>NC_142799.1:38986871-39317704 GCF_049724085.1 Artemia sp. Qi Xiang Cuo
AATTCTATATGATATTTCAAATTACTATAGCTTCTATAGAAATGGTACCTCTTTGCAAATGACCCTGGTAACCCAATTACTTGAAAACCTACACACATACCCGATGCCTCAGGCGTAGGTTTGCGGGTAGGGTTTCAAGTAATCGGGCGCTTACTACTTGCTTCCACGCCCCTTTTTCCCCAAATGCATCCGATAAAACTTCCGAAACATCAATTAAGTCAAAATTGTTCAAAAGTCGGATAACAAAAAACTCAGGTGCCAAAAAAACCCCCCAGGGCCCGGGGGCAGGCGTTGTAAGTTATGCCCTGGGGCATATATGGTTCTTATGAAAGGGATGCTTTTATAAACTTCAGAAAGGGCTCATTTGATTGGAAATTGAAAGTTCGAGCTCACTTTTTAATAGTCAAAAGAGATCCGAGGGGACATTAGCCCTCCTCCCCCCACGCATTCTTTTTCCAAAGCCATCTGATGAGAATTTTGAGATATACATTTTGTTAAAAATAGTTCAAAGGTCGGATAAAAAACTCCGGTGTCCCCTGGGCCCAGGGCCCAGAGGAAGGCGTTCTAAGTTATTTCCTAAAGGCATGTATGGTTCTTATGAAAGGGATGCTCGTATAAACTTCATAGAGGGCTCATTTGATTGTGAATTGAAAGTTCTAGTTCACTTTTTAAGAGTCAAGAGAGTTAAGAGCAACTACCCCCCCCCCCATGCACCCTTTTTCCCCAAACCCATCCGCTCCAAATTTTGAGATAGCCAGTTTTTTGAAAATTGTTCAAAAATTAGATAACAAAAACTCCGGTGTCAACACAACCCCCAGGGCCGGGGGCTTATTTGCTTGGAAATTGAGAGTTCTAGTTCACTTTTTAAGAGTCAAAAGATATCCGAGGGTAACTAGTTGGGCGTTTTAAGTGTTGTCCTGGGGTCGTATATGGTTCTTATGAAAGGGATACTCGTATAAACTTCAAAGAGGGCTTATTTGCTTGGAAATTGAAAGTTCTAGTTCCCTTTTTAAGAGTCAAAAGATATCCGAGGGTAACTAGCCCCCACACACACCCTTTTTCCCCCAAGCCCATCCGATAAAATTTTCAAAATAGCCATTTCATTAAAATTAGTTCAAAATCCTGGTGGGTTTACCCGCCAGGAGGGACCTCCCTTAAATTGCGGGGTTTAGGTGAACGGGAATCGTCACTCTGTAGGATTTTCAAAAAAAAAACGCTCGGCGCGTGCATTTGAAATAAGACACTCTTGGATAATTATTAACCTGCCCTACGGATGACAACTTGCGCTTGCTAACGGACTGATTACGGAATAGATACGGCAGTGACGTAACTATGGCTGGCTAAAGTTATGTTTATGCGCCGGTATTGAACTTTATAGAACGGCGTTACGATATCCAGATGCTGTAACAAAAGATGCAACAGTGACTACAGCGGTGAAGTTTTTTACAAGGGAGACTATTCGTGAAGGCCATGAAAAACTGAACGAGAATACAAATAGTTTAGGTGAACAATATGTGAAAGAAAGACATAGTCAAGCTTCGAGAGAAACGCTAGTAAGTGACATGTATGATACTGTGAGAGTATTGAGCTCTCTCTCTGAGTTTAAGACGCACTTCACCGTCTGGAAATTATCGGAAATACCGAAAAGTCCACAAGATACTTTTACAACTTTGTGTGTGAAAGTTAAAGAATGCACGGATAAGATTGACAGCGTTATGGAACAGTGTAAATCTATGCTTCCGTCTCAGAACGTTTGGCCCCCTCTCCCACAACCGGCAAAATCTTTACACTGGGTTTGCATCACCGATGTACCTACCTCGGAAATAAAATCCTGTTCCAAGCAGAAGCACTTTGTCGAAAGACACGCTATTGACGAAGGCATTGATCATATCCAACAGATTAAGTCCGGTCTGGTTTCTTACATGAACAGTCCCGAGTCGGCAGCTACACTCGCCAACTCCCTCAAATCCTTTCCTGATATAAGTGCTTCTTTTCGTGAGGAAAATTTATTTCCGAAAAAAAACTTTGAATAAATCCGCCCCGCCCCCCGAAAAAAAAATCCCAGGTACGGCTTGGCCCTTCCATAAAAACCGTATATGCCCCCAGGGCATAACTTACAACACCTGGCCCAGAGCTCCTGGGGGTTGTGTAAATCCGTTTTTTTTATCTGATTTTTGAACTATTTTTAGCAAAATGGCTATCTCAAAAGTTTTGTCTGATGTGTTCGGGAAAAAGGGCGTGGGGGGGCGGATAGTTGCCCTTAGATTTCTTTTGACTCTTAAAAAGTGAACTAGAATTTTTAATCTCCAATCAAATGAGTCCCCTCTGAAGTTTATATGACCAACCCTTCCATAAGAGCCATATGTGCCCCCAAGGCATAAACTGCAACGCCTGCCCCCGGCCTCTAGGGGGTTATATCGACCTCGGATGGGGTTTTTGGTATCTGATCTTTGAACTATCTTGAACAAAATGACTATCTCAAAAATTTTATAACATACATTTGGGGAAAAAGGGGTTGGGGATAGTTACCCTACGATCACTTTTGACTTTAAAAATGGCACTACAACTTCCAATTTCCAATCGAATGAACCTCTCTGAAGTTTATACAACCACCCCTTCCATATGATTTGCCTCTGGGAAAAAAGAAAAATAATAACACTTTGGAGTCTTATGACCTTTACTATAGGCAACGCTATAGCGTTCCAACTGATCCCTTAAAGGTTTTTCAGAGGCAACGCTGTAGCGTTGCCTATAGTAAAGGCCATACTGCTCCAATGTTTTATTATTATTAATAGAAAAGAAACTTTTCGAAAAAGAAGTTTTTCAAAGAAAAGTAAAGACCTTATTTAACTTGAGATCAGAAGATACAAATACTTGTTAAGATTCGAACTCGAAACGACCAGAAAGTGCTAATAAAGAATAAATTAAGCCCAAAACGAACAGAAATTAAGCAAGCAGATATACAACAAGTACTAATATAATAAATAAATCTTAAAAAGAGTAATGCTTAAATTGAGTATGCAAATCAAGCTTAAAACAAAAACAAATATTTTGCTTTTGAAGTATAAATGAAACCCAAAACGAACAAAAATTAAATAAACACTCATAGCAAACAAAAATATAAAAGTTACTATTAAATAATAATAATAATGAATAATCATGAAGAATAATAATGAATAATAATAATAGGCCCCCTCCCACGCTACTTTTTTCCCCAAAATCGTCCGATCAAATTTTTGATATTGCTATTTTATTCAGGATGGTTGAAAGGCCTAACAACTATGTCATTGGAGACAGCATGACTCCCCCCCCCCCTCACAGCCCCAAAACATTTTTAATTTATAAAATTTGCCCATTGTTTAAGTATAGTATTTGTATAATAGTAGAAGTGACCCTATTGATCGTGACAGCACCCCATATATGGGCATAGAGTCATTAAGGGAGAAAACGATGTTAATGGGGTCAATGACCTCTTAAAAGTGACCCTATTGATTGTGACAGCACCCCATATATGGGCATAGAGTCATTAAGGGAGAACACGATGTTAATGTGCTCAATGACCTCTTAGAAGGGCCTTATTGACTCCGAACGGGGCTCCTTATATGGGCATAGAGTCATTAGGGAGAACACGTGGTTAATGGGGTCAATGACCTAAATTACAACAACAACAACATCGACCTTGACATTCGCTGAGAGCGTGCACTTACAACAACCACAACATCGACCTTGACATTCGCTGAGAGCGTGCACTTACAACAACAACAACATCGACCTGGTACCAGCCCCACGGGGACTCCTTATATGGTCATAGAGTCATTAGGGAGAACACGTGGTTAATGGGGTCAATGACCTAAATTACAACAACAACAACATCGACCTTGACATTCGCTGAGAGCGTGCACTTACAACAACAACAACATCGACCTTGACATTCGCTGAGAGCGTGCACTTACAACAACAACAACATCGACCTGGTACCAGCCCCACGGGGACTCCTTATATGGGCATAGAATACTGACGGGGCACCATATATGGGCATGGAATCCCTGGGGAGAATGATTGCGTAATCAGTCAATGACCTGTTTTGCCAAGGTCGATTTATTTGATGTTTCTATGTGTAATAACTCCGGAACGAAGGTTGCACATGCGCATTGAATTCTAACGGGAACAATGTTATTGATCTAGGACTCGAGGGGGAAGTGAATTTCCGAGAACTTGTTTGCGTAATCGATCGTGAATGTTATGATCCAGAAATAGTATTTGTTGTTGTTGATAAAATTGTTCAATGTTATGAGTTTCCCGGAAACAGTTAGATCACGTGTTTCCTTCTCAGCCAATCAGAGGGCTTGTTTACATATTAGCGGCGGAGGGAATATAAGGAAAGGGTTTTTTGCTATAGTTTTATTAGTCTGTGAATAGAATTCACTAAGTTTTTAGTTAGCAGTGTAATAACATGAGTGAACAAGTTGAGTTAGAAATATCCATTTATTGCAACTGTTCTATTTGTAAAGGACATTTTCATGATTTTGAGTATTCACATGAACCTACTGAATGTTTAGATAGCTTAGAGGCAGAGACAGATGAGAAGAATCTGGAGGAAACGAGAAGAAAAATTATATGTGACATGGAGAGAAATTTATATCGATTGCAAGTAAGCTCAGATAAAAAAAGGATTGATATGATAGAAAAGGAGGATCAAAAGAAGAGACTGGTAAAAGAGGGCTTTCTCTATAGTGTAAAAGACAGCAGTGAAAACCCAAGGAAAAATGTGTATAGTGCAAGATATAACTCGGATTGTTATGATGATTATGCTCCAAGAGAAGAGAAAAAGTGGCCCTTTAAGAGACACCATAAGAGGTCATTCTACGAAAAGGATTTTAAACAACGGAAACCATGGTGGAAGTGTTCTTATATACCATTTTACGATAAATCCCATTTTTGATATGCTTGAAAAGTTTTATACCATAATCATACAATAAATTTGTTTCTGCTATTTTTATTTTCTCATACTAGATATGTATAGAATAAGGATACCAGCAGAGACTTCTGTACATGAATAGTTCAGTTTCATTAAATCACTCCAAAGAGTAGGCCTACTATCAGTCCACAGCCAAGTTTTTTATCAATGTTATAAAAAAATCATTCTTCTATATATTTTTATTCAACTGTCAAATCAATATATAATACTTTTTAAATATATGACCTCATCATCCTCCACTAACTCGTCCTCAATGGTAATTTCTTCAATTTGAGGTGACGGTATTGTATGTAGTTGAATGCTATCATCATCATCATTGTATGTTTCGATATTACTCAGAGTGGGCATATTAACATATAGACGATCATCATCTTCGACACACAGTCTCCCTGAGGGTCCCCTCCTCACCAAATCATCTGATGTATACGATAGTCCAGATGATGTATAATGAACTTCTACCACGTCATCGTCATTATCTGAACTAACAATCTCAGATTTACACAAAAGAAGCTCCTCACTTTCTGTGAGCTCCCACTCGGTCCATACATCCTAAAAAGGTCGAGAACACTATGATCAAAAGCTCTGTGGAAAGGTATAGTCTTCATGAATATACTGAGGGGTGTTCTATAAATGTAATAAACAGGGTTACTTATTATTTTTCATTTTATCTATAATTTTGTATGTCTAAAATTCATCAATTAGCCAGATGTGGGTTTTTTTTTTTAATTATTTTTTACATACGGAGCGAGATTTCATGTCATTGATAGAAGCCTGTATGATATTTAATTTCTGTTATAAAACCAGGAAAAAAAACTTTTCCAAGAACCATGTTTTTCAAAGAAAATTAAAGAGCTACGACATTAAATCAAAGAGAGCAGAAATAAAGTTGAATAATTGCTTAAACGTAAATTTTCTGTAAACATACTTCTAATTAATCACTTCTAAAAAGGTAAGTATAGACCGCTCATCCTCTATGGTGGGGGAGCATACACAGATATGTCCTTCTCGGTCGACTAGGTGCCGTGGTGAGTTGTTTTTAATAGGAGTACATTATTTTTGAAGATTTAAATGAATCAGATTAGTTAAACAAAGCTTATAAATAAAAATTCTATTAACAGTTAATTTTGTACCAACTACATAAATATTTAAGACCAAGTGTACCATAATACACCATTGTGGTCTGAAAAATTCAAAAACTCAGAAACTCAATACATAGTTTTCGATAATTTCTAGTCGATTACTATCTAATAATTTTATTTCTACAACACTTAGACCTTCCTAAGGTTGAAGTGCTGTTTTACACCACAAAATGGTAGAAAATCCTGCTTTACTGGAGTACATTATACGTTTTGCCTCTTACAATTTGCCCCATTAGCTTGATATGTTATCTCGAGAGAAAAAAACTATCAAATAAACACGCACACTAAACTTGATGAAACTTATATATTTGAAATCCGCATTTAAAGCTGATTCTTTGATGTATCTATTGGTATCAAAATTCCGTTTTCTAGAGTTTCGGATACCATTGAGCTGGCTCGCTCCTTACTTACACTTTGTTACCACGAAATGTTTTATTAAATAAAAAACTTTCCACAAAATAAGTTTTTCAAAGAAAAGTAAAGAGCTACTACATTAAATCAAAGATGAGCAGAAATAAAGTTAAATAATTGTTCAAACGTAAACTTATGTCCAATGCCATACTAGTTAAAGTGACAAAAACTCTTTCCCACAATAGGCCACTTTTCAACTAAAAGTAAAGAGCTACTAAATCAAAGATATGATGAAATAATAACGAATATTTGTTCAAACGTAAACTTTTGTTTAGCGATAAACTTATTAGAGTGATATTTTTCCCACAAGAGGACACTTTTCGAGTAAAAGTAAAGAGCTACCAGACTAAACCAAAGATATGATGAAATAATAACGAATAATTGTTCAAACTTAAATTTTCTGTATTACGGGAATAGTTTATTTTCGAACCATTATATCTACCAAAGGTTCAATACCTGAGTTAAACTAAGAGGTTTCAATTTCAGGAAAAATTACATTTTGGCAACATTTGACAATTTACCAAATTTAAAGTTTTGTTTAGTTTCAAAATGTTTTCTGTCACTCATCATCTTTTAATCATTCACAAACAATACTAAAGAAAACCACTTCCCACGGTTTATTGATTTTAAATTATTAAGAAGGTTATTATTTCATTGAAATATACATTTTTCATTTTTTTATTTTCATGCTTTTGATAAGTATCTTGTCCTTTTGGTGCAAATTGCAGCTGAAAGCTTATCGCAAAATCACTGTTTCAAGTTTTTTCATAATTAAAGGATATGAATTAGAACCAAGGGAACGTAATTTCGTCGTATTTTGCGTATTTTCGTTGGAAAAAACACTGAAAAAACCATATTCAGAGCTATATTTATGTGTCTTTCACTAAAAATTCCTTTTTCGTACCAATCCCAGACCTCCATCATTAAAGGATATGAATTAAAATGATGGGAACATAATTTCATAGTATTTTGCTTATTTTCGTTAGAAAAAACACTGAAAAACCATATTAAGAGCTATATTTATGAGTCTTTCACTGAAAATTCCTTTTTCGTACCAAGTCCTGACCCCCCTAATTAAAGGATATGAATTAGAACCATGGGAAATGTAATTTCATCGTATTTTGCATTTCCCACAAGAGGAACACTTTTCGAGTAAAAGTAAAGAGCTACTTTCGGACCAAGTCCTGACCCCCCTAATAAAAGTATATGAATTAGAACCATGGGAACATAATTTCATCGTATTTTACATTTCCCTCAAGAGGAACACTTTTCAAGTAAAAGTAAAGAGCTACCAGACTAAACCAAAGATATGATGAAATAATAACGAATAAGTGTCCAAACTTAAATTTTTTTCATGTCTCTGAGACAAACTTTTACAGTATTGAAAAATAGTGAAAACGAAAAGACTAAAAAACATTGGAAGAAATAGATAGGTAGGAGAAAATGCTTACATTTGCATAATCCGTATGGGCTTGGGTGCCTGAAGGACCAGGTAGTGCAGGTTGGAGGGTGGAGGGACCGGTGGCGTTACATTCTTGTACAAATTGGGCTGCGGCTTGTACAGGCAGCGTCGGTCTTGTATAGTCGATATGAAGGTTGGATTGGCCAGTGTATTTGGGGGGCTTCAGCCAGCGACCATACTGCACAACTGTCGCCTTCGCAGGGGGCGCATTATTAACCCTCGCCTTCTTAGCGGGTGGAGGCGACAGACATTCTTCATAATTGGCCTTAAAAAGAAGAGAAAAAAGTTAGTATTGAATTAATTTGCCCCTTTTCACAGAAGGAAAGTTATTAAACATAAATATATATATATATATATATATATATATATATATATATATATATATATATATATATATATATATATATATATATATATATATATATATATATATATATATATATATATATATTGCGAAAACACACAAAAGTTAGAAAAAATACAAAATATTCCTTTATTACCTCTGCAATACGGGTAAAAATGAAGAATTCATACACATTTTCAACTAGCTAAGGGTGAGTGTTTTAAATATGATCCCTTATGTTGCGAAAACACACAAAAGTTAGAAAAAATACAAAATATTCCTTTATTACCTCTGCAGTACGGGTAAAAATGAAGAATTCATACACATTTTCAACTAGCTAAGGGTAAGTGTTTTAAATATGAGCCATTCTGTTGCGAAAACACACAAAAGTTAGAAAAAATACAAAATATTCCTTTATTACCTCTGCAAAACGGCTAAAAATGAAGAATTCATACACATTTTCAACTAGCTAAGGGTAAGTGTTTTAAATATGAGCCATTCTATTGCGAAAACACACAAAAGTTAGAAAAAATACAAAATGTTCCTTTATTACCTCTTCAATACGGCTAACAATGAAAAATTCATACACATTTTCAACTAGCTAAGTGTAAGTGTTTTATATTTGATACTTTCTGTTGCGAATACACACAAAAGTTAGAAAAAATAGAAAATCTTCCTTTATTACCTCTGCAAAACGGCTAAAAATGAAGAATTCATACACATTTTCAACTAGCTAAGGGTAAGTGTTTTAAATATGAGCCCTTCTGTTGCGAAAACACACAAAAGTTAGAAAAAATACAAAATATTCCTTTATTACCTCTGCAGTACGGGTAAAAATGAAGAATTCATACACATTTTCAACTAGCTAAGGGAAAGTTTTTAAAATATGAGCCATACTGTTGCGAAAACACACAAAAGGTACAAAAAATACAAAATATTCCTTTATTACCTCTGCAAAACGGCTATAAATGAAGAATTCATACACTTTTTCAACGAGATACGGGTAAGTTTTTTAACGCTTCACCATTCTTTTGCGAAAACACACAAACGTTCGAAAAAATACAAAATGTTCCTTTATTACCTCTGCAAAACGGCTAAAAATGAAGAATTCATACTCATTTTCAACTAGCTAAGGGTAAGTGTTTTAAATATGAGCCATTCTGTTGCGAAAACACACAAAAGTTAGAAAAAATACAAAATATTCCTTTATTACCTCTGCAAAATGGCTAAAAATGAAGAATTCATACACATTTTCAACTAGCTAAGGGTAAATGTTTTAAATATGAGCCATTCTGTTGCGAAAACACACAAAATTTAGAAAAAATACAACCTGACCCCCTAATTGAAGGATATGAATTAGAACCATGGGAAACGTAATTTCATCGTATTTTGCATTTCCCACAAGAGGACACTTTTCGAGTAAAAGTAAAGAGCTACCAGACTAAACCAAAGATATAATGAAATAATAACGAATAATTGTTCAAACTTAAATTTTCTGTATTACGGGGATAGTTTATTTTCGAACCATTATATCTACCAAAGGTTCAATACCTGAGTTAAACTAAGAGGTTTCAGTTTCAGGAAAAAATTACATTTTGGCAACATTTGACAATTTACCAAATTTAAAGTTTTGTTTAGTTTCAAAATGTTTTCTGTCACTCATCTTCTTTTAATCATTCACAAACAATACTAAAGAAAACCACTTCCCACGGTTTATTGATTTTAAATTATTAAGAAGGCTATTATTTCATTGAAATATACATTTTACATTTTTAATTTTCATGCTTTTGATAAGTATCTTGTCCTTTTGGTGTAAATTGCAGCTGAAGGCTTATCGCAAAATTACTGTTTCAAGTTTTTTTATAATTAAAGGATACGAATTAGAACCAGGGGAACATAATTTCATCATATTTTGCTTATTTTCGTTGTAAAACACACTGAAAAGACATATTATTGAACTCACATCAAACATTGCCGGGCTTGCATTTGAAGAACTTTCCATTATTTTCTATCTTGCCCTCTATTTCAGTATATACTGACTTTTAAAGCTTTTCAAAGCTCTTAAATATACTAACCTAACGGTTATTTATTTACGAAATTGTGCAAACTGTTGATTTAGAACAATAATTACCTTTCTATATATCAATTAACACTCACTAGAATTGCCACTTTTCACTCGTGGAGAATGGTTTCAAAACAATACTTCTTACATCGCATAGACTAAATGTGTCAAACGAGACATCTTCAATGCAGATTAATTAATTGTTACGTTCGATTTTGTTTTGGACATAGGAGAGCATCAATGGGAAGTGAGAATTTCTGTAAAACTATCAAAGATTGATCAGACAAAAGGTTAGGTGTATGGTTAGGCTAGATTAGATTATGTTAGGTTAGGCTAATTTAGGGTAATCCAGCTTAGCCTACGTACGAGAAAGAAAAGTTCTTAGCTGTAGAGCTCCCCCACCACCACAACCATCGCTATTGAAAACCCTTGAATTAGGTTAGAGACAGACAAACAGTTAGGTGTATGGTTAGGCTAGATTAGATTATGTTAGGTTAGGTTAATTTAGGATAGACTAGCTTAGCCTACGTACGAGAAAGAAAAGTTCTAAGGTGTGGAGCTCCCCCCCCGCCTCAACCATCGCCCTTTAAATCCTTTGAATTAGGTTAGACATAGATAACAAGTTAGGTGTATGGTTAGGTTAGATTCTGTTAGGTTAAGTTTGGTTTGAAGAGATTAGCCTACAATGCCCCCCCTCCCCCACCGCCTAAACTATCGCTCTTGAAAACCATGTAATTTTGGTAGCCCAATACAAAAAGTTCGGGGGCTGGTTAGGTTAGGTTAGAGGCTGGTCGGTTCTGTTAATTAATGGCAGCCTCTTTTGTTAAGGTTTTTTATTTGGGGGGGGGGGGGCTCCCGCCCCCTCAACAAAAAAGATAGGTGTATGGTTAGGTTAGGTTAGATTATGTTAGGTTAGGTTAATTTAGATTAGACTAGCTTAACCTACGTACGGCCCCTCCCCACCCCTGGGGGCCACGGGGACTGAAAGCCTACCACGGGAGGGACCCCCACCACCAAGGTTAGGTTACCTAACATTTCAAGGTGACCCCCCCCCCAACCCCGGGGCCACGGGACCGAAAGCCTGACATGGGTAGGACCCTCACCACCAAGGTCAGGTTAGGTTAGATTAGGTTAAGTTACCTAACATTTCTAGGTTAACTTACATCAGGTTAAGTGGCGCGCCACTTAACCTGATGTTAGGTAATGTTAGGTAACCTAACCTTGGTGGTGGGGGTCCCACCCGTGGTAGGCTTTCAGTCCCCGTGGCCCCCGGGGGTGGGGGGGGGGCCGTACGTAGGCTAAGCTAGTCTAACCTAAATTAACCTAACATAATCTAACCTAACCTAACCATACCCCTAACTTTTTGTTGAGGGGGGCGGGAGCCCCCCACCAAAATAAAAAACCTTAACAAAGGAGGCTGTCGTTAATTAATCCACCCTAACATACTCTTCCACACCCAAACCCTCCCCCTACCTTTGGTAATGTAACGTCCATCAGTCCCTTTTGTAACCGACTGATGGGGGAGGCTGTGGGGGAGGTCTTTTCAACGGAGGCTAAGCTAGTCTACACTAAATAAAACTCAAATACCCTAATCTCACCTAGCCTAACCATAAAAATCACTGTATGTATGTCTCTAACCTAATTCAAGGGATTTCAAGAGCGATGGTTGAGGCGGTGGGGGAGCTCCACACCTAAGAACTTTTCTTTCTCGTATGTAGGCTAAGCTAGTCTACCTTAAATTAACCTAACCTAACATAATCTAATCTACCCTAACCATACACCTAACTTTTTGTCTGTCTCTAACCTAATTCAAGGGATTTCAAGAGCGATGGTTGAGGCTGTGGGGGAGCTCCACACCTAAGAACTTTTCTTTCTCGTACGTAGGCTAAGCTAGTCTACCCTAAAATAACCTAACCTAACATAATCTAATCTAGCCTAACCATACACCTAACTTTTTGTCTGATCAATCTTTGATAGTTTTACAGAAATTCTCACTTCCCATTGATATTGTCCTATGTCCAAAATAAAATCGAACGTAGCAATTAATTAATCTGCATTGAAGATGTCTCGTTTGACACATTTAGTCTATGCAATGTAAGAAGTATTGTTTTGAAACCAGTCTCCGCGAGTGAAAAGTGGCAATTCTAGTGAGTGTTAATTGATATATAGAAAGGTAATTATTGTTCTAAATCAACAGTTTGCACAATTTCGTAAATAAATAATCGTTAGGTTAGTATATTTAAGAGCTTTGAAAAGCTTTAAAAGTCAGTATATGCTGAAATAGAGGGCAAGATAGAAAATAATGGAAGGTTCTTCAAATGCAAGCCAGGCAATGTTTGATGTGAGTTCAATAATATGTCTTTTCAGTGTGTTTTCCAACGAAAATAAGCAAAATATGATGAAATTACGTTCCCATGGTTCTAATTCGTATCCTTTAATTATGAAAAAACTTGAAACAGTGATTTTGCGATAAGCCTTCAGCTGCAATTTACAACAAAAGGACAAGATACTTATCAAAAGCATGAAAATTAAAAATGTAAAATGTATATTTCAATGAAATAATAGCCTTCTTAATAATTTAAAATCAATACACCATGGGAAGTGGTTTTCTTTAGTATTGTTTGTGAATGATTAAAAGAAGATGAGTGACAGAAAACATTTTGAAACTAAACAAAACTTTAAATTTGGTAAATTGTCAAATGTTGTCAAAATGTAATTTTTTCCTGAAATTGAAACCTCTTAGTTTAACTCAGGTATTGAACCTTTGGTAGATATAATGGTTCGAAAATAAACTACCCCCGTAATACAGAACATTTAAGTTTGAACAATTATTCGTTATTATTTCATCATATCTTTGGTTTAGTCTGGTAGCTCTTTACTTTTACTCGAAAAGTGTCCTCTTGTGGGAAATGCAAAATACGATGAAATTACGTTTCCCATGGTTCTAATGCATATCCTTCAATTAGGGGGTCAGGTTGTATTTTTTCAAACTTTTGTGTGTTTTCGCAATAGAATGGCTCATATTTAAAACACTTACCCTTAGCTAGTTGAAAATGTGTATGAATTCTTCATTTTTAGCCGTTTTGCAGAGGTAATAAAGGAATATTTTGTATTTTTTCTAACTTTTGTGTGTTTTCGCAACAGAATGGCTCATATTTAAAACACTTACCCTTAGCTAGTTGAAAATGTGTATGAATTCTTCATTTTTAGTCGTTTTGCAGAGGTAATAAAGGAATATTTTGTATTTTTTCTAACTTTTGTGTGTTTTCGCAACAGAATGACTCATATTTAAAACACTCGTCCTTAGCTAGTTGAAATGTGTATGAATTATTAATTTTTAACCGTATTGTAGAGGTAATAAATGAATATTTTTCATATTTTCTAACTTTTGTGTGTTTTCGCAACAGAATGGCTCATATTTAAAACACTTACCCTTAGCTAGTTGAAAATGTGTATGAATTCTTCATTTTTAGCCGTTTTGCAGAGGTAATAAAGGAATATTTTGTATTTTTTCTAACTTTTGTGTGTTTTCGCAACAGAATGGCTCATATTTAAAACACTTACCCTTAGCTAGTTGAAAATGTGTATGAATTCTTCATTTTTAACCGTTTTGCAGAGGTAATAAAGGAATATTTTGTATTTTTTCTAACTTTTGTGTGTTTTCGCAACAGAGTGGCTCATATTTAAAACACTTACCCTTAGCTAGTTGAAAATGTGTATGAATTCTTCATTTTTAGCCGTTTTGCAGAGGTAATAAAGCAATATTTTGTATTTTTTGTAACTTTTGTGGGTATTCGCACCAGAATGTCTCATATTTAAAACACTTACCCTGAGCTAGTTGAAAATGATTATGAATTCTTCATTTTTACCAGTATTGAAGAGGTAATAAAGGAATATTTTTTATTTTTTCTAACTTTTGTGTGTTTTCGCAACAGAATGGCTCATATTTAAAACACTAACCCTTAGCTAGTTGAAAATGTGTATGAATTCTTCATTTTTACCAGTATTGCAGAGGTAATAAAGTAACATTTTGCATTTTTTCTAACTTTTGTGTGTTTTCGCAATAGAATGGCTCATATTTAAAACACTTACCCTTAGCTAGTTGAAAAAGTGAATGAATACTTCATTTTTACCCGTATGGCAGAGGTAATAAAGTAATATTTTGTATTTTTTCCAACTTTTGTGTGTTTTCGCAACAGAATGGCTCATATTTAAAACACTTACCCATAGCTAGTTGAAAATGTGTATGAATTCTTCATTTTTAGCGGTTTTGCAGAGGTAATAAAGGAATATTTTGTATTTTTTCTAACTTTTGTGTGTTTTCCTAACAGAATGGCTCATATTTAAAACACTCACCCTTAGCTAGTTGAAAATGTGTATGAATTCTTCATTTTTAGCCGTTTTGCAGAGGTAATACAGGAATATTTTGTATTTTTTCTTACTTTTGTGTGTTTTCGCAACAGAATGGCTCATATTTAAAACACTTACCCTTAGCTAGTTGAAAATATGTATGAATTATTCATTTTTAGCCGTATTGCAGAGGTAATAAAGGAATATTTTGTATTTTTTCTAACTTTTGTGTGTTTTCGCAATATATATATATATATATATATATATATATATATATATATATATATATATATATATATATATATATATATATATTTATGTTTAATAACTTTCCTTCTGTGAAAAGGGGCAAATTATTTCAATACTAACTTTTTTCTCTTCTTTTTAAGGCCAATTATGAAGAATGTCTGTCACCACCACCCACTAAGAAAGTGAGGGCCAATAATGTGCCCCCTGCAAAGGCGACAGTTGTACAGTATGGTCGCTGGCCGAAGCCCCCCAAATTCACTGGCCAATCCAACCTTCATATCGACTATTCAAGACCGACGCTGCCTGTACAAGCCGCAGTCCAATTTTTACAAGAATGTAACGCCACCGGTCCCTCCACCCTCCAACATGCACTACCTGGTCCTTCAGGCACCCAAGCCCAGACGGATTATGCAAATGTAAGCATTTTTTCCTACCAATCTATTTCTTCCAATGTTTTTTAGTCTTTTCTTTTTCACTATTATTCAACACTGTAAAAGTTTGTCTCAGAGATATTAAAAAAATTTAAGTTTGAACAATTATTCGTTATTATTTCATCATATCTTTGGTTTAGTCTGGTAGCTCTTTACTTTTACTCGAAAAGTGTTCCTCTTGTGGGAAATGCAAAATACGATGAAATTATGTTCCCATGGTTCTAATTCATATCCTTTAATTATGGTGGTCAGGACTTGGTACGAAAGTAGCTCTTTACTTTTACTCGAAAAGTGTTCCTCTTGTGGGAAATGTAAAATACGATGGAATTACGTTCCCATCGTTCTAATTCATATCCTTTAATTAGGGGGGTCAGGACTTGGTACGAAAAAGGAATTTTCAGTGAAAGACTCATAAATATAGCTCTTAATATGGTTTTTCAGTGTTTTTTCTAACGAAAAAAAGCAAAATACGACGAAATTACTTTCACATTGTTCTAATTCATATCCTTTAATTAGGGGGGTCTGGGCTTGGTACGAAAAAGGAATTTTCAGTGAAAGACTCATAAATATAGCTCTTAATATGGTTTTTCAGTGTTTTTTCCAACAAAAATAAGCAAAATACGACGAAATTACGTTCCCATGGTTCTAATTCGTATCCTTTAATTATGAAAAAACTTGAAACAGTGATTTTACGATAAGCCTTCAGCTGCAATTTACACCAAAAGGACAAGATACTTATCAAAAGCATGAAAATTAAAAAATGTAAAATGTATATTTCAATGAAATAATAGCCTTCTTAATAATTTAAAATCAATAAACTGTAGGAAGTGGTTTTCTTTAGTATTGTTTGTGAATGATTAAAAGATGATGAGTGACAGAAAACATTTTGAAACTAAACAAAACTTTAAATTTGGTAAATTGTCAAATTTTTTCAAAATGTAATTTTTTCCTGAAATTGAAAGCTCTTAGTTTAAATCATGTTTTTAACCTTTGTTATATATAATGGTTAGAAAATAAACTATTCCCGTAATAAAGAAAATTTAATTTTGAACAATTATTCGTTATTATTTCATCATATCTTTGGTTTAGTCTGGTAGCTCTTTACTTTTACTCGAAAAGTGTCCTCTTGTGGGAAAAGTTTTTTATCACTCTAATAAGTTTATCGCTAAACATAAGTTTACGTTTGAACAATTATTCGTTATTATTTCATCATATCTTTGATTTAGTAGCTCTTTACTTTTAGTTGAAAAGTGTCCTCTTGTGGGAAAGAGTTTTTGTCACTTTAAATAGTATGGCATTGGACATAAGTTTACGTTTGAACAATTATTTAACTTTATTTATGATAATCTTTGATTTAATGTAGTATCTCTTTACTTTTCTTTGAAAAACTTATTTTGTGGAAAGTTTTTTAATTAATAAAACATTTCGTGGTAACAAAGTGTAAGTAAGGAGCAAGCCAGCTCAATGGTATCCGAAACTCTAGAAAACGGAATTTTGATACCAATAGATACATCAAAGAATCAGCTTTAAATGCGGATTTCAAATATATAAGTTTCATCAAGTTTAGTCTGCATGTTTATTTGGTATTTCTTTGTCTCACGAGATAACATATCAGGCCAATGGTGCAAATTGTACGAGGCAAAACGCATTATGCACTCAAGTAAAGCAGTATTTTCTACTAGTTTGTGGTGTAGAACAGCACTTCAACTTAATGAAGGTCTAAGTGTTGTATAAATAAAATTCTTAGATAGTAATCGACTAGAAATTATCGAAAACTATGTATTGAGTTTCTGAGTTTTTGAATTTTTCAGACCACAATGGTGCATCATGGTACACTTGGTCTTAAATATTTATGTAGTTGGTACAAAATTAACTGTTAATAGAATTTTTATTTATAAGCTTTGTTTAACTAATCTGATTCATTTAAATCTTCAAAAATAATGTACTCCTATTAAAAACAACTCACCACAGCACCTAGTCGACCGAGAATGACACATCTGTGTATGCTCTCCCACCATAGAGGATGAACGGTCTATACTTACCTTTTTAGAAGTGATTAATTAGAAGTATGTTTACAGAAAATTTATGTTTAAGCAATTAATCAACTTTATTTCTGCTCTCTTTGATTTAATGTCGTAGCTCTTTACTTTTCATTGAAAAACATAGTTCTTGGAAAGGTTTTTTTCCTGGTTTTATCACAGACATTAAATCTCATACAGGCTTCTATCAATGACATTAAATCTCGCTCCGTATGTAAAAAATAATAAAAAAAAAACCACATCTGGCTAATTGATGAATTTTAGACATACAAAATTATAGATAAAATGAAAAATAATAAGTAACCCTGTTTATTACATTTATAGAACACCCCTCAGCATATTCATGAAGACTATACCTTTCCACAGAGCTTTTGACCATAGTGTTCTCGACCTTTTTAGGATGTATGGACCGAGTGGGAGCTCACAGAAAGTGAGGAGCTTCTTTTGTGTAAATCTGAGATTGTTAGTTCAGATAATGACGACGACGTGGTAGAAGTTCATTATTTATCATCTGGACTATCGTATACATCAGATGATTTGGTGAGGAGGGGACCCTCAGGGAGACTGTGTGTCGAAGATGATGATCGTCTATATGTTAATATGCCCACTCTGAGTAATATCAAAACATACAATGATGATGATGATAGCATTCAACTACTTACAATACCGTCACCTCAAATTGAAGAAATTACCATCGAGGACGAGTTAGTGGAGGATGATGAGGTCATATATTTAAAAAGTATTATATATTGATTTGACAGTTGAATAAAAATATATAGAAGAATGATTTTTTTATAACATTGATAAAAAACTTGGCTGTGGACTGATAGTAGGCCTACTCTTTGGAGTGATTTAATGAAACTGAACTATTCATGTACAGAAGTCTCTGCTGGTATATTTATTCTATACATATCTAGTATGAGAAAATAAAAATAGCAGAAACAAATTTATTGTATGATTATGGTATAAAACTTTTTAAGCATATCAAAAATGGGATTTATCGTAAAATGGTATATGAGAATACTTCCACCATGGTGTCCGTTGTTTAAAGTCCTTTTCGTAGAATGTCCTCTTATGGTGTCTCTTAAAGGGCCGCTTTTTCTCTTCTCTTGGAGTATAATCATCATAATAATCCGAGTTATATCTTGCACTATACACATTTTTCCTTGGGTTTTCACTGCTGTCTTTTACACTATAGAGAAAGCCCTCTTTTACCAGTCTCTTCTTTTGATCCTCCTTTTCTATCATATCAATCTTTCTTTTATCTGAGCTTACTTGCAATCGATATAAATTTCTCTCCATGTCACATATAATTTTTCTTCTCGTTTCCTCCAGATTCTTCTCATCTGTCACTGCCTCTAAGCTATCTAAACATTCAGTAGGTTCATGTGAATACTCAAAATCATGAAAATGTCCTTTACAAATAGAAAAGTTGCAATAAAAGGATATTTCTAACTCAACTTGTTCACTCATGTTATTACACTGCTAACTAAAAACTTAGTGAATTCTATTCACAGACTAATAAAACTCTAGCAAAAATCCTTTCCTCATATTCCCTCCACCGCTAATATGTAAACAAGCCCTCTGATTGGCTGAGAAGGAAACACGTGATCTAACTGTTTCCGGGAAACTCATAACATTGAACAGTTTTATCCACAACAACAAATACTATTTCTGGATCATAACATTCACGATCGATTACGCAAACAAGTTCTCGGAAATTCACTTCCCCCTCGAGTCCTAGATCAATAACATTGTTCCCGTTAGAATTCAATGCGCATGTGCAACCTTCGTTCCGGAGTTATTACACATAGAAACATCAAATAAATCGACCTTTGAAAAAGAGGTCATTGACCGATTACGTAATCATTCTCCCTATGGATTCCATTCCCATATATGGAGCCCCGTCAGTATTCTATGCCCATATAAGGAGTCCCCGTGGGGCTGGTACCAGGTCGATGTTGTTGTTGTTGTAAGTGCACGCTCTCAGCGAATGTCAAGGTCGATGTTGTTGTTGTTGTAAGTGCACGCTCTCAGCGAATGTCAAGGTCGATGTTGTTGTTGTTGTAATTTAGGTCATTGACCCCATTAACCACGTGTTCTCCCTAATGACTCTATGCCCATATAAGGAGTCCCCGTGGGGCTGGTACCAGGTCGATGTTGTTGTTGTTGTAAGTGCACGCTCTCAGCGAAAGTCAAGGTCGATGGTGTTGTGGGTGTAAGTGCACGCTCTCAGCGAATGTCAAGGTCGATGTTGTTGTTGTTGTAATTTAGGTCATTGACCCCATTAACCACGTGTTCTCCCTAATGACTCTATGCCCATATAAGGAGCCCCGTTCGGAGTCAATAAGGCCCTTCTAAGAGGTCATTGACCCCATTAACATCGTGTTCTCCCTTAATGACTCTATGCCCATATATGGGGTGCTGTCACGATCAATAGGGTCACTTCTAAGAGGTCATTGACCCCATTAACATCGTATTCTCCCTTAATGACTCTATGCCCATATATGGGGTGCTGTCACGATCAATAGGGTCACTTCTACTTATAATATTAGTATTTTGGGAAGTATGCATACATTTTTCAGCAGGGGAGGAAAGGGCATTTTTTTTGGGGGGGGGGGACTTTGCGCGGGGAGAATTTTCCATGGAGAGGGAATTTTCCAGGAGGTAAACTTTTCAGGGGAATTTGTTTACTGGGGGAATTTGCCAGAATTCTTATACCAAATTTCTTTTTATGTTTAGCGTAAAGAGCGAGGCGCTGAGGAGGGGACAGCCCCTTTCACATACGGAATAGTTTGTGTTCGTTTTAAGTTTTAATGTCGCTCCTTACTTTCAGTTAAAAAAACCTGTTTTTTTATTTAATTTATCAACGTTTTTGAATTAATGCAGCTTTGATTTTGGCTCACCGTACATGAATAATTTGCATATGAAATTTCCATATTAATTGCATGCAACAAAATTTGTATATTAATTTACTTCTTTTTTTGGCTAAATGGCTTTCTCAAAATTTTGTTCTGACGTAACTTACGAATTAACTTACGTAACTAACTTGTATATTCGTATGTTTTTATTACGTAAATTAGGGAGTTCGTCCCTTAGTCAATACTTCGCTCTTTACGTTAAAGTTCGAATTTTGTTCGAATTACAAACTCCTGAATCACAAAGACCGGTTAATGAGAATATATAGCTCTTTTGAAAATACTAAAAAAAAAATTTAGCGTAAAGAGCGAGGTATTGACTAGGAAGCGAACCCCCTCATATAATAATCATGTAGATTTATTACCTGCCAAAACTGTAAAAGATACAATGGGCGGCAGAGTATAAAAAAGTGAAAAAAAATGCAAAAAGAAAAAGAAAAGAAAAACAACAAAGTACGGTTTAACACGAATATATACAATGAAATGGGCCCTCAACATCGACATTCAAATAACACATTCAACTTAAGTCTGTCCCTGAAGAGTTACCCAAGGATGACCTAGAGTCATGATCTTTTTATGAAAACTCGCTACTCTGGCAGGAACTGCCAAGGCAGGGTCTATCAATCCAAATCTACTGATCAAATACCGGTTTTTGGACCATGGCGGTAGTCCAAGCAGATACTTAGCATATTTAAAATAAATCGTGCGCAACTTTTTCTTCTCTGTCTGTGTGAAGCAACTTCAAAACGGAGAGATGTAGAGAAAACTCGGTAAAACAAATGCATTATACAATTGGGCTAAAATATCACGAATAAATCTCGCCTTGCTCAGGACAAGCTTTCCATATGCAGAACGAACTTTTCTAAGGGTATCAGCGATAATAAGTACGCGTGTGGCCTTGAGTGACGTACCGATCGGGACTCCAAGGTAAGTAAGTGATGGAACAGGTTTGATTTCCGTATCATCTAGCATAACGCATATGTCCTCAGTCAACACTTTATAAATGAAAAATAACAATTCAGTTTTCGATGGATTAAATGTATGGCCGACACGAACATATTCTACCTTTGATGCACTAAAACAACTCTTTATTCCATTTAGGGTTCTACTAATGTTTAAAATGCCGTCGGCATAACCTATGAGCGACAAATTAATTCCACATAAAATACACGTTGTTGGTGCTTCATGTTGCACTTCGATTACGGAATTATTGAATAAATCTGGTGAATTTACTGCTCCTTGCCTAATACCCTTTTTCACTGGTATATCAATTTCTAAAAGCATATCACAATCCCAACCAGGACACTTGATCCTAACACGAAGATTACTATACATTGAATCAAGGGGTCCGATGACTGAATTTGAGTAATACTTTCTGTTCGTTTTAAGTTTTAATGTTGCTCCTTACTTTCAGTTGAAAAAAACTTGTTTTTCTTATTTAATTTCTGATCGTTTTTAAAATAATGCTGGAAAATTTGGCGCCCCTTTCCTAGAAATCTCCCTTCCCCCGAGAAAACATCCTCCATGGAAAGATTCTCCCCCGTAATCCCCTACTTCGACTCTCCCCCACCAGAAAAAAATCACTCCTGAAAATGTTTGTATACTTCCTAATAACCAATACTATATGTAAACAATGGGCAAAGTTTATAACTTGCAGCCCTTCCCCCGGGAACTGTGGGGGATTAAGTCATCCTCAAAGACATATTAATTAAATTTTCGACTATGCTGAACAAAATGGCTATCTAAAAATTTTGATTGGGTGACTTCGGAAAAATAATGAGCGTAGGAGGGGGCCAAGTTTTAATTTCACTAGACTTTTACTTTCCTTCGCACTAGAACTTTTAATTTCCTTCGAATGAGCCCTCTCACGAAATTCTAGGACTACTGGATTGATACGATCACCCAAGGGAAAAAAAATTGAATAAACACGCATCCGTGATCTTTCGTCTAGCAAAAATACAAAATTCCACAATTTTGCAGATAGGAGCTTGAAATCTCTACAGTAGAGTCCTCTAATATGCTGACTTTGATCGTTCTATTTTCATTAGAGTTTTAAGGGTTTCAGGGGTTGTTTTTTTCTTTTTTCAAAAATAAAACAAATATTCCCAGGCGCGTACATTCTGATGGTTAGAACTAAACTTAATAAAACTTATATATAAGAAATCAGCATAAAAATCTGATTTTTCTTGTGCATCTATTGGTATCAAAATTCCGTTTTTTAGAGTTTCGGTTACATTTGAACCGGGTCGCTCCTTACTTACAGTTCGTTACCAAGAACTGTTTGATATTATCAATAAAAGTAAATAGGAAAATTTAGAATATGTGTAGAGGTAATTTCAAATGCGCATGGAATTGAAGTCGCGTTAGGTTGCTAGCAAAATATTTACAGGGATATCTTACTTTCGGAAAATTGCTGCCAATTGGTTGATTGTCCATTCTGAATAATGTTTGGGGGAAAAATATCATTTTGATATCGTTATTTTAGTGGAAGTGTGAAAATCCATGTTATCTACAAAATATTATTAAATTTATTGTTATGCTACATAAATTTATAGTAACTAAATAAATTAATAGATTGACACTTAGTCTTTCAGACTAAGCGTCAATCTATCACTGCCACGTCTAGTGGCTGATGTATCTGCTACGGCCCACTCTTCGACTTTTAGCCTTTTGATTTGTTTATAAATTTAACTCGGGCACATAGGCAAACTTTAAGGAACCTCACAGGGCTCCTAAAATCTCCAGATTCTTACAATTTATCCTACAATTTATTTATTGTCGTATAGTTTATCGAATGTTATGTTTCTTTGGAGTAGTGTCTTGTCCCCCCCCCCATTCTTTTAGAAATGTAGGACCATGGCATTTCCCAATAGCATCAGCGCACTGAAAAATTAAAATGGTTATGTTGTTATTTGTAAGAAGACTGATCCAAATATTAACTAAAATAATGTATGGTGACTATACATACCATGAAAAATTTGTTTGGCTAACTGAACAAGAAGTCCGAATAATAACAGTAGTAATGTAACAACCTAACAAATTGTGGCAATGAAAAGGAACTTCACTGTAGATCGATTTCAGAATTAATAAGTCAACTATGGCTAATTAAAAAGGTGGCATGTTGCAAGACATGCATTTTGCGGGTTAGGGGCAAAACTGAAATTAGGTTTTTAAAGTCTTTTTAATATTATTAATAAGTAATCTTTTTTTATAAGAGGAAGATTTTTTTTAAATCAGATACGGCAAAATGATTTTGGCATAAGAAAGTTTGGATTTCCACTGTTTGTTTGAGTGAAGAAATAGAGTATAGCTCGTCTTAGAAAAGTAGAGAAACTTGTGAATAGCTTGAGAAACAAATTGGATAGAAAGAAAAGGTCAATCGGTAAATCGGATTCATTTTAGGAGGAGGAACATAAACCCAAGTTTTATAAAGCAGAAGATTAAAAATGAGAATCCGTTCATGATTCTGGTTTAAGCAATGTTGAATATGCTTGTCAATGGTAGACTTTCTACCCTATAGTTGAAAGTATTCATTAAAGGAAGGGGGTGTATTATTTAGGTAGCTTTCATAACACCTTTTGAGTTGTCACAATTGAACTGTCTTGCTCAACCGAAGTGTCCTGTCCCAGTGGTTTACTAAGGGATAATCCACCAATTCAGTTTTTTTTTCTTGGATATAATTACTATTTTCGTCGGTGTTTTATTTTTATCCAAAAGCTTGTGAGAGGAGCCTGAAGGTGTAATAACATTATTGATTAAGCAATTAATTTTCAAAGTTTCAAAATAATCTTCATAAAAAGGAATTTTAATAATAAGTTTCAAACCAGTCGAAACTAAGAATTCTGGCGCATTTTTAGATGACCCTTGCCTTTGAATCGTTTTTTATACACTATGGCCCCCTTGGTTCAGGAAATTGCTTGGGTAAGTTGTTCCAAACTGCTTGGAAGAAAAATTTGGCCTTCGTTGGGGGAACAGATGTTTTTTTTTGAATTAGCTGTTGTATGTTGGGGTTCCCTAGCTCCAGGGACTAAAAGAATATAAGTTTAAAGTTGATAAGAAAAAAATGTCCGTCCATTTTCAAGCCTTTTTAACTTCTAAAATAGGATCACCCCCAAAAAAAATACACTTATGCTTGGCCACTTGCATCATAGATTCAAAGATGACGGAACAAACACGGCCCTTTTTTAGCAGTAAAAGCCCTTTGCCTGTGTAGCCAATAAGTTCATACGCACATAAGTTTCCAAAGATTTACTAAAAAAAAGGTCTACAAAAAGTAGGTGAATGATTCTTGTTCTTGTGAAGCGAATTTTGAAGATTTTGCAGTGAATTATGTCCAATAGTAGGCCACCATTTCCCCAGACACATCCAATCAAAATTTCGATATAGCCATTTTGTTCAACGTAGTTGAAATTTCTGGGAAATATATGTTTGAGCAGGACATACCCCCACAGTCTTCAGGGGTAAGGGTTATAAGTTATGCTCTGGGGGCTTGTATGGTTCTTATGGAAATAATGCTCGTATAAACTTCAGATAGGGCTCATTTGATTGGAAATTGAAAGTTCTAGTTCACTTTTTAAGCGTAAAAAGATATTGGAGGGTAGCCAGATGCATCCCAAATGCATCCAATAAAAATTTTAAGATAGCTATTTTGTTAAAAAAATAGTTAAAAGATCATATAACAAAAATTGCGGTGTCAACACATCCCACCAGGGCCCGGGGGCAGGCGTTGTCAGTTATGCCCTGGGGGCATATATGGGTCTTATGGAAGGGATGCTCGTATTAACTTCAAAGAGGGATCATTTGATCGGAAATTGAAATCCTTAAAAACCTTGCCATGAGAGTTGCGGGGGAGTATCCTCCTCAAAAATATATTTTCTATCTAGAAATCAACTACGCTGAATAAAATGGCTATCTCAAAATTTTGATTGGATGCGTTTGGGGCAATGATGGGCATGGGAGGGGCTAGTTGCCCTCCAATCACTTCCGACTATTAAAAAGGGCACTAGAACTCTCGATTTCCAATGGAATGAGCCCCATTTGAAGCTTCTACGACGACCTCTTCTATATGAAGTGCCTCTAAAAAAAACAATAATAATAATAATAAATAATGAAACATTGGAGCCGTATGGCCTTTACTATAGGCAACGCTACAGCGTTGCCTCTGATTTTTTTCCCCAGGGGCACTTTATATGGAAGGGGTCGTCGTAGAAACTTCAAAGGGGGCTCATTCTATTGGAAATTGAGAGTTCTAGTGCTCATTTTAATAGTCGAAAGTGGTTGAAGGGCAACTTTTGCCCCCCCCCCACGCCCATCATTCCCCCAAACACATCCAATCAAAATTTTGAGATAGCCATTTTGTTCAGCGTAGTTGATTTCCAGATAGAAAATATCTTTTTGAGGCATTCCCCCACAACCCACGGGGCAAGGGTTTTAAGTTATGCCCTGAGGGCATATAAGGTCTTTATAGAAGGCGTTGTCGTAGAACTTCAAAAAAGGCTCATCAAAAAGGGCTAGTGCCCTTTTTAATAGTCGAAAGTGATTGGAGGGCAACTAACCCCCCCACCCATCATTCCCCCAAACACATCCAATAAAAATTTTGAGATAGCCATTTTATTCAAAGTAGTTGATTTCCAGATAGAAAATATGTTTTTGAGGAGGACACTCCCCCACAACACTCAGGCCAAGGGTTTTAAGTTATGCCCTGGGGGCATCTAAGATTTTTATAGAAGGCGTTGTCGTAGAAACCTAAAAAAGGACTCATTCGGTTGGAAATTCAAAGGGCTAGTGCCTTTTTTAATTGTCGAACGTGATTGGAGGATAACTAGCCGCCCCCCCACCCTTCATTCCCCCAAACACATTCAATCAAAATTTTGAGATAGCCAAATTGTTCAGCGTAGTTGATTTCCCAGATAGCAAATATGTTTTTGAGGAGGACACTCCCCCACAACCCTCAGGGCTAGGGTTTTAAGTTATGCCCTGGGGGCATATAAGGTTTTTATAGAAGATGTTGTCGTAGAAACTTCAAAAAAGGCTAATTCGATTGGAAATTCAAAGGGCTAGTGTCATTTACTATAGTCGAAAGTGATGGGAGGGCAACTAGACCCCCCACGCCCATCAATCCCCCAAACACATCCAATCAAAATTTTGAGCTACCTATTTTGTTCAGCGTAGTTGATTTTCAGATAGCAAATATGTTTTTGAGGAGGACACTCCCACACAACCCTCAGGGCAATGGTTTTAAGTTACGCCCTGGGGGCATATAAGGTTTTATAGAAGGCGTTGTCGTAGAAACTTCAAAAAAGACTCATTCGATTGGAAATTCAAAGGGCTAGTGCCTTTTTTAATAGTCAAAAGTGATTTAAGGGCAACTAACCCCCCTCTCACGCCAACCTTTTCCCCAAACACATCCAATAAAAATTTTGAGACAGCCATTTTATTAAACGTAGTTTTAAGTTCTGGAAATTAGGTCTTCTGAGGATGACAACTCCCCCACAGCCCTCAGGGCAAGGGTTATAAGTTATGCCCTTGAGGCATGTAAGGTTTTGTATAGACAACGTTGTCGTAGAAACTTCAGAAAGGGCTCATTCGATTAAAAATTTAAATGGTTAGTTCCCTTTGTAATAGTCGAAAGTGATTCTAAGACAACTGACACCCCTTCCACGCCCACCATTTCCCCAGACACATCCAATCAAAATTTCGCTATAGCCATTTTGTTCAACGTAGTTGAAATTTCTGGGAAATATATTTTTGAGCAGGAAATTCTCCCACAGTCTTCAGGGGTAAGGGTTATAAGTTATGCTCTGGGGCTTATATGGTTCTTATGGAAATAATGCTCGTATAAACTTCAGATAGGGCTCATTTGATTGGAAACTGAAAGTTCTAGTTCGCTTTTTAAGCGTCAAAAGATATTGGAGGGTAGCCAGATGCATCCCAAATGCATCCAATAAAAATTTGAAGATAGGTATTTTGTTAAAAAATACTCTAAAGATCATATAACAAAAATTCCGGTGTCGACACAACCCACCAGGGCCCGGGGGCAGGCGTTGTCAGTTATGCCCTGGGGGCATATATGGGTCTTATGGAAGGGATGCTCGTATTAACTTCAAAGAGGGATCATTTGATCGGAAATTGAAATCCTTAAAAACCTTGCCATGAGAGTTGCGGGGGAGTATCCTCCTCAAAAATATATTTTCTATCTAGAAATCAACTACGCTGAATAAAATGGCTATCTCAAAATTTTGATTGGATGCGTTTGGGGCAATGATGGGCATGGGAGGGGCTAGTTGCCCTCCAATCACTTCCGACTATTAAAAAGGGCACTAGAACTCTCGATTTCCAATGGAATGAGCCCCATTTGAAACTTCTACGACGACCTCTTCTATATGAAGTGCCTCTGAAGAAAAACAATAATAATAAACAATAAAAGATTGGAGCCGTACGGCCTTTACTATAGGCAACGCTGTAGCGTTGCCTCTCATTTTTTTCCCAGAGGCACTTCATATGGAAGGGGTCGTCATATAAACTTCAAAGGGGGCTTATTCAAATGGAAATCACGAGTTCTAGTGCCCTTTTTGATAGTCGAAAGTGATTGGAGGGCAACTTTTGCCTCCCCCCACCCCCATCATTCCCCCAAACACATCCAATCAAAATTTTGAGATAGCCATTTTGTTCAGCGTAGTTGATTTCCAGATAGAAAATATCTTTTTGAGGCATTCCCCCACAACCCACGGGGCAAGGGTTTTAAGTTATGCCCTGAGGGCATATAAGGTCTTTATAGAAGGCGTTGTCGTAGAAACTTCAAAAAAGGATCCTCAAAAAAGGGCTAGTGCCCTTTTTAATAGTCAAAAGTGATCGGAGGGTAATTAACCCCCCCCCCGCCCATCATTCCCCCAAACACATCCAATCAAAATTTTGAGATAGCCATTTTGTGCAAAGTAGTTGATTTCCTTATAGAAAATATGTTTTTGAGGAGGACACTCCGCCATAACACTCAGGCCAAGGGTTTTAAGTTATGCCCTGGGGGCATCGAAGGTTCTTATAGAAGGCGTTTTCGTAGAAACCTAAAAAAAGGACTCATTCGATTGGAAATTCAAAGGGCTAGTGCCTTTTTTTAATAGTCGAAAGTGATTGGAGGGTAACTAGCCCCCCCCCCCCCCCCGCCAATCATTCCCCCAAACACATTTAATCAAAATTTCGAGGTATCCATATTGTTCATCGTAGTTGATTTCCAGATAGCAAATATGTTTTTGAGGAGGACACTCCCCCACACCCCTGGGGGCAAAGGTGTTAAGTTATGCCCTGGGGGCATATAAGGTTTTTATAGAAGGCGTTGTCGTAGAAACTTCAAAAAAGGCTCATTCGATTGGAAATTCAAAGGGTTAGTGTCATTTTCTATAGTAAAAAGTGATTGGAGGGCAACTAGACCCCCCACGCCCATCAATCCCCCAAACACATCCAATCAAAATTTTGAGATACCTATTTTGTTCAGCGTAGTTGATTTTCAGATAGCAAATATGTTTTTGAGGAGGACACTCCCACACAACCCTCAAGGCAAGGGTTTTAAGTTATATCTTAGGAGCATATAAGGTTTTATAGAAGGCGTTGTCTTAGAAACTTCAAAAAAGACTCATTCAATTGGAAATAAAAAGGACTAGTGCCCTTTTTAATAGTCGAAAGTGATTTGAGAACTAACCCCCCTCTCACGCCAACCTTTTCTCCAAACATATCCAATCAAAATTTTGAGACAGCCATTTTATTAAACGTAGTTTTAAGTTCCGGAATGAGGTCTTTGAGGATGACAACTCCCCCACAGCCTTCAGGTTAAGGGTTGTAAGTTATGCCCTGGGGGCATATAAGGTTTTGTATTGACAACATTGTCTTAGAAACTTCAGAAAGGGCTCGATTAAAAATTTAAATGGTTAGTTCCCTTTTTAATAGTCGAAAGTGATTCTAAGGTAACTAAAACCCCTTCCACGCCCACCATTTCCCCAAACACATCCAATCAAAATTTCGATATAGCCATTTTGTTCAACGTAGTTGAAATTTCTGGGAAATATATGTTTGAGCAGGACATACCCCCACAGTCTTCAGGAGTAAGGGTTATAAGTTATGCTCTGGGGGCTTATATGGTTCTTATGGAAATAATGCTCGTATAAACTTCAGATAGGGCTCATTTGATTGGAAATTGAAAGTTCTAGTTCTATTTTTAAGCGTAAAAAGATATTGGAGGGTAGCCAGATGCATCCCAAATGCATCCAATAAAAATTTGAAGATAGCTATTTTGTTAAAAAAATACTTCAAAGATCATGTAACAAAAATTCCAGTGTCGACACAACCCCCCAGGGCCCGAAGGCAGGCGGTGTAAGTTATGCCCTAGGGGCATATATAGGTCTTATGGAAGGGATGCTCGTATTAACTTCAAAGGGGGCTCATTTAATTGGAAATTGAAAGTTCTAGTTTACTTTTTAAGAGTCAAAAGAGATTGGAGGGAACCTAGCCTCCCCCCTCCACGCCCTTTTTTCCTCAAACCCATCCGATAAGAACTTTGAGATGTTTTTTTTTCTTGTTCACAGACCATATAACGACCATGTGTCCTAAGTTGTGCCCTGGTTCTAGTTATATTTTTTTTAGAGTCAAAAGAGATTGGAGGGCAACTAGCCCCCCCCCCAAGCCCCTGTTTCCCCAAATGCATCCAATAAAGATTTTGAGATAACCATTAAGTTAAAAATTTCTATAAAGTCAGATAAAAAAAAACTCAGGTGTCATCACAACCCCCCAGGGCCCGGGGGCAGGCGTTGTAAGTTATGTCCTGGGGCATACATTGTTCGTATGAAAGGGATGCTCGTAAAAACTTCAGAGAGGGCTCATTTGATTGGATATTGAAAGTTCGAGCTCAGTTTTTAATAGTCAAAAGTAGAGTAAGAGGTTCCATTTCTACCGGTCCTATAGCAAGACATTTCTACCGGTCCTATAGGTAAACATTTCTACGAGATGTATACACCTTTTCAAAGAGAGTGACTATCCCCATGCATATAGGTAATACTTCTACAAGACATTACACATTTTCAAAGAGAGTGAGTATTTGACATTTTTGCAAAAAGGGATTCGCAAATTGGACACTAGGAACGATATTAATTAATATTTTGAATAATAGGGGTGTGAATAATTCTAATTAGTGATTGGATTGTATGAAGGGGGAGAAAAAAAAGGATTAAACTGATTAGCAGTTAAGGTAACCCCGAAGGAGTTGTTAACTCAGGTAATTTGTTATAAATTTGAAACATCATCATTCTATGAAAACGGCTAACGACGTTCCCACATTTCTGACGGCAGGGGAGGGAGAGGGGGAGTCAATTTCAGAGGAAAAACCAAAAATACTCAGAATCGAAAAAAACGGGATCTGCCTCAAGGGGAAGGCTCAAAGACCCTTCGTTCCTCCATTTCTGAGGGGCAGGAGAGGGAGAAGGGGAGTCAATTTCAGAGGGAAAACCATAAATACTCAGAATCGAAAATAAACAGGATCTGTCTCATGGGCAAAGCACAGAGGTCCGTCTTTCCTCCTTGTCGGAGGGGCAGGAGAGGGAGGGGGTCATTGGGGTAGGGAACCCCCCTACTACTATGAATCGAAACTAATCGGAATCTGCATCAAGGGGACGGTTCAGCGGCACATTTGCATCCACGGCGGAAGGAATAGGTGAGGTGGGGGGTCAGAATATTAAGGAAAACCAAAAAAACTATGACTCGAAACTATACGGTATCGACGTCAAGGGGAAGACTCAGAATGGGGTTTCATCGTTCCTCCATTTCTGAGGGGCAGGAGAGGGAGGGGGTCATTTGTGGAGGGAAAACCAAAAATGCTCTGAATTGAAAATAAAGGGGAATCTTCACCAAGGGCCATGCTCAGCAGCAAGTAGTTCCACCATGTCGGCGGGGCCGGAGAGGTAGGGGGCTAATATGGGAGGGGGAACCAAAAATACAAAGACTAAAAAAGAAATGAGATCTGCCTCAAGGGGAAGACTCAGAATGGGGTTTCGGTTATACAGGGGTTCAGTTACATGGGGGGTTCAGTTGCACGGGGGTTTAGTTAAATGAGGCTTGAGTTGCGCGGGGGTTGAGCTGCACGAGGGTTCAGTTGCATGAGGGTTCAGTTACATGCGGATTCAGTTACATGGGGATTAGTTAAATGCAGTTGAGTTGCATAGTCTCATTGGAAAAAATTGGAGTTCATACTTAAACAGTTCTATTAAGAGCTATTGCTATGGAAACGACTCATTTTTGAATTGAAACTATGCTTTTCTGACTGAAGATACACATTTGAATCAGAAAATGTGAAAATGTACACAATTGCAACAGAGAAGTATGTTTTGACGATATTTTCTATAATTTCGTCTGAAAAATAGGAGTTCACGCTTAAAAAGTTCTATTAAGAACTATTTTTATGGAAATGGTTATGTACACAATTGAAACAGAGAAGTGTGTTTTGACTGTATTTTCTATAATTTCGTCTGAAAAATAGGAGTTCACACTTAAAAAGTTCTATTAAGAGCTATTTTTTACGGAAATGGTTCATTTTTGAACAAAAACTACGCTTTTCTGACTGAAGATATACATTATAATCAGAGAAATGCGTTTTGATAGTATTTTCTATAGTCTCATTGGAAAAAATTGGAGTTTATACTTAAACAGTTCTATTGAGAGCTATTGCTACGGAAATGATTCATTTTTTGAACCAAAACTACGCTTTTCTGACTGAAGATATACATTATAATCAGAGAAATGTGTGGGACCATCAAGCACAGTGCTATGAGCTAGATTCCTATTGCGCATTTTCATTTTAAATGTTATTACAGATCCGAGTAAAACCAGTATCAGTATACCTCATTCTTTCATTCTAACTTAACTTGTAGGAATAGGACTTCATTCGAACAAGTAAATCAGTTTTATTCAATATATAATATTGTACAAAAAGACTATTATTTTTCATCATTCCCCCCCCCCCATGACCTGGTGCTAATGTCTCCATCTCGCTCGCGCTCAATTTTCTTCTTAATATACGGTAGAAATTAAGGCTACGCGATCTCCATATTTCGTAATAGCCATCGTGTGTAATGTAGTGATAATCATCCAATCTAGGTTCCCGATCTAAAAAAAATGAAAATTAAAAAGCTTAAAATATATGGAATTCGTCAATTTGTAGTTTACGCATTAATATCAATATTTGTAACGATTCTATTGGGGTTTCGGTTATACAGGGGTTCAGTTACATGGGGGGTTCAGTTGCACGGGGGTTTACTTAAATGAGGCTTGAGTTGCGCAGGGGTTGAGTTGCACGAGGATTCAGTTGCATGAGGGTTCAGTTACATGCGGATTCAGTTACATGGGGATTAGTTAAATGCAGTTGAGTTGCATAGTCTCGTTGGAAAAAATTGGAGGTCATACTTAAACAGTTCTATTAAGAGCTATTGCTATGGAAATGACTAATTTTTGAATTGAAACTATGCTTTTCTGACTGAAGATACACATTTGAATCAGAAAATGTGAAAATGTACACAATTGAAACAGAGAAGTAGTTTTGACGATATTTTCTATAATTTCTTCTGAAAAATAGGAGTTCACGCTTAAAAAGTTCTATTAAGAGCTATTTTTATGGAAATGTTTATGTACACAATTGAAACAGAGAAGTGTGTTTTGACTGTATTTTCTATAATTTCGTCTGAAAAATAGGAGTTCACACTTAAAAAGTTCTATTAAGAGCTATTTTTTACGGAAATGGTTCATTTTTGAACAAAAACTACGCTTTTCTGACTGAAGATATACATTATAATGAGAGAAATGTGTTTTGATAGTATTTTCTATAGTCTCATTGGAAAAAATTGGAGTTCATACTTAAACAGTTCTATTGAGAGCTATTGCTACGGAAATGATTCATTTTTTGAACCAAAACTACTCTTTTCTGACTGAAGACATACATAATAATCTGAGAAATGTGTGGGATCATCAAACACAGTGCTATGAGCTAGATTCCTATTGCGCATTTTCATTTTAAATGTTATTACAGATCCGAGTAAAACCATTATCAGTATACCTCATTCTTTCATTCTAACTTAACTTGTAGGAATAGGACTTCATTCGAACAAGTAAATCGTTCGAACAAGTAAAATAGTTTCATTCGAACAAGTAAAATAGTTTACGCACTAATATCAATATTTGTAACGATTCTATTGGGGTTTCGGTTATACAGGGGTTCAGGTACCTGGGGGGTTCAGTTGCACGGGGGTTTAGTTAAATGAGGCTTAAGTTGCGCGGGGGTTGAGTTGCACGAGGATTGAGTTGCATGAGGGTTCAGTTACATGCGGATTCAGTTACATGGGGATTAGTTAAATGCAGTTGACTTGCATAGTCTCGTTGGAAAAAATTGGAGGTCATACTTAAACAGTTCTATTAAGAGCTATTGCTATGGAAATGACTCATTTTTGAATTGAAACTATGCTTTTCTGACTGAAGATGCACATTTGAATAAGAAAATGTGAAAATGTACACAATTGAAACAGAGAAGTATGTTTTGACGATATTTTCTATAATTTCGTCTGGAAAATAGGAGTTCACGCTTAAAAAGTTCTATTAAGAGCTATTTTTATGGAAATGTTTATGTACACAATTGAAACAGAGAAGTGTGTTTTGACCGTATTTTCTATAATTTCGTCAGAAAAATAGGAGTTCACACTTAAAAGGTTCTATTAAGAGCTATTTCTTACGGAAATGGTTCATTTTTGAACAAAAACTACGCTTTTCTGACTGACGATATACATTATAATCAGAGAAATGTGTTTTGATAGTATTTTCTATAGTCTCATTGGAAAAAATTGGAGTTCATACTTAAACAGTTCTATTAAGAGCTATTGCTATGGAAACGACTCATTTTTAATTGAAACTATGCTTTTCTGACTGAAGATACACATTTGAATCAGAAAATGTGAAAATGTACACAATTGAAATAGACAAATATGTTTTGACAATATTTTCTATAATTTCGTCTGAAAAATAGGAGTTCACGCTTAAAAAGTTCTATTAATAGCTATTTTTATGGAAATGGTTATGTACACAATTGAAACAGACAAGTGTGTTTTGACTGTATTTTATATAATTTCGTCTGAAATATAGTATTTCACGCTTAAAAAGTTATACTAATAGCTATTTTTTACGGATATGGTTAATTTTTGAAACAAAAATACATTTTTCTGACTGATTATATACATTATAATCAGAGTCCTGTGTTTTGACAATATTTTTTATAGTCCCATTAGAAAAAATTTGAGTTCATACTTAAACAGTTCTATTGAGAGCTATTGCTACGGAAATGATTCATTTTTTGAACCAAAACTACTCTTTTCTGACTGAAGACATACATAATAATCTGAGAAATGTGTGGGATCATCAAACACAGTGCTATGAGCTAGATTCCTATTGCGCATTTTCATTTTAAATGTTATTACAGATCCGAGTAAAACCATTATCAGTATACCTCATTCTTTCATTCTAACTTAACTTGTAGGAATAGGACTTCATTCGAACAAGTAAATCGTTCGAACAAGTAAAATAGTTTCATTCGAACAAGTAAAATAGTTTACGCACTAATATCAATATTTGTAACGATTCTATGGGGGTTTCGGTTATACAGGGGTTCAGTTACATGGGGGGTTCAGTTGCACGGGGGATTAGTTAAATGAGGCTTAAGGTGCGCGGGGGTTGAGTTGCACGAGGATTGAGTTGCATGAGGGTTCAGTTACATGCGGATTCAGTTACATGGGGATTAGTTAAATGCAGTTGACTTGCATAGTCTCGTTGGAAAAAATTGGAGGTCATACTTAAACAGTTCTATTAAGAGCTATTGCTATGGAAATGACTCATTTTTGAATTGAAACTATGCTTTTCTGACTGAAGATGCACATTTGAATAAGAAAATGTGAAAATGTACACAATTGAAACAGAGAAGTATGTTTTGACGATATTTTCTATAATTTCGTCTGGAAAATAGGAGTTCACGCTTAAAAAGTTCTATTAAGAGCTATTTTTATGGAAATGGTTATGTACACAATTGAAACAGAGAAGTGTGTTTTGACTGTATTTTCTATAATTTTGTCTGAAAAATAGGAGTTCACAATTAAAAAGTTCTATTAAGAGCTATTTTAAGTTTAGGATATTTTTGTCAGTTTGTAGTTTACACACTAATATCAATATTTGTAACGATTCTATTTGAACTTTCTCCAAGTTGATCAAATTGATCTCAAAAGGGTTCATGATAAAAAAAAATACTAACCAGCATCTATAAATAAATGAAACCCAAACCGAAAAGAAATTACAATAAATAATCGAGTCAAACTCAAAACGAGCAGAAATTAACATAAGTTGGGGGCAAAACCCCTATGCCTTCCCAAGACCAGGGTGGGGGGGGTTAGGTGGGAGGATCTTTCCATGGAGAGGGATATGGATTTCCCTACATTATTTAAAAAGCTTCCTATGCTAATTAAACAAAAGTTTTGGATATTTTTGTCAGTTTGTAGTTGAGTTTACTTAAAAAAAAAAAAATTGGGGGTTAGGTGGGAGGATCTTTCCATGGAGGGGGCTATGGATTTCCCAGCATTATTTAAAAAGCTTCCTATGCTAATTAAACAAAAGTTTTGGATATTTTTGTCGTCTTTCCATGGAGGAGGCTCTGGATTTCCCAGCATTATTTAAAAAGCTTCCTATGCTAATTAAACAAAAGTTTTGGATATTTTTGTCAGTTTGTAGTTGAGTTTACTTTAAAAAAAAAGTTATGTACACAATTGAAACAGAGAAGTGTGTTTTGACTGTATTTTCTATAATTTCGTCTGAAAAATAGGAGTTCACACTTAAAAAGTTCTATTAAGAGCTATTTTAAGTTTAGGATATTTTTGTCAGTTTTTAGTTTACACACTAATATCAATATTTGTAACGATTCTATTTGAACTTTCTCCAATTTGATCAAGTTGATCTCAAAAGGGTTCATGATAAAAAAAAATACTAATCAGCATCTATAAATAAATGAAACCCAAACCGAAAAGAAATTACAATAAATAATCGAGTCAAACTCAAAACGAGCAGAAATTAACATAAGTTGGGGGCAAAACCCCTATGCCTTCCCAAGACCAGTGTGGGGGGGGTTAGGTGGGAGGATCTTTCCATGGAGAGGGATATGGATTTCCCTACATTATTTAAAAAGCTTCCTATGCTAATTAAACAAAAGTTTTGGATATTTTTGTCAGTTTGTAGTTGAGTTTACTTAAAAAAAAAAAATGGGGGTTAGGTGGGAAAATCTTTCCATGGAGGGGGCTATGGATTTCCTAGCATTATTTAAAAAGCTTCCTATGCTAATTAAACAAAAGTTTTGAACCTCTTAGTTTAACTAAGGTATTGGACCTTTCATCTATGCCGAACAAAAAAATAACTAGTTGAAGTTGTGTTTAAATTCTTCATCAATATAAAATCAAAAACATGAAAATTAAAAAATGAAATAATAGCCTTCTTAACAATTTAATGTCGATAAACTGTGGAAATTGGTTTTCTTCAGTATTGTCTGTGAATGATTATACCTCAGTTAAACTAAGAGGTTACATTTTGACATCGTTTGACAATTTACTAAATTTTCTTATACAAGAGTCGGAACACACAAACACACACAGACACACACACAAAAATACACACATGTTACCAAATTCCACATTATTGCACAGAAATACCAAAATCATAGGTTAGGTTAGCCTATGTACGCGCGCGTACATAGGCTAACCTAACCTATGAGCATGAATTTGGAGCATGAAGTGGAACGCAAATAGACGATTTTATTTCGCTAAACTTGGTGAGCAGCTTTTTAAATAATGCTGGGAAATCCAGAGCCAAAATCATAGGTTAGGTTAGCCTAACTACATACTATTTGCTTGCCTTTCCTTGGCACCTTTCCAAACGAGCGGGGATTCCCCACTGGTTCCTACACATTGCAAAAAAGTGACCAGCACGAAAACTCCACGTTTTCAACCAGACTGGTTTTTGACACGACACACAAACAGAGTCATAGTGAGAGAGATATCCAAAAAGTTAATCTAGGTTAATCTAGGTTCACTTAGAGTGGCGCGCCACTCTAAGTGAACCTAGATTAACCTAACTTTTTGGATATCTCTCTCACTATGACTCTGTTTGTGTGTCGTGTCAAAAACCAGTCCGTTTGAAAACGTGGCGTTTTCGTGCTTGTCACTTTTTTGCAATGTGTAGGAACCAGTGGGGAATCCCCGCTCGTTTGGAAAGGTGCCAAGGAAAGGCAAGCAAATAGCATGTAGTTTCAAAACGTGTTTAATCACGTGTAGAGGTCCCATAGAATGAAATTTCTGTATTGTGCATGTAAACGGCGAATTCAAGAATGAGTTTTTTACTTACTTGGAATTTTGTCATAATTTTTTGAATGAAATGTCTTTTTTTTGTATCCAAGAGGTGAAATTAATAAAGAGTTTGTTACTTACTTTCCTTTTTTTATAATTTCTTGAATTAAATTTCTACATCGTATATCTAAGTCGTGAAAACAATAAAGAGTTTGTTACTTACTTGGAATTTTCTCATAATTTATTGAACGAAATGTCTTTTTTTTTATCCAGCAGGTGAATTCAAAAAAAAAATTTCTAATTACTTACAATTTTCTCATAATTTATTTAATGAAATTTCTGCATTGTGTATCCAGGAGGTGTATTCAAGAAAAAGTTTGTTACGTGCTTACAATGTTTTCGTAATTTCTAAAATGAAATATCTGTATTGTGCTTTCAGGAGGAGGATTGACGAAATAGTTTTTTACTTACTTAGAATTTTGTCATAATTTCTTGAATGAAATGTCTTTTTTATTTATTCAGCAGGTGAATTCAAGAAAGAATTTGCTACTTACTTACAATTTTTGATAATTTCTTAAATGAAATTTCTGCGTTGTGTATCCATGAGGTAACTTAAATAAAGTATTTGTTACTTATTTAGAATTTTGTCATAATTTCATGAATGAAATGACTTTTTTTTGTTTATCCAAGAGGCGAATTCAAGAAAGAATTTGCTACTTACTTACAATTTTTGATAATTTCTTAAATGAAGTTTCTGCATTGTGTATCCAAGAGGTGACTTCAGGAAAGAGTTTGTTACTTGCTTACAATTTTTTCATAATTTATTGTATGAAATTTCCTTATTGTGTATCCAAGAGTTGACTTCAAGAAAAGAAATTGTTACTTACTGAGAATTTTTTCATAATTTCTTGAATTAAATTTCTACATCGTGTATCTAAGTCGTGAAAACAATAATGAGTTTGTTGCTTACTTAGAATTTTGTCTTAATTTCTTGAATGAAATGTATTTTTGTTTATCCAGCTGGTGAATTCAAGAAAGAATTTGCTACTTACTTACAATTTTTTCATAATTTCTTTAATGAAATTTCTGTATTGTGTATCCAAGAGGTGACTTCAAGAAAGAATTTGTTACTTACCTACAATTTTTTCATAATTTCTTAAATGAAATTCCCGTATTGTGTATTCAAGAGTTGACTTCAAGAAGGAAATTGTTACTTGCTGAGAATTTTTTCATAATTTCTTGAATTAAATTTCTACATCGTGTATCTAAGTCATGAAAACAATAAAGAGTTTGTTACTTACTTGGAATTTTGTCATAGTTTCTTGAACGAAATGTCTTTTTTTTTTATCCAGCAGGTGAATTCAAGAAAGAATTTGCTACTTACTTAAAATTTTTTCATATACACGAGGTGACTTCATGAAAGAGTTTGTTACTTGCTTACAATTTTTTCATAATTTCTTAAATGAAATTTCTGCATTGTGTATACATGAGGTAACTTCAAGAAAGAGTTTGTTACTTACTTAGAATTTTGTCATAATTTCTTGAACGAAATGTCTTTTTGTTTATCAAGCAGGTGTATTCAGGAAAGAATTTTCTACTTTTTTAGAATTTTTTCATAATGTCTTTAATTAAATTCTCATATTGTGTATTCAAGAGGTGACTTCAAGGAAGAATTTATTACTTGCCTAAAATTTTTTTATAGTTTCTTAAATTAAGTTTCTGAATCGTGTATCAAATAGGTGCCTTCAGGAAAGAGTTTGCTAGTTGCTTACAATAGAACTATTCTGAAGGATAAAGACGGGTTAAGCTTAAAGATATTTATTGCTTAAACGTATTGACACATAGCCCAAAGAGACACACACAAAGCCCAAAGAAACATACAAAGCCCAAAGAGACACACACAGCCCAAAGAGACAAACAAAAAATCCCCATACAGACACATACAGACCAAAAGATTCAAACGCTCCAAAGAGACACACATAGCCCAAAGAGACACAAACGAACCCTAAGAGACACAAACAGCCAAAAGAAAGACACATAGAACAAAATGACTCAAACAGCCCAAAGAGACACACATAGCCCAAAGAAACACACACAGCCCAAAGAAACAGACACACCAACCCTAAGAGCCAGAAACATAAAAAGGAAATAGATATATACAAAAATGATACAAATCTGACAAACAGACACACATAGCCGAAAGAAACGAAAACAGCACAAAGAAACAGAAGTACAAAGAGAACAGCATATCCCAAAAAATACTCACACAACTAACAGAGACACAAACAGATCAAAAAGACTCAAACAGTCCAACGAGACACACAGCCCAAAGAGACGCACAAAGCCCAAAGAAACACACACAGCCCAAATATGAAATTTCTGTATTGTGTATCCAAGAGGTGACTTCAAGAAAGAATTTTTTACTTACCCACAATTTTTTTATAGTTTCTTAAATGAAGTTTCTGCATTGTGTATCCAGGAGGTGACTTCAGGAAAGAGTTTGTTACTTACTTACAATAGAAATATTATAAATAATAAACCCGTGTTAAGATCAAATATATTTACTTATTAGGCTTATTTGAAAACCTCCAGAAAACACACAAACAAGGCCAAAAGAAACATAAACAGCCAAAAGAGACACAAGAACCCAAAAGCGACACACAAAAAAAAACCATGACGATCCAAAAAGAAAAACAGAATCAAAATCCACAAAGAAAAACGCATAGCCCAAAGAGACACACACGACCCCTAAGAGACACAAACAGCCAAAAGAAAGACACATAGACCAAAATGACTCAAACAGCCCAAAGAGACACACATAGCCCAAAGAAACACAAACAGCCCAAAGAGACAGACACACGATCCCTAAGAGACACAAACAGCCAAAAGAAAGACACATAGACCAAAATGACTCAAATAGCCCAAAGAGACACACATAGCCCAAGGAAACACAAACAGCCCAAAGAGACAGAAGCCCAAAGAGACAAACATAGCCCAAAAAAGACTCAAACAGCCCAAAGAGACACAAACAGACCAAAAAGACTCAAACAGACCAAAGTGACACAAAGACCAAAGAGACTCACAAAGCCCAAAGAAACACACACAGCCCAAAGACACACAAACAGCCCAAAGAGACAAACACAGATCAAAAAGACTAAAACAGCTCAAAGAGACACACAAACATACAAAAAAAGACTCAAACAGCTAGAAGAGACACACAGCCCAAAGAGACAAGAGACGCACACATCCAACAGAGAGACGCAAAGCCCAAAACGACACAAACATCCAAAAGAGGCACACACAGACCAGACAGCCCAAATAGACAAAAAAAACTTCCATACAGACACATACATACCAAAAGATTCAAATGCCCCAAAGAGACACACATAGCCCAAAGAGACACTCACGGCCCCTAAGAGACACAAACATCCAAAAGAAAAATACAAAGACCAAAATGACTCAAACAGACCAAAGAGACACACATAGCCCAAAGAAACACAAACACCCCAAAGAGACAAACACAGCTCAAAAAGACTCAAACAGCCCAAAGAGGCACACAAACAGACCAAAAAGACTCAAACAGCCCACAGAGACACACAGCCCAAAGAGACACACACAGCCTCAAGAGACACAAACAGCTCAAAGAGACACAAACAGCCCAAAGAGAAACACAACTCAAAGAGACGCACACATCCAACAGAGAGACAAAAGCCCAAAACGACACAAATAGCCAAAAGAGACCTACACACAGACCATAAAGATTCAAACTGCCCAAAGAGACAAAAACAGACCAAAAAGACTCAAACAGCCCAAAGAAACATAAACGGATCAAAAAGACTCAAACACCCCAAAGAGACACACAGCTCAAAGAGACACACACAGCCCAAAGAAACACAAACAGCCTAAAATTGGCAACACTGTTCAAGCACCGAGTTTTCGGCTAGAATTAGACAAAGCCCGTCTTAATCACCAATTTGGTAACCCTTTCGCAATAACAAAAAAGGAACATCATTAAAAAACTAAGATGAAAGCAAATTATCCCGTATATGAAGCGAGCTGCCCTCTCCGAAATATCTTGCTCTTTATGCTAGAGGTTTTGCTAATAGCTATAAAATACATTAAAAAGAAAAATTAACTATACCTTTTAAATAATTTCTCCAAAAATATTTTATTCAGAGATTTCACGTTAAAAAGTTATCTAATCACTAATTACCCCTTTTTTTGATCTTGCCTCCTATCAATTCTGAGTTTCCGGCTAGAATTAGACAAAGCCCGTCTTAATCACCAATTTGGTAACCCTTTCGCAATAACAAAAAAAAGGAACATCATTAAAAACTAAGATGAATGCAAATCACCCCGTATATGAAGTGAGCTACCCTCTCCGAAATACCTTGCTCTTTATGCTAGACATTTTGCTAATAGCTATAAAATACATTAAAAAAAATAAACAATACCTTTTAAATAATTTCTCCAAAAATATTTTATTCAGAGATTTCACGTTAAAAAGTTATCTAATCACTAATTACTCCTTTTTTTGATCTTGCCTCCTATCAATTCTGAGTTTCCGGCTAGAATTAGACAAAGCCCGTCTTAAGCACCAGTTTGGTAACCCTTTCGCAATAACAAAAAAGGAACATCATTAAAAACTAAGATGAATGCAAATTATCCCGTATATGAAGCGAGCTGCCCTCCCCGAAATACCTTGCTCTTTATGCTAGACGTTTTGCTAATAGCTATAAAATACATTAAAAAAAAATAAACTATACCTTTTAAATAATTTCTCCAAAAATATTTTATTCAGAGATTTCACGTTAAAAAAGTTATCTAATCACTAATTACCCCTTTTTTTTATCTTGCCTCCTATCAATTCTGAGTTTCCGACTAGAATTAGACAAAGCCCGTCTTAATCACCAATTTGGTAACCCTTTCGCAATAAAAAAAAGGAACATCATTAAAAACTAAGATGAATGCAAATTACCCCCGTATATGAAGTGAGCTGCCCTCTCCGAAATACCTTGCTCTTTATGCTAGACGTTTTGCTAATAGCTATAAAATATATTGAAAAAATAAACAATACCTTTTAAATAATTTCTCCGAAAATATTTTATTCAGAGATTTCAAGTTTAAAAGTTATCTAATCACTAATTACCCCTTTTTTTGATCTTGCCTCCGATCAATTTTGAGTTTTCGGCTAGAATTAGACAAAGCCCGTCTTAATCACCAATTTGGTAGCTCTTTTGCAATAACAAAAAGGAACATCATTAAAAACTAAGATGAATACAAATTATTCCGTATATGAAGCTAGCTGCCCAACCCCCATGCAACTGAACCCTCGTGCTACTGAACCCTCATGCCACTCGACCTCATTTAACTAAACCTCCGTGTAACTGTACCCCCTTTAACTGAACTCTCATGCAACTCAACCCTCCATGCGATCCCATCTCCCTCAAAACACTTTTCAGTCATTTCTCGTTAAATTGACAATGCTCTCCAAAACATCACTTGTGCATTATACAGTACATAATCATGGTATCTCCTCCAATTCGCAAAATCCCATCACCCCTTTTTTTTTGCAAAGGTTAATCCAACATCTCCGATTGTAAAAGCATTAAAAAATTTTCCGATCACTAATTACCCCTTTTTTGCATTCAGTCATTTCTCGTTAAATTGACAATACTCTCCAAAACATCACTTGTGTATTATACAGTACATAATCATGGCATCTCCTCCAATTCGCAAAATCCCATTGCCCCTTTTTTTGCAAAAGGTTAATCAAACATCTCCGATTGTAAAAGCATTAAAAAAATTTCCAATTACTAATTACCCCTTTTTGAAAAACCACACGGAATCAGGCAACTGAGTCTCTCAAATCCCCTAAAGCTCTTTTAAAAGATACAAAAACTACTTATTTAACACAAAATACAAGCGAGCAAATAACATGGGAATTCCTATACACGCAAGCAAATAACTGAGTTATTTTTAGATCACAATTTTCAACTTAAGACCATTCTAATTATAGCATCCCATTCTTCATACTTTAATTACTCGTTACGCTTTCTTAACCATCGGAAGTTTAACCTACGTAAATTAAGTTATAGACAATACTGGTTTCGTCAGAAAAACTTGTCCTTAATCAACGTCATAGAAGGATTACCCATAGGACCGGTATTGCGTAAATCTCTTGGCAAAGGTGTAATGACCTGTAGAAATGTTTACCTACCAGAAAAACCTGTTTGGCTATACCTTCAAGCAAATTCAAAAGATACACCCTACTAACAGTTCTATTGAGAGCTATTGCTACGGAAATGATTCATTTTTTTAACCAAAACCACGCTTTTCTGACTGAAGACAAACACAGTCTTCTAGGTTAATCTAGAACACTAGTTAATCTAGGTTAATCTAGGTTCACTTAGAGTGGCGCGTTCACTCTAAGTGAACCTAGATTAACCTAACTTTTTGGATATCTCTCTCACTATGACTCTGTTTGTGTGTCGTGTCAAAAACCAGTCTGGTTGAAAACGTGGAGTTTTCGTGCTGGTCACTTTTTTGCAATGTGTAGGAACCAGTGGGGAATCCCCGCTCGTTTGGAAAGGTGCCAAGGAAAGGCAAGCAAATAGCATGTAGTTTCAAAACGTGTTTAATCACGTGTAGAGGTCCCTTAGAATGAAATTTCTGTATTGTGCATGTAAACGGCGAATTCAAGAATGAGTTTTTTGCTTACTTAGAATTTTGTCATAATTTCTTGAATGAAATGTCTTTTTTTTGAAAACAATAAAGAGTTTGTTACTTACTTAGAATTTTGTCATAATTTCTTGAACGAAATGTCTTTTTGTTTATCCAACAGGTGAATTAAAAAAAAAAATTCTACTTACTTACAATTTTCTCATAATTTCTTTAATGAAATTTCTGCATTGTGTATCCACGAGGTGTATTCAAGAAAGAGTTTGTTACTTGCTTACAATTTTTTCGTAATTTCTTAAATGAAATATCTGTATTGTGCATTCAGGAGGAGGATTCAGGAAATAGTTTGTTACTTAGAATTTTGTCATAATTTCTTGAATGAAATGTCTTTTTTATTTATCCAGGAGGCGAATTCAAGAAAGAATTTGCTACTTACTTACAATTTTTGATAATTTCTTAAATGAAATTTCTGCGTTGTGTATCCATGAGGTAACTTCAAGAAAGGATTTGTTACTTATTTAGAATTTTGTCATAATTTCATGAATGAAATGACTTTTTTTTATTTATCCAAGAGGCGAATTCAAGAAAGAATTTGCTACTTACTTACAATTTTTGATAATTTCTTAAATGAAGTTTCTGCATTGTGTATCCAAGAGGTGACTTCAGGAAAGAGTTTGTTACTTACTTACAATTTTTTTCATAATTTATTGTATGAAATTTCCTTATTGTGTATCCAAGAGTTGACTTTAAGAAAAGAAATTGTTACTTCCTGACAATTTGTTCATAATTTCTTGAAGTAAATTTCTACATCGTGTATCTCAGTCGTGAAAACAATAATAAGTTTGTTACTTACTTGGAATTTTGTCGTAATTTCTTGAACGAAATGACATTTTTTTGTTTATCTAAGAGGCGAATTCAAGAAAGAATTTGCTACTTACTTACAATTTTTGATAATTTCTTAAATGAAGTTTCTGCATTGTGTATCCAAGTGGTGACTTCAGGAAAGAGTTTGTTACTTGCATACAATTTTTTTCATAATTTATTGAATGAAGTTTCCGTATTGTGTATCCAAGAGTTGACTTCAAGAAAGAAATTGTTACTTACAGAGAATTTTTTCATAATTTCTTGAATTAAATTTCTACATCGTGTATCTAAGTCGTGAAAACAATAATGAGTTTGTTACTTACTTAGAATTTTGTCTTAATTTCTTGAATGAAATGTATTTTTGTTTATCCAGCTGGTGAATTCAAGAAAGAATTTGCTACTTACTTACAATTTTTTCATAATTTCTTTAATGAAATTTCTGTATTGTGTATCCAAGAGGTGACTTCAAGAAAGAATTTGTTACTTACCTAAAATTTTTTCATAATTTCTTAAATGAAATTTCTGCATTGTGTATCCAAGAGTTGACTTCAAGAAAGAAATTTTTACTTACTGAGAATTTTTTCAGAATTTCCTGAATTAAATTTATACACAAGAGTTGACTTCAAGAAAGAAATTGTTACTTGCTGAGAATTTTTTCATAATTTCTTGAATTAAATTTCTACATCGTGTATCTAAGTCATGAAAACAATAAAGAGTTTGTTACTTACTTCGAATTTTGTCACAGTTTCTTGAAGGAAATGTCTTTTTTGTTTATCCAGCGGGTGAATTTAAGAAAGAATTTGAATCGTACTTATAATTTTTTCATATCCACGAGGTGAGTACATGAAAGAGTTTGTTATTTGGTTCCAATTTTTTCATGATTTCTTAAAATAGTTTTTTGCATTGTCTATCCAGGATTTAACTATAAAAAATAGTTTATTTCTTACTTAGAATTTTGTCATAATTTCTTGAGCGAAATGTCTTTTTGTTTATCCAGCTGGTGAATTCAAGAAAGAATTTGCTACTTACTTACAATTTTTTCGTAATTTCTTTAATTAAATTTCTGTATTTTTGTATCCAAGAGGTTACCTTAAGAAAGAATTTGTTACTTACCTACAATTTTTTTATAGTTTCTTAAATGAAGTTTCTGCATTGTGTATCCAAGAGGTGACTTCAGGAAAGAGTTTGTTAGTTGCTTACAATGGAACTATTCTAAAGAATAAAGACGGGTTAAGCTTAAAGATATTTATTGCTTAAACGTATTGACACATAGCCCAAAGAGACACACACGAAGCCCAAAGAAACATACAAAGCCCAAAGAGACACAAACAGCCCAAAGAGACAAACAAAAAATCCCCATACAGACACATACAGACCAAAAGATTCAAACGCCCCAAAGAGACACACATAGCTCCAAAGAGACACAAACGAACCCTAAGAGACACAAACAGCCAAAAGAAAGACACATATACCAAAATGACTCAAACAGCCCAAAGAGACACACATAGCCCAAAGAAACACAAACAGCCCAAAGAGACAGACACACGATCCCTAAGAGACACAAACAGCCAAAAGAAAGACACAAAGACCAAAATGACTCAAACAGCCCAAAGAGACACACATAGCCCAAAGAAACACAAACAGCCCAAACAGACAGAAGCCCAAAGAGACAAACATAGCCCAAAAAAGACTCAAACAGCCCAAAGAGACACAAACAGACCAAAAAGACTCAAACAGTCCAACGAGACACACAGCCCAAAGAGACGCACAAAGCCCAAAGAAACACACACAGCCCAAATATGAAATTTCTGTATTGTGTATCCAAGAGGTGACTTCAAGAAAGAATTTTTTACTTACCCACAATTTTTTTATAGTTTCTTAAATGAAGTTTCTGCATTGTGTATCCAGGAGGTGACTTCAGGAAAGAGTTTGTTACTTGCTTACAATAGAACTATTCTAAAGAATAAAGACGGGTTAAGCTTAAAGATATTTATTGCTTAAACGTATTGACACATAGCCCAAAGAGACACACACAAAGCCCAAATAAACATACACAGCCCAAAGAGACACAAACACCCCAAAAAGACAAACAAAAAAAAATGCCCATACAGACACAAACAGACCAAAAGATTCAAACGCCCCAAAGAAACACACATAGCCCCAAGAGACACACACGATCCCTAAGAGACACAAACAGCCAAAAGAAAGACACATAGACCAAAATGACTCAAACAGCCCAAAGAGACACACATAGCCCAAAGAAACACAAACAGCCCAAAGAAACAGACACACGACCCCTATGAGACATAAACAGAAAAAAGAAAGACATATAGAAAAAAATGACTCAAATAGCCCAAAGAGACACACAGAGCCCATAGAAACGCACACACCCCAAAGTAACAGAAGCACAAAGAGAACAAAATATCACAAAAAAGAATCAAACACCCAAAAGAGACACAAACATATAAACAAGACACAAAAAGTCCAAAGAGACACAAAGCCCAAAGAGACTCACAAAGCCCAAAGAAACACACACAGCCCAAAGAGACACAAACAGCCCAAAGAGACAAACACAGATCAAAAAGACTCAAACAGCTCAAAGAGACGCACAAACAGACCAAAAAACACTCAAAAACCTCAACGGGACACACAGCCAAAATAGACAAGAGACGCAAAAAGCAAACAGAGAGACACCAAGCTAAAAACGACAAAAACATCCAAAAGAGGCGCACACAGACCACAGAGCCAAAAGATACAAAAAAAAACTTCCATACAGACACATACATACCAAAAGATTCAAATGCCCCAAAGAGACGCACATAGCCCAAAGAGACACACACGGCCCCTAAGAGACACAGACAGCCAAAAGAAAGACACACAGACCAAAATGACTCAAACAGCCCAAAGAGACACACATAGCCCAAAGAAACACAAACAACCCAAAGAGACACACACAACTCAAAAAGACTCAAACAGCCCAAAGAGACACACAAACAGAACAAACAGACACAAGCAGCACAAAGAGACACACAACCCAAAGAGACACACACAGCCTCAAGAGACACAAACAGCTCAAAGAGACACAACAGCCCAAAGAGAAACACAACTCAAAGAGACGCACACATCCAACAGAGAGACAAAAGCCCAAAACGACACAAACAGCCAAAAGAGACCTACACACAGACCATAAATATTCAAACTGCCCAAAGAGACAAACACAGACCAAAAAGACTCAAACAGCCCAAAGAAACATAAACGGATCAAAAAGACTCAAACACCCCAAAGAGACACACAGCACAAAGAGACACACACAGCCCAAAGAAACACAAACAGCCTTAAATTGGCAACACTGTTCAAGCACCGAGTTTCCGGCTAGAATTAGACAAAGCCCGTCTTAATCACCAATTTGGTAACCCTTTCGCAATAATAAAAAAGGAACATCATTAAAAAACTAAGATGAAAGCAAATTATCCCGTATATGAAGCGAGCTGCCCTCTCCGAAATATCTTGCTCTTTATGCTAGACGTTTTGCTAATAGCTATAAAATACATTAAAAAAAATAAACTCTACCTTTTAAATAATTTCTCCAAAAATATTTTATTCAGAGATTTCACGTTAAAAAGTTATCTAATCACTAATTACACCTTTTTTTGATCTTGCCTCCTATCAATTCTGAGTTTCCGGCTAGAATTAGACAAAGCCCGTCTTAATCACCAATTCGGTAACCCTTTTGCAATAACAAAAAAAGGAACATCATTAAAAACTAAGATGAATGCAAATTACCCCGTATATGAAGTGAGCTGCCCTCTCCGAAATACCTTGCTCTTTATGCTAGACGTTTTGCTAATAGCTATAAAATACATTAAAAAAATAAACAATACCTTTTAAATAATTTCTCCAAAAATATTTTATTCAGAGATTTCACGTTTAAAAGTTATCTAATCACTAATTACCCCTTTTTTTGATCTTGCCTCCTATCAATTCTGAGTTTTCGGCTAGAATTAGACAAAGCCCGTCTTAATCACCAATTTGGTAACCCTTTCGCAATAACAAAAAAAAGGAACATCATTAAAAACTAAGATGAATGCAAATTACCCCGTATATGAAGCGAGCTGCCCTCCCCGAAATACCTTGCTCTTTATGCTAGACGTTTTGCTAATAGCTATAAAATACATTAAAAAAAATAAACTATACCTTTTAAATAATTTCTCCAAAAATATTTTATTCAGAGATTTCACGTTAAAAAAGTTATCTAATCACTAATTACCCTTTTTTTTATCTTGCCTCCTATCAATTCTGAGTTTCCGACTAGAATTAGACAAAGCCCGTCTTAATCACCAATTTGTTAACCCTTTCGCAATAAAAAAAGGAACATCATTAAAAACTAAGATGAATGCAAATTACCCCCGTATATGAAGTGAGCTGCCCTCTCCGAAATACCTTGCTCTTTGTGCTAGACGTTTTGCTAATAGCTATAAAATATATTAAAAAAATAAACTATACCTTTTAAATAATTTCTCCAAAAATATTTTATTCAGAGATTTCACGTTAAAAAGTTATCTAATCACTAATTACCCCTTTTTTTATCTTGCCTCCTATCAATTCTGAGTTGCCGGCTAGAATTAGACAAAGCCCGTCTTAATCACCAATTTGGTAGCCCTTTCGCAATAACAAAAAAGGAACATCATTAAAAACTAAGATGAATGCAAATTATTCCGTATATGAAGCGAGCTGCCCAACCCCCATGCAACTGAACCCTCGTGCTACTGAACCCTCATGCAACTCGACCTCATTTAACTAAACCTCCGTGTAACTGTACCCCCTATAACTGAACTCTCATGCAACTCAACCCTCCATGCAATCCATCTCCCTCAAAACACTTTTCAGTCATTTCTCGTTAAATTGAGAATGCTCTCCAAAACATCACTTGTGTATTATACAGTGCATAATCATGGTATCTCCTCCAATTTGCAAAATTCCTATTACCCCTTTTTTGCAAAGGTTAATCAAACATCTCCAATTGTAAAAGCATTAAAAAATTTTTCAATCACTAATTACCCCTTTCTTGCATTCAGTCATTTCTCGTTAAATTGACAATACTCTCCAAAACATCACTTGTGTATTATACAATACACAATCATGGCATCTCCTCCAATTCGCAAAATCCCATTGCCCCTTTTTTTGCTAAAGGTTAATCAAACATCTCCGATTGTAAAAGCATTAAAAAAATTTCCAATTACTAATTACCCCTTTTTGAAAAACCACACGGAATCAGGCAACTGAGTCTCTCAAATCCCCTAAAGCTCTTTTAAAAGATACAAAAACTACTTATTTAACACAAAATACAAGCGAGCAAATAACATGGGAATTCCTAGACACGCAAGCAAATAACTGAGTTATTTTTACGTCACAATTTTCAACTTAAAACCATTCTAATTATAGCATCCCATTCCTCATACTTTAATTACTCGTTACGCTTTCTTAACCATCGGAAGTTTAACCTACGTAAATTAAGTTATAGACAATACTGGTTTCGTCAGAAAAACTTGTCCTTAATCAACGTCATAGAAGGATTACCCATAGGACCGGTATTGCGTAAATCTCTTGGCAAAGGTGTAATGACCTGTAGAAATGTTTACCTACCAGAAAAACCTGTTTGGCTATACCTTCAAGCAAATTCAAAAGATACACCCTACTACTGTTTAAGTAAGAAATCCAATTTTTTCCAATGAGACTATAGAAAATACTATCAAAACACATTTCTCTGATTATAATGTATATCTTCAGTCAGAAAAGTGTAGTTTTTGTTCAAAAATGAACCATTTCCGTAAAAAATAGCTCTTAATAGAACTTTTTATGTGAACTCCTATTTTTCAGACGAAATTATAGAAAATACAGTCAAAACACATTCCTCTGTTTCAATTGTGTACATAACCATTTCCATAAAAATAGTTCTTAATAGAACTTTTTAAGCGTGAACTCCTATTTTTCAGAAGAAATTATAGAAAATATCGTCAAAACATACTTCTCTATTTCAATTGGGTACATTTTCACATTTTCTTATTTAAATGTGTATCTTCAGTCAGAAAGGCGTAGTTTCAATTCAAAAATGAGTCATTTCCATAGCAATAGCTCTTAATAGAACTGTTTAAGTATGACCTCCAAATTTTTACAACGAGACTATGCAACTCAACTGAATTTAACTAATCCCCATGTAACTGAATCCGCATGTAACTGAACCTTCATGCAACTGAACCCTCGTGCAACTCAACCCCCGCGCAACTCAAGCCTCATTTAACTAAACCCCCGTGCAACTGAACCCCCCATGTAACTGAACCCCTGTATAACCAAAACCCCAATAGAATCGTTACAAATATTGATATTAGTGCGTAAACTACAAATTGACAAATTCCATATATTTTAAGCTTTTTAATTTTTTATTTTTTTTTTAGATCGGGAACCTACATTGGACGATTATCACTACATTACACATGATGGATATTACGAAATATGGAGATCGCCTAGCCTTAATTTCTACCGTATATTGAGAAGAAAATTGAGCGCGAGCGAGATGGAGACGTTAGCACCTGGTCATGGTCATGGAATTGAGGATAAATAATAGTCTTTTTTGTACACTATTATACATTGAATAAAACTGATTTACTTGTTCGAATGAAGTCCTATTCCTACAAGTTAAGTTAGAATGAAAGAATGAGGTATACTGATAATGGTTTTACTCGGATCTGTAATAACATTTAAAATGAAAATGCGCAATAGGAATCTAGCTCATAGCACTGTGCTTGATGGTCCCACACATTTTTCTGATTATAATGTATGTTTTCAGTCAGAAAAGCGTAGTTTCGGTTCAAAAAATGAATCATTTCCGTAGCAATAGCTCTCAATAGAACTGTTTAAGTATGAACTCCAATTTTTTCCAATGAGACTATAGAAAATACTATCAAAACACATTTCTCTGATTATAATGTATATCTTCAGTCAGAAAAGCGTATTTTTTGTTCAAAAATTAACCATTTCCATAAAAAATAACTCTTAATAGAACTTTTTAAGTGTGAACTTCTATTTTCCAGACTAAATTATAGAAAATACAGTCAAAACACACTTCTCTGTTTCAATTGTGTACATAACCATTTCCATAAAAATAGCTCTTAATAGAATTTTTTAAGCGTGAACTCCTATTTTTCAGACGAAATTATAGAAAATATCGTCAAAACATATTTCTCTGTTTCAATTGTGTACATTTTCACATTTTCTGATTCAAATGTGTATCTTCAGTCAGAAAAGCATAGTTTCAATTCAAAAATGAGTCGTTTCCATAGCAATAGCTCTTAATAGAACTGTTTAAGTATGAACTCCAATTTCTTCCAGTGAGACTATAGAAAATACTATCAAAACACATTTCTCTGATTATAATGTATATCTTCAGTCAGAAAAGCGTAGTTTTTGTTCAAAAATGAACCATTTCCGTAAAAAATAGCTCTTAATAGAACTTTTTAAGTGTGAACTCCTATTTTTCAGAAAAAATTATAGAAAATACAGTCAAAACACACTTCTCTGTTTCAATTGTGTACATAACCATTTCCATAAAAATAGCTCTTAATAGAACTTTTTAAGCGTGAACTCCTATTTTTTAGACGAAATTATAGAAAATATCGTCAAAACATACTTCTCTGTTTCAATTGTGTACATTTTCGCATTTTCTGATTCAAATGTGTATCTTCAGTCAGAAAAGCATAGTTTCAATTCAAAAATGAGCCATTTCCACAGCAATAGCTCTTAATAGAACTGTTTAAGTATGACCTCCAATTTTTTCCAACGAGACTATGCAATTCAACCGCATTTAATTAATCCCGATGTAACTGAATCCGCATCTAACTGAACCCCCATGCAACTGAATCCTCGTGCACCTCAACTTCCACGCAACTCCCGGCTAATTTAACTACCCCCCCGAGCATCTGAACCCCCCCTGTACCTGAACCCCTGTATAACCGAAACCCCATTCTGAGCCTTCCCCTTGAGGCAGATCTCATTTATTTTCGATTCTGATTATTTTTGGTTTTCCCTACAAAATTGACCCCCACCTCTCCGGCCCCTCAGAAATGGGGGAACGAAGGGCCTCTGAGCCTTCCCCTTGAGGCAGATTCCTATTTATTTTCGATTCTGAGCATTTTTGGTTTTCCCTCCAAAAATGACCCCCTCCCGCTCCTGCCCCTCAGAACTGGATGAACGAGGAAACCGCATTCTGAGGCTTCCCCTTGAGGCAGATCTCATTTATTTTCGATTCTGATTATTTTTGGTTTTTCCTCCAAACTTGACCCCCCCCCTCTCCTGCCCCTCAGAAATGGGGGAACGAAGGACCTCTGAGCTTTGCCCATGAGACAGATCCTGTTTATTTTCGATTCTGAGTATTTTTGGTTTTCCCTCTGAAATTGACTCCCCCCCGCCCTCTCCTGCCCCTCAGAAATGGAGGAACGAAGGGTCTTTGAGCCTTCCCCTTGAGGCAGATCCCGTTTATTTTCGATTCTGAGTATTTTTGGTTTTCCCTCTGAAATTGACTCCCCCTCTCCCTCCCCTGCCCCTAAGAAATGGGGGAACGTCGTTAGCCGTTTTCATAGACTGATGATGTTTCAAATTTATAACAAATTACCTGAGTTAACAACTCCTTCGGGGTTACCTTAACTGCTAATCAGTTTAATCCTTTTTTTCTCCCCCTTCATACAATACAATCGCTAATTAGAATCAGTCACACTCCTATTATTCAAAACATTAAATAATATCGTTCATAGTGTCCAATTTGCGAATCCCTTTTTGCAAAAATGTCAAATACTCACTCTCTTTGAAAAGGTGTAATCTCTTGTAGAAGTATTACCTCTATGCATGGGGATAGTCACTCTCTTTGAAAAGGTGTATACATCTCGTAGAAATGTTTACCTATAGGACCGGTAGAAATGTCTTGCTATAGGACCGGTAGAAATGGAACCTCTTACTCTACTGTCAAAAGAGATCCGAGGGCAGCTATCCCCCCCCCCCGCGTTCTTTTTCAAAACCCATCTGAGGAAAATTTTGAGATAGAAATCTTGTTAAAAAAAATTGTTCAAAGGTCGGATAAGAAAAACTCCGGTGTCAATACAACCCCCAAGTGCACAGGGGAAGGCGTTCTATGTTAAGCCCTAAGGGCATGTATAGTTTCTATGAAAGGGATGCTCGTATAAACTTCATAAGAGTTCATTTGATTGGAAATTGAAAGTTTTTGTTCACTTTTTAAGAGTCAAGAAAGTTAAACTAGCCCCCCCCCCCCACGCTCTTTTTTCCCGAAACCCGTCCGCTACAAATTTTGAGACAGCCAGTGTTTTGGAAATTGTCCAAAAATTAGATAACAAAAACACCCCTAAGAGCCGGGGGGATAGGCCTTTTAAGTGTTGTCCTGGGGTCATATATGGCTCTTATGAAAGGATTGCTCGTATAAACCTCAGAGGGGGCTCATTTGATTGGAAATTGAAAGTTACAGTTCAATTTTCAAGATTCAAAAGATATCCGAGGGCAACTAGCCCCCCCCCCACACACAAACACCCGTTTTCTTCCCAAGCCCTTCGATAAAAATTTTATAAAAGCCGTTTCATTAAAAAGGTTCAAAGGTCAGATAAGAAAAATTCCTGTGTCGACGGAACCCGACAGGGTCCGGAGGCAGGCGTTATGAGTAATATTCTAGGGGCATATATAGTTCTTATGGAAGGGATGCTCGTATAAACTTCCGAGAGGGCTCATTTGATTTGAAATTGAAAGTTCTTGTTTACTTTTTAAGAGTCAAAAGAGATCGGAGGGAAACTAGCCCCCTTCCTCCACGCCCTAAATGCATCAGATAAAAATTTTGAGATAGAAATTTTGTTAAAAATAGTTCAAATTTCTGATAACAAAAAACTCCGGTGTCGACACAGCCCCCCAGGGCCCGGGGGTATGCGTTGTAAGTTGTGCCCTAGGGGCATATATAGTTGTTATGGAATGGATGCCCGTATAAAATTCCTAGAGGGTTCATTTGATTGGAAATTGAAAGTTGTAATTTACTTTTTAAGAGTCAAAAGTAATTAGACGGTCGCTAGCCTCCCCGCACATTCCATTTATTTTTTCCCCAGAGGCACTTCATATAGAAAGGGCTGTTATATGAACTTAAAAAGAGCTTGGGTTGATGAGGAAGCGAAAGTACTAGTGCCCTTTTGGAGAGTCAAAAGTTCTAAGAGGTAAACTGACCCCCAAAGCTCTTTTCCTCCAAATACATCTGACAAAAAAATTGAGGTAGCCATTTTTTTAAAAATAGTTCAAAGATCATATAACAAAAACTCCTTTACGTATGGTCATTTCGTTAAAAGTAGTTCAAAGATCAGATAAGAAAAACTCCTGTGTCGGCACCGCCCCAGGGCCGGGGCAGGCATTGTAAGTATTGCTCTGGGGGTATACATGGTTTTAATGGAAGGTATGCTCGTATAAACTTCAGAGAGGGTTCATTTGAATGGAAATTAAAAGTTGTGGTTCATTTTCTCAGAGTCAAAAAAGATGAGAGGGCAACTAGCTCCTCCCGCTCTCCACGCCTTTGGGTATATCTGATGGATAAACCCATCCAATAAAAATTGCAGGTGACCATTTTGATGAAAATAGTTCAGCCATCAGATATTAAAACTCCAGGCTCGACACAAGCCCCCAGGGCCCTGGGATAGGCGTTGTGTGTTATACTATGGAGATATATATGGTTCTTATAGAAGGGCTACTCGTATAAACTTCAGAGAGGGTTTATTTGATTGAAAATAGAAAGTTCTAGTTCACGTTTAAAGAGTCAAAAGAGACCAAAGCTCAATCTAGTCCCCCCACGCCCTTTTCCCCTAACTCCATCCGATAAAAATTTTGAGATAGGGATTTCGTTAAAAATAGTTCAAACATCAGATAATAAAAACTCCGAGGTTTACACAAACCCATTTTTTCACTTTGATATTGTTACTTTGATATCAGTTTTATTACTTTGATGAATATTTGATTTTTTTTTAAGTTTGATTTTGAAATAAGGAATTTTTGATAACTTGAAATTTTTTGCAATAAAAAATTAAAAAAAGTTAATTAAAAAACTTTTCGAAAAATAAGTTTTTCAAAGAAAAGTAAAGGCCATTTTTAACTTAAGCTCAGCAGATACAAATACCTTTTAAAATTCAAACTCAAAACGACCAGAAATTATTATTAAAGGATAAATGAAACCCAAAAGGAACAGAAATTAAATAAACAATCATAGCAAAAACATACAACAAGTAATAATATAAGTGAATAAATAGATCTTAAAGCGAGTAATGCTTAGATTGAATATGAATATCAAGCTTAAAACGAAAAAAAATATTTTCCTATAGAAATATAAATGAAACTTAAAGCGAACAGAAATTAAATAAACAATCAATGCAAACAAACATACAATAGAAATTAATGTAAATTAATAAATAAATCTTAAAACAAGTGAAACTTAAATTGAATATGCAAATCAAGCTTGAAACGAACAAAAATCACTACAAGCGATAGTTTGTGTTTCAACTTCTTCTCTTACTGTAAACGCCTAAGACCTACTGTGTCATTGGCGCTTACTGAAAACTATATGTGTCTTGATCAGTCTTGGAAAGTATAAACAAAACGAAATTGAATATTTGATGTATAATGATATTAATTGTTGAAAGATCCATCAGTTTAAGAATTTATCTCACTGTAATTGTATTTTTGTTTTCAATACTGTAAGAACCGGAAAAGAAAATATTTGTGATATAATCCACTCTCAGTTAAGCGCCAATGACACAGTAGGCTTTTGGTTTCTATTTACAGTTAGGAAATGAGGCAGCATCCAAACACTTGTTTGTAGTGAAACTATATTCGTCTTTAACAACTTTAAAAAGAGCTAATAAATTAAACTGTATATTTGATGCATAGTGATATTAATTGCTGAAAGCTCATCAGTTCAAAATTTTACCATAATTTTAATGTTTATTTTCAATAATAAGTACAAAAGAAAATATTTGTCATAAAATTGGTTTTCAGTAAAGCGCCAATGAAGCAGTAGGTTTTAGTCATTTACAATGAGAGAAGGAGGTTATACCCAAACTCTTGTTTGTAGTGATTTTTGTTTGTTTCAAGCTTGATTTGCACATTCAATTTAAGTTTCACTCGTTTTAAGAGTTATTTACTAATTTACATTAATATCTATTGTATGTTTGTTTGCATTGATTGTTTATTTAATTTCTGTTCGTTTTAAGTTTCATTTAAACTTCAATAGGAAAATTTTTTTTCGTTTTAAGCTTGATATTCGTATTAAATCTAAGCATTACTCACTTTACAATCTATTTATTCATTTATATTATTACTTGTTGTATGTTTTTGTTAGGATTGATTATTTAATTTCTGTTCGTTTTGGGTTTCATTTATTCTTTAATAGTAATTTCTGGTCGTTTTGAGTTTGAATTTTAAAATGTATTTGTATCTGCTGAGCTTAAGTTTAAAATGGCCTTTACTTTTCTTTGAAAAACTTATTTTTCGGAAAGTTTTTTTTTTTAAATTAATTCTCCAGAAGGAGCATCGTCTGTTTCTGCGGGAATTTAGTATTCTTCCCCCTATTTTGAACATAGAAAAGATCAAACAAAATTGTGAATAATAACCCAGCCACCATTTTCTCTGATACTTTTATGTATGGACGGTTTTCCGGCCTCAATTGTTTCCGATGATTTTACGTCAGCATCAGTTTCTGCAGCTTTAATCACTTTGATTTCTGGTACTTCTGTTATTCTTGAAACCAATGGTTCATTAGTCCTTTTTGTTGTCGAAAATGCATCTTTAGTATTTTCTGATTAGTTAACGGGGTTTTCAAAAATATTTTTGTCACTTGGAACTACAGTTATACCCTCTGAAGGTGGCGGCAGCTCTGGAGTATTCGGATCATTGTCTAGTTTCTCTTTTGAGATCTCTATTTATTTTTTTTTCATTCAGTCATTTGTATGCAATCCGATTCGCCGAAATTTTTTAGTTTTTTCTTTTATATTTTTTTCTGTTCTTGTTTGTTTGTACCTTGTACCGTTTCAGATTCTCTGAATCTGAAAGAGTCTGAAAGACCGAAAGAGTTTCCTAAAAATAATTCCACTAAACCCCTAAATAATCGAATTCTTATGGTCTCCAATTTGTTTAGTATTTAACTCCTTTTAGAATTCCCCCTATCTAAATCTATCTTTCCCCCTTCTAAAGCGTATGGGTGTCATAACTATGTGGTAAGTAAATAGCATTCCTAAATTTCACTTTAAAATAACTGTGGATGCTACAAGGTGGTGGTCCCAGTTTTCAATTTTTAATCTTGTAACAAATTTTGTTCCTGAGTTTGACCCTGTGTTCGTTCTTCCAAATAGTTCGCGGCTATGTTCGTTCCAACGTAGTTCCTGTGTTTGGTTATGTGCTCGATCCTCTGTTCCACCTTTTGTTCTTACGGTGTTTGGTTCCTGTGCTTGTTCCTGTGTGTGTTCCCGGGTTCTTTGGTTCCTGTGTTAGCTTCAGTATTTGGTTTTACATTTTACCTGTCTTTGTTGCTATATTTCAGAAATCTACCTTTTCCTGTTTTGTTTGTTTGTTTCATCCTGTATTCGTTCCTTTACTCTTTTCTTCCTGTGATACTTCGTTCTCAAATTCCTACTTTTTTCCTGTTTTTGTCCCGGTGCTCGCTCCGTTTTTAATTCATTTGTGTTATTTATTAGTGACCCTTTTTAAAGCACGAAACACAACAAAAACGCAGTTTTTATAAAAATTATACCTCACTTTAATATTATCACTTTTTACACTTTTAAATTTCCACTAGAAGTTTCTATTTTCAATCAAATGAGCCCTCCTAAATTTCTAAGACAGCATGAATTGGAGTGAAAAACACCTAGAGGCCGCACTGTTATTGCTTTATCCTCATGCCCCTATCTTTTTCTCTGTTTTCGTCCTGGTGTTTGATGTATCCAACCGACTGTGGGCTGTTTTGCCAGGCTGATAGTTTATTTATGTTGTTTATTAACAAAACTATACCATAAACACTACGGTTGATAGTTCAGTTATGTTATTTTTTCAGTACTGGTAATCATTACAGTATTCATGCCAATATCAGGTGACGGTTTTGAATCAACACAGAACTCACTGCAGCATTCATGTTATGCTGTAAAGCTGTTTTTCAAGATCGAGGGATCTTAGCCTCTTGTTTAAAAACTTAGACTACAAAAAATTCATTGGCTGTCTTAGAATTTCTATTCCCCGGTTTTTTGAGCCTCTATAAATGACATCACTACCAAAAAAGTGTAGTTTTTTGTTTAGAAATTGCGTATTACTTTAATCAAATTACGTTCGGCTCTTAAAAAGAGCATTAGAACATTCAATCTATAATCGAATGAGCACTTTCCTATGTCTTTTCAACCACTTCTTCTCCGTGCAGGGGTTTTAAGAAGAAAAAAAACTTGCATAGAAGCCACGCCATTCTTTGCCAAGTGCCCCTTACCCAAAGGTGCTTGATCATTTTTCTTAATTTCAATCAATAAATCTAAGAAAAGTTTCATTGTTCGATTTGTTCATTCTTATTATCGTTTAAAATTTCACTTCAACCTTCTTTTTCATGTTTTTACTCGTTTATTCCTGTGTTCCTATGTCATAAAAACGAAAACAATAGTTAAAAAGAGAAAAACGAGGATTGTACAAGTCAGTGAAAAATGTGGACTAAAATGGAAATATTTCAGTCAAGACCTTCACTTGACCGTCCTCAGTGCACGATAATAAAATAAAAAATACTAATAAAAATCCAAGGATACTATAAAAAATTTTCAAACTTTAAAACAAAGCACAACTAAAATTTGACGACCCTTTTCATGTAACGGTGAAAAGGTAACTGAATAAAAAACTGAATGGGAATTCAATTTTTAATTTTTTAATCGTCACGGATTAGGTTAGGTTGCAAAATGGGATTTTTTTTATTTAAGTAAAAAAGATCAGAATTAATTAGTTTGGGGCCCCATTATAAATGGGGCTTAAATAGGTTTCCCCAGTGTCTCTATTGAGAGCTACCTTTTAATGAATGTACTTTTTTTTTATCTCAACTGCCTCCCTGAAAACTTGGATGAGACCTTTAACAGGGGCAATAATGGAGGTGTTATCAAATAAAACGACATGGTGCGGGCTGTCGTAGACGTGTTGAGCCATGGCGGAATCAAAAGTCTCAGGCCTTTGGCTTAGCTCCATACCTTTGTCGATTGAGGACCTGTGTTCCAACAAAATCTCCCCTAATTGCTGGTGGGTTCTTCCAACATTGAAACAGCCAGAAAAACATGGAACCCTATAAACACCACTACCCAAAATAGGGCTCGTTTTATCTTTGCCGCTGTTAAAATAGGTCGGAATTTTTTTTTTAGAATTCTTTGCAGCTTGTCACCTAATTTGGGAAAATAGGGCAAAACAGTAAATACTTTCTTATTACCCACTAAAGGGATGATATCCGTTGGAGTCTGTGGAGTTAATGAATCCTTTTCTGCCTTTTTTGTCTTTTTTCTATGATGGATTCCAGTAACTTGATGGGATATCTATTGCAAAACAAAATGTCCTTCAGATAATTCAATTCTGGGATTATGTGAATTTTTGAACAAATTCTTATAACACGATCAACTAAAGATATGACTACTCCTCTTTTTACACAAGGAGGGTGGTTGGAAGAGAAATGCAAATACCTATCATTAAGTGTAGGTTTTCTATAAATCGAATATTCAAAGCTGAGAGATTTATTGAATTTTAAGACGTCAAAAAAGGCAGTTTATTATTATCTTCCAGTTCCAAGGTGAGGTTGGAATCCAAACTGTTAAGATGAGATAAAAAAAGTGTTAAGTTTTACCTCTCCGTGATTCCAGACAGAGTTAACATTATCGGCAAACCGGCTCCAGAAGCGGTGTTTCAGAGGAAAAATATTCAAAGCGGAGGTTTCAATAAATTCCATGTCAAAAGTGGCCAAAAAAGATGAAAGGCTCGTACCCATTGGGAGGCCATTTATTTGGGTGAAAAATTGGTTGTTGTACCAAAAATATAAGGAATATCTATTGCAAAGGCGAACAAGTATTTTTTTATTTTATTATCATGCACTTAGGACGGTCAAGCGGAGGTCTTAATTAAAATATTTACATTTTATTCCACATTTTTCACTGGCTTGTATATCCTCGTTTTTCTTTTTTTAACTATTTTTGTCGTTTTATCATGATTAGCCAGTGTGGTCTCAGAAATTATTTAGTTCCTATGTCTTTTCCTGTTTTTCTTCCTGTGTCTGATCGGTTCATTTCATGATGTCTGAGCTTGTTCATGTGAACAGTCTTGTCTATTTACGACGATTGAATTTTTCAAGTCCATACATGCTATATCGTTTTGTAAAGTCGTGAGCATTTGTGTAACTTGAATGGAAGATTTAGTAAAACACAATGTCTTTGTGTCAAAATGTATCTTACTTTAATTCAATTGCTTTCGAATCTTAAAAAGAAAACTAGAACTTTCAATTTCCAGTCGAATGAGCCTTCGCCTAAGTATTTACGACCACCCCTTCTACTTGAAGTGACCGGAGTTAAAAAAAAGGAGCAAATGCGTGGAGTCACAACACTATACTATGTACTCCCCAAATGGAGTAGGGGAAGGGGGCTCTGAAATCACAATACTTTTATGCTCGGACGATAATGCAGTTTCAGTTTTTTGTAGATGAGTGAATGTCAGCATCAGTTTCTTCACTTGAGATCATTTCGATTTTAGCTACTTTTGTGAATTCCTGAAACGGTCATTCCCGAGCCACACTTTGATGACAATAGGCCATTCTGCAACAAAACCAAAAACATGAAGTTGAGAAAGGTTTTTAAAACACAGATAAAATATATAAAATCCTCAAACATTGTGTAAAACCAAAGAGAAATCGGCAAAATGCGGTGCTAAAATTTAGGATGATTGTACTTTTAACAAAGTACTACTTTCTGATGGTTCTGTTTAACACCTTAAATTCTGTTCAACGGACAACTCTGACTGCGAAAGAATTAGTCCAGAATAGAAGAAACAGTAAAAGTCTGTGCAGTTGTTTTTTGCCAGATTCTTTTGGGTAATTTTATGACAGCTAAGGCCCCGATGTTTTATTTAGCTAAATACCGGGTAAAATTCTAGACAAACTGCGTTTTGCTATCTTGGAAAATAGGCTAGTTAGATTAGCAAAATGAAACTCAGGTTTAGATCTACAGACTAGCCTTGTAGGCCTATCTCCCAGGAAGGTGTTTTGAAGTACCTACCTCTGCTAATGGTAAATTTCTACCAAATCATATTATTGAGTTAGGAATAAAGTGAATGCACCATTCGATGCCTTTTTTTTTATGCTGATTATGAATATAATAATCATTTATATCATAAATGAATTTCAGCCCCCCCCCCCTAGAGCCTATATGCCAATTCAGGGTTAGGTTATAGAAATATATACCCTGAATTGGCATATATAGGGGGGCTGAAATTCATTTCCAATAGAAATGATTAGGCTACTATATTTGTAATCAGCATAAAAAAAGGCATTGAGTAGAATATTCACTTTATGTATAAGTCAGTAATATGTTTGGTAGAGATTTACCGTGCTAATTCTCCCTCTAAAGGGAATTGATCTTTGATGGGTAAATATTTACAAAATCATATTATTGAGTCACAACTAAAGTGAATATACCACTCCATGCCCTTTTTTATGCTATTTACAAATAGAATAATCATTTTTGTCAGAAATGAATTTTGGTAAAGTTCTATGAAATCATAATATTGAGTTAGGACAAAAGTGAGTACACCATTCAATGCCTTTTTTAATGCTGATTACAAATATAATAATTATTTCTATTGGAAAAGAATTTCAGCCCCCCCCCCTATATATGCCAAATCAGGGTTAGGTTAGGTATAGCCTATATAGGGGGGGGGGGGCTGAAATTCATTTCTGAAAGAAATGCTAATTATATTTGTAATCAACATAAAAAAAGGCATTGAATGGTGTATTCACTTTATTCCTAACTCAATAATATGATTTTGTAGAACTTTACCTGAATTTTAGCCCCCTCCCCTATAGGCCTATATAGCCTACCAATTCAGGTTATATATTTGGGTAAATATTTACCAAATCATGTTAGCCTATTGAGTTACAACTAAAAAGAATATACCACTCAATGCCTTTTTTTATGTTCTTTACAAATATAATAATCATTTTTGTTGGAAATGAATTTTAGCCCCCTCCCCTAGGCTATATAGGTTACATATCAATTCAGGGTATATATTTGCACATTAGGGTGGTTGAAGGAAAGTTTAAACTTACCTCTCATTTACATCAGAAATAAAATACCCCCACCCCCCTAATGTGCAAATATATAGGCTACCCTGAATTGGTATGTAGCCTATAGGTTGGGGACTAAAATACATTTCCAACAAAAATGATTATTATATTTGGAAAGAGCATAAAAAAAGGCATTGAGTGGTATATTCACTTTAGTTGTAACTCAATAATATGATTTGGTAAATATTTACCAATAAAACGCTTTGATATGGCTTAGAATTTTACTCAAATAACAGGAATTGCATTTTTTATGACTAAAACCAGAGAGAAAGAGACTGGACACTGAAAAATTAAGGTATAATGTTTTTTTGTCAAATTTTCAATAGGTATAGAGACCTGTCAAGTAGACAAATTTCTAAAATACAAAAATCAGAAAAGGGGAAAGATACTAGCATTGGCAATACCTTCCCAGAGTAACCTAGTTTACGTTTTTGGCCCTGGTTCTATTACTGAAGGATTTATTTTCCTACCCTAGGGTAAGACCCCCATTAGCCTATTTGGCTAGATGTTCTGATTAAAAATTTGTTAAAATTCTACTTTAGCTACTTTTGGCTATCTTGGATAGGGGATACCACCAGATGGCTAATTTGACAGTGTATATATGTATACAAATCTTTGAATTAGCCAACCTACCAACCAGTATTTTCAGCCTAGAAGTCCAGCTGGACATAAGGAGACACTAAGAAAACAATTCTTACTTCATAATATGCAGAATAATCCTAGTTAACACATTTTGCAGCTGGAGAACCTTTATCTTCTCTTCTTTCCTTGTTTTTCTAAGAAATTCATGAATTTCTTAGAACCTATATACTCACAGAATGTATACCCCCCCCCCTAATGTGCAAATATATACCTAGAATTGCATCCTCAATCTAAATATAACATTTATTTGCATCACAAATGAACATTACTCCCATATTAGCCATGTGGTGGATGTCCTCTTGGATAGGGGTTAGGTTAGGAAAATGAAACTTTCAGGGATGGGTCTACAGGCTAAAGTATGTCATGGGAAGGTATTTTGAAGTACCTACCTCCACTCCTTCTCCCTCTAGAGGGTCCTGACCTTAGATGACCTTTAGAAACCTGAATGTTATAAAAGTGAAACCTTGCAAAATAGATTTTCTGCTTAAATGAAGCACAATAAAATTGTTTTCAGCTTTACACCTTTGCTCAATCCCAATTTCTAAGGTTTTAAAGATATAAAAATACATTTCCAAAACTTTGAAAAAAACAAAAAACATTGATATGGCTTAAAATTCTTTTCAAATAACAGGAATGGCATTTTCAGAATTAAAGCCAGAGAAAAAAAAAACTTATAACTAAAAATCAAGGTAAAATATTGTTTTGTCAAAATTTCAATAGGTATATTTTCATGTAAGCAATATTTTAGGAACCTCTAAAAGAAGCAGTGGAGGTAGGTAGCTACACTTTCCCAGGACATACTTTGGCCTGTAGGTCCCTCTCGGAAAGTTTCTTTTTCCTAACCTACCCCCTTTCCAAGATAGACAAAAGTAGCTAAAGTAGAATTTTACCAAAATTTTCTTTCCTATAGGTCTACATAGGCAGCAGGCTCCTAATCTTGGACATTATGTGTATAGTGTTAAATAGTTGTGATTGGCTGATAATTCAGACTAGACTTGTTGGTATTGGCTGACTCTAATCTTGGAAAAAATCTTGTCCTTCTAACTTTGAATTTAGACAGAAGTTAGCTCTACACTGTAGGTTAGTTTATATAAATACAATTATTTTTTGTTTCACCACACTTGTCTTAGATTAAGTCTATGTAAGGTTGACTGTGTCTGTCATTAGGATATGTTGTTCAAACTTTAAGATCTTGTGTCAAAGATTAGATCTCACTGTTTGTCTATCAGTAGGGGAGAGGTACAAAACTGTATATTTTGAGGTTTTAAACCCTTCTAGGCATACTTCTAACAATACATACTTCATTTTTACACATATAGATAGCTTAATTATTCACTTTTCTGTGTGATTTTTTTCAATGACTTCCATCAAGTTGTTTCTTGGTGAGATCCAAAAAGTATCTAAAGTTGCCCCAACCACAGGGTGACTTTGGACATATATGGGGCATTTCTGGACATTCATTAATTAATGCTTGTAATAATGTATTCAGATGATATTAATTTTCAATTCAGATATTATGCAAGTTAGCCAAATACAAGAGCTTTGACTGTTTGCCCAGTTTCTCCTGCTGAAACCAATTCAGGAAGATCCATAATATTATCTTGAAAGTCAGTTTCAGCACAATCTCAACATTCAGGGAAGATGAACTTCCCACTAAACTTATGCAGGTATTTTATTTTTGCCACTCTGCCACTTATTTCTTTAATTTCACCAACTTTGTCAGCAATGAATGATATGTGAGACTTTTTTTTAGTGACTTTCTCTTTTTCTTAGTAAGCCTTAGCTCAGTCTCTGCTTATACTGTTTTTTTTCTGGCATTTATGTCAGAATTCTACTTTTGCCTTTCCTACAGTTTTTGTGCAAACCCTCTTGCATTTTTGACTTTTGATAGGGTCTTATTCTTTCAGGAGTTAGGGCCCTAGGCAAGTTTGGTGTTGACTGATGTTGATCCTTCATGACGGGAGATGAAGCACAATCTGAACCAGAATGAGGATAATGCATATTGGAAGGATCTGGGGCATTCTGTTCAGCTGGACCTGTGTGGTTTGTCACTTTAGCTTGCAGACAGTTGGATTTCATGAAAACATTTGGACTTAAAGGTCAAATTCCTTCCTTCTCAAAACCATCTCTGATGTTTTGAGGATTCAGCTTTTCCAGAAAGGGATGCCTGTATAACTTTGTTATTTCATGTATTGAAATTCTCTGACCAGGGTTTAACTACATCCAGTTGTCAAATGACTCCTTGATAGCATGTTTCAGTGGTGCATACACTCTCAAGGGGATGGCGATGATGAGAGTAATGGGGAGGAAATGTTAGGTGGTGGATATGGTTATCTTTGCACAAGGATACTATTTCTACTGAAAAGTGCCTTTCATAATTTTTAATCAAGAGTAAAACAGGGTCTTTTTTGTGGAGTTTGACCTCTTTTAGAAAGTTTTCCATAGAATAAAGGAAATTTTCTGAGGTCACCAATCCACTGCAATGGTCAAAGCCAATGCATCCTGGTAGTCTATCTTGATCCTTCCTCTGTGAAGCTTTGAATCTTGGAAAAACAAACAATGGTGGAATTGTCTGACCAGTTTCAGATACAAAGCATAACATTGTGGTATTTTCCCCTCTTTCTGCTGACATGGTCGATGCCACCTGTTTTGCACCCTTTTTAGCAATCAGCTTTAGGGCCTGGACAACTGTGATTACTCCTGTTTTATTGCAGTTCCAAATTTGATGAGGGAAAATTATACTTGCAATACAACTCCTGAAGATTTTGAAAGAAGGAACCAATTATAATGGCATTAAAGCTGGGAACATGAGCCTGGCTCTTATTTTCAGGTTTTCTGTGGGACAAACTGTTTTGTTTCATAGAGAGTCAGCCTGTTATTCAGTAGTACACATTTTTTGAGGTATGCAGTGAGGTCTTTCTTTTGTCTGGGAGTAAAAACAGGCTTAGTGCTCTCCAGAATGCTGTCATTGTCATTATTGCTACCTCTAGCACCACTGTGCTCAAAACCTTGCATTTTTGCCTGGTATTGTTTTGCAGCATCCTCACCACTTCATGCTTTGAGGCATAGAACAGAAAGAAGCCTAAAAGTTCTTTATAACAAAACTGGAATATTTTTCATTTTTCTACCTCCAGCTACATCTAATTCTATTTTCCAGGTTAGGAAAACTCTTTCATTAGTATAGGGCAAAACTGGACACTGCAAAGAATGTCTAGAGTTACTCCAAAAATAGTGTCCAGTGTCATCCCTTATTGATGCCATTTTGAAGATTTAGTTTTTTGTAGATAATGGCATTTACTGATGAAAACTGCCATTCAAATAGCAGGGGCATACCTTGTATGATTGTGCTAACTTGCAGCCCAAGAGCTAAAATAACTTAGAAAATTTTTGACAAAGACTACATATGTCAGGATTTCCAGCAAGCATATAGAAACTTCCTTACCTCTTTTCTCAGTTTTCTCTTTTGTCAAAAATCTAAATTTGCAGCAAATATGTATTACATGAAGGATACCTATTGGAAATTTTTTTAACAGGATAGCTAAACTTCAGACAAGAGCTCCAATGTATAGAGTGACCCCCATGTGGTTTTCCCCCCTCTCCCCTATATTTGAAATTTTGAGTGCTGTGTATGGTTAAAATATTCAAGATAATTCACATATTTGTTAAAAAGATTTTGAAACATCCAATGGAGAAGCAATCCAATTTCTACGTGGTATGATAGAGACTTTACAATGATTTAGCTGTTGAAGAGTGGATTTGCTGACTAACTATTTAAAATAATCTTTAACTATTTAGTTACCACACCTCAGTTTAAAAATTATACTAGATTATTTATTGTTCTTTCCTTAAATAACACAACAGAGTTCCTATCTGCCAGCTTTTCTTGAATCATATTCCATGTCCTTGCACATGTTATATTTGGAGCAAAGTCTGATTGTACAGTTGGGGAAATGGGTATGTGCAAGTTTGATTATGATTGGGTATGCAAATTATGCTGATCTGAAATAGGTTTAAATAATATACTAAATGAAGCTGGCAATTTTTCAGCTAGTAACTTAAACACAAAAGTCAGGCATGACAACCAATGGAGTAATTCCAGGGACAAATACTCTTGATTCTTTCCAACTAATACAAACATGTTACACATCCAACCTTACAAAAATATTTTGTGAATTGGGTTTAGTTTTTGCAAGTGAGAACTGAAGTTTGATTGCCTGATTAATGCACAATGTTGTAAATGGGGCTTTAACATGGACTAGTGTTTTCTGCTTTAAGGTATTCTTCTGTTTTTTATTATTCCAAAATAGGTATAGTTCTACTGCTTGGATGTGATGCAGGAATGACATGTTCTCATTAAGGAGGGCTCCTTGGTAGGTATTTTGTGAAACACTTTTCTGATCAACTAATACAACCTCTAGATATCTGTATTCCACACATCTTCAGATGGACACCCCCAACTTGTGAAAACAGTAAAATACAATGTTTTTCAGCATTAATAAAAAGTTGGTTAGCCTCCACCCAGAGATATGCCTCCTCCAGGACATCCCTCAATTCTATACATGAGCATTGTCTTAATTGTTTTCACAGCATCCAAGCATAGTATGAGCAGCAAAAGCTACAAGCTCATTATCATTATTTTGGGGCTGAAGAAAATCTTCATTGTAACATAGGTGACTGCAGCAAAGATTTGTGAGTACTAGGTTCAGAAATCATTAACTTGGGTCAGAATAAGCAGTGGTCCTAATATTGAGTCCTGGAGGACACCACAGTTGGGAAGTGCATTGTTTCATATATCTTTTCCCATATAAATTTTGCAGTCCTTCAGATATGATTTGAAACAATCTTGAGCTTTGCCTCTTATCCCTACTCTTTTCTGTTTTGCACAGAGAATTGAATGTTACATACTATAAAATGCTTTTCTGATAGGTTGTGGGTCAGAATCCAGCACTTTGTTTACCCATAAGCTCAATGCTGTTAGTGCATCTTATGTGGAGTACCCTGGTCTAAACCCAAACTGGTGATTATTAAGAAATCATTTCCTCTCCAGAAACTGCAGTAGCTGCTGCATAGGTTTTCCAAAGACTTTGAAAAAACTAAAAGAATGGGAATAGGTCTGTAACTATCTAACTAGCTGGATCTGCTCAAGGAAACAATAAAAGGATCAACCTTCTTGTACAGTGGAATAATTATAGCTTTTTTTTTTTTTAAGCATTTCTGGAAATGCTCCTTTTTCAAAGGACAAGTTTATCATTTCAATAAGAGGTTCTATGATTGACAGGGTAACAGTTTTTAACACATTAGCTTGTATTCAGTAAAAACCAGAAGCCAAATTATCTTTTAGATTTTGTATGACCAGCAGAATTTCAGATGATTGCTGGAGAAAATTTTTAGATGATTTGAAGTGAAATAGGTAAAAAAATAAAATGCAGTAAAGCAGGATGACCAGCGTTTAATCCATGAGTGCTAATGTATCTCAGTTTACAAATACTTTGATTGGTTTCTTATAAATACCTTTAGGGACAGGCTAGATTGATTGGCCCTGCCAATTTTCTTCCTGAGTTTTTGTTGTGTTGCATTATCTACCTGATTAACATCTTTCTGGGAGTTCTTCATTAGCTAACAATTTTTTTTCCACTGGCTTACAAAAATTTATTAACCAACATTATTAGTTAACATTAGACAGTGGAAGTTAACCTGTACTCTTTTTGGCAAGTACTCAGTCTGATTTCTTGGTTGACATAACAAATGCATAGGTATGTAATTCTCTCCCAGGAAGACATGAGATGGAAGTTAACACTGTTTATTGAAGGCAGATTTAAAGAAATTCCTTGCAAAGAAAGTTTAAGAGATTTTTTATTTCTTTCAAATTCATCATATACTAAATTTTAGGTTTTATATTATCATTTTTTATTGTTGTTTTATTTACTTATCTTTGATGAGTGCACTAGATCCTGATTCTGTCTCCCTCTGAGGAGATGAATATTTTGTATAATTAAGTTTGATTAAGGGTATTTGTTTAATGGTGCTGAATGAGTCCCATGTGCAAGAAGAAGGAGGACTGTAACGTGTCTTATTTTCTTTTGTTTTATTTTATGTTTCCTTAGCAGGATTCCTGTGGCAAGTAAAGTTTTCATTAATCGAGTTTGGCTTTTTTTCCGTTAGTTTGATTGTTATTGTAGATTAATTATTTGGTGTATACAATAAACCAATTTGACTTGAATTGCTTTAATTTTTTTCAAAGATAAAAGATGTGGCATTGGACTTGACAGTCTATACCAGTGGGGCTAGTCTGTTTCATAGCCCTGTAGCAAGGAAGTGCAATGGTTTGGGGCCACCCATACAGTGCTTTCACACACCTTCCCTATTTACCTTTCCCAGATTTCTGCAGCTACCCATGTTTAGAGCTAAGCTGACTTTGAGTGAGCTTACAGAGTCATGCTGCCAATACCATCTTGAACAAATTATCTGCAACATTTCCAGTTTTTTGTTCAATTTCATTTTTTTTTTGTAGGACAAAATCTGCATATTTCCACAAAGACTTCGAATATAATATTTGAGTTTTACTTGAACAGTCACCTAAGTAACAGGACCATATATCATAAAGAATGACAGATTCATCTAGAATATTTTATCTGGCAAATAGTATAATTGGAGTTGGAATTTTGACAATGCCATACTGCTTTAAACAGGTAGGTAGTAAGATTTTGACCATCCTAAGTGGACATTTATCTGTGTAATATTTGTATTCCATAAATGAAGATTTTTACAATTATGCAATATAATTAAATAAATTAATCATCAATGGATGGTAAATTTCTTTTTGTTATGTTCATTCTTGACATAAATTTCATATCTATGGAAATGGTTGACTAACTGTATTTTACTAAAATAAGTATAACCTATATTTGGGTTAGTCTCCTTAAATCCTTTCAGGCTGGGTTTCTTAACTGAAAGTACCCATTTTCTCTGGGGATATGTCAACCAGACATTGGTATGTGGGACTTGATCTTTGATTGCTGTTGTTTTTTAAAGATTATTATACATGGGTGAAAGATTAGCCCTTAAAATCAACACATAAAGGGAGCATTGGAATATACTTGGAATTTTGCTTAGGGTTTGGTGTCACCAAAATGAAAGAACCATTACCATTGATGAAAGTATGGTACCATTCTAAATGGATTCTGGTAAAACGGGTTCACCACTGTCATGCCACAAGGTTGGATCTGACGCTTTCACACTTTTGAAATTTTTGCTAAAAACAGTTTGCTAAGCTATTCCCAAAGAGAAGATCAACAGGGCAATATATTGTTGCTGTCATGCCTAAAGATCATATTTGACTTTTTAACACTTTCAAGATAATTGTCAAAATCTGTTTGCTAAACTGTTCTTAAAGGGAGGGTCATCAGGGCATTCAACATTCAATCACAATTTGATCCTCCTAGTCTTCTTTGCGTTGCTGAGCTCTTCTTAGAGATCAGCTTAGCAAATAGTTTTGACAGTTATCTCAGAAGTTTGGGAACGTCAGATATGAGCTTTGATGTCATATGTTAATGCATTAAACATTATTACTCTTAATTTAGATAGTGTTTCAAGAACAGTGACCATCTCACATTATGCATGGGAGAGGGGGAGGGGGGGGGGGCTACAAGCCTTAACCCTGCATTTCCCAATATCTCTATGGCTGTTTTCATATGAAAAAAAGAATATTTATATAATTTGCCTCTTTCGAAAAGTAGCCCCCCTCCCAAAAGAAAGGTGCACTTGTGTTTTCTTAAATGTCCTCTAGACGTGCAGGACCATAATTAGGATGTTTAAGAGGTCCATTGTGAGAACTAGATTTACAGCTTAAAGCAGAATAAATATGTGAAACACAGATAAAACAATACATAAAATCAAATATCCTCAAATACCTTAGCTGTTCAGTTAAGCATTGTTTTTTGGACATTTTTGTGATCATGTTCAGCAAAATGTTCAATTTCTATCAATGCCCAAGTTCTTCATCAAAACTGTTTCCATAACGAAATTTGTATGACGAGGAGTTGAAAACTTACAAGCTTTTAAGGCTGGCAGGCTGGTCTAAGGTGACCCTAAGGCAAAGGTATCTTTGGACCAGTCTTTTTTACTCTCTCTTCCTCAACTGCCCCTTCTAAGCATCTTACTACCTGTAATACTATATAAGTATAATATATATATTATAATAAGAACAAAAATAGTATATAATATAGTAATGTGTATTATACTGTATAGTATAACAACCTATAATATAGCATAGTAAACATATAATAAACTTAATCGGAGGGGAGTGGGTCAAAAATACGAAATATAATCTTCAGAGCAGAATTTTTGTTTGTTTCAGTAGTATTCTTTGGACCAGTTTCAAGGAGTTCCCTCTATGCAGGTGCCTGACAGACGTCCCTTTCCTCAGACCTATCTTAGGCCTGTACATTTGAATCCTACTGCGCAACAAGGCTTTGTGTTATTTTTTCTTTTAAGAACTTTTATCCATACAGTTCTAGTATCCCCCTGTACAAGCCATGTCATGTGTTCGCTTATGGCCGAATATGAATGCCCGCTTTTAGTATGGCCTCATAAAACAATACTGGGACCCCTTCAAATTATCCAATTTAGGGCTACAAATGCGATTCGTAGTGTCAGCTGGGTACCTTTACAGCCCCGAAGCGAGAGATTTGATGCGATATCAATAGCTGTTTATTACAAGTACATCCACCGTCATCCTTCCAAGAACCTATCTCTAATTGTACTGTTGTTTGCCAAGCCAACAAGGCAAACACATAGAAATACAGTACAAGTCTCCCAGTGATGCTATCCCTGAAAACTCATCTGTTGATTACTTTAGAAAGAAGTTCAACAGACAAAACAACAGGGGTAAACTTTGGTAAATGGTTGACAAGTGACATATATGCCCCTAAGTTTTTTGTCGCCCTGACGCTCGTTTTAGTCAAACGAGACTGCTAATAACAAAACTCCTCTTTTTAGCGGCCTGGTGTCATGGATTTTGTCATTAAGTTATCTTCTGACTGGCAAATTTTGCTCTAATATGAGAATAAGCATAGTCCTAGTCCTTAGGGATGTATAACTAGGCATCAGTGTCATCTTATAATCACTGTTGGTCGAACGGGACATCAATGTGTACGTGTGATCGCTTTTTATCAAATGGGACTGCTAATAACAGGACTCTTCACTTTTTAGCAGCCTGGGACCATGAATTTTGTTATCTTCTGACTATGGCAAGTTTTGCTTAAATATGAGAATAAACTTAGTCATCAGGAATGAATAACTAAAAATCAATGTAGCCTATAGGTAGAATCGCTTTTGTCCAAACAGGACTGCTACTAATAGGGAAAATTGATTTTGCTTTGTTGAAACAGATTATTTTCAGCTCATTACCCAATAAAATTGAGGTAAAGCAGTAGCACGTTTTCCATATAATTTTGGAAAAACAATAATTATATATTATCATTATCATTGTTTGTGGACGTACCAAACTGAGTTGACGCTTAGACTACTAAGCCTTACCGTCTCCAAAATAACTTATTATCATATGCAAATAGACTTTCCTAAAATTTAACTTTTAATTTGCAGTGTGGTATAGTCTTAGGAGTGGTTGCTCTATGGCTGGTTGGATTACTGACAAAGACTGTCTGTCACCATTTAGTCAAAGCAGCTTTGTTGGCTCGAAGACGCAATTATGAAATGCTTGGTAAGTACTTTGGGTAGTTGTTATATGCCACATATATACCCTCTAATTGTTGTAGAACTAAATTATATGGTAACACCTGTACCCTAACACTTCAGAATGCTGCAAAATACGGGATTTACCGCTGGCAAGTTAGGCAGAATTCTAGAGGGAGGGGGAGGATTCGAATTTGAGGTCACTTCCGATAGTTAATACCATATCTTGGTACAGTTTAAAAACTCGCGAGGTTTTAATATAAAAATTACCGCTTACTACTACTGTTGGAAATCAGTAATAAACTGCTAGGCTAGCACGCTACTTAATTCCAAACTTGGACCACTAACACCCTGCTAAAGAACTGTGTCAGAGGATGGGAGTACGTAGCACAAGTATAGCTAAGTGAGAATTCTGCTTGAAGGTCAAACCACCTTAAATTCATAGATCGTTATACCATAAAATTTCTTTAATACTGTTTTTGAAAACAATGTCTTTTATTTATCGAATATTTAAGTTCGGTCGTGATTGAAATATTCCAGCACCAGATTCTGGAATCTGAATCATATGAAGTGAAATTGTCTGTCAACAAATCTCTCAAAATCTGAATGAAATTCGAACTTGAAGAATAGAAATTTGCTTAAGATGTACTTTGAGTAATACAAAAAAGCTAAGAAATGAAACGATACCTAGACATTGTTTAACATTCGTGTAGTTAGGAACAATAAGAGGTATAGGGTGTAGTACAAAAAGTAAGTGAAATGGTCTTCAGTTCTATTTACTGTTACACATGACCTATAAGAATGCTTAATTGGTTTGGTCAGCATGTCTGGGGTAGATATGGTGTTCAAAATAAATAAAATATTTATTTTATATGGCTATTTTTTTGTAATTTGGCTTGTAAGGTCACACTGCCTATGAGACCAGTGTGAACAATCCAGTAATTGCCTCAGAGTCTAGTTATTTTGAGCAAAACATGAAGGAAAACTATTTTTAGTCAGATTCAGAATCTAGTTGACTAATCAAAACCTTCAATCCTCTGCAGATGGTAGCTGAAGTATTGAAAGTGCATGAGCAGAATAGCCGCTCGTCTCTACAAATGCATGTGACACTTTCTCGGTCCCAATTCCTGCTGTATTCTGAATTTCGAGCAGCGTTTTCGTTTTAAGCTTTTTGTTCCATCTTTCAGTCTTTATAATTTTTAATCTCCTAAAAGATCTTTCAACTACAACACCAGAGAAAGGAATAGTAAACCCAAATGTTACTGCCGGTTTATTTTTGTATATAGCTTGATTCTGGTCGTGTTTTTCTTTGAAAAAAGCAAATGCTAGTGGGTAATGCATCAATTTTTTCAATATTTTTAACATCGGTGAGACTTTGCCGATTCCATTCCTGGTTGATTTTGTTTCCATCCCGCATAAGTTCTAATACGTTCAAACAAGGGATTGGTGAGGGACGAGATGTAGTGTCTGAGCTGATCCAGAGTCGGCCATTTATGGATATGTCTAAATGTTGTTATAGAAATGAAATAAAATTTAGACCTCTCAATCATTGACTTCCATGTCAATTAAGCTGTTTTCATTGACAAATTGAGGTCTCTATCCAGTATCGGCAAGCATTTCAACATAACGCTCTTCCAATTAAAATTTTAATGGACAGAAGATCCTAAAATATATGGTTCCTCTTTATTATCATTAGCAGAAGCCTTAAAAAAATCCAGACAACTTGTGAAAATCCCCAAATCGCTAAATTTTAAATTTTACGTCTGAAAGTTCTAAAAAATCCCATTTAGTGGGAAATCCTAAAGTATAAACGGTGATCAAAATGGCTACTTGGCGCATAAATCTTCAAGGCGTCTGGCTTAAACGTCTAAGTGGAGTAAAAAAGATGTTGTTCACAGCAATGGTTAATGGTGGTCGATCATAGCTGCGGAAATAATAATGTTCGTTCACGTGATCACATTTGCAGGTACCTTAAATTTCAAACATTTAGGTAATCATTAATTGGGTGTCATTTCTCTCACCAGGCTTATCAAGCTCAAATACTTTATTCAATGAAACCCGTTTGGTGTTCTATACTTATACTTTGTATAGTTTTATTATATGCTGTGTAATTCCTTTTAAATGGTTTTACACTGTATAAGTTATATAGTTTCAAACTACTTTGACCATGAAAGATAAGCTAAAGTAAAATATGATTCATACTGGAAGTCTTTTCAACATACCACTATTGAAATTTTTTTTTTACGAAAAAAAAATCTATTTTTAGGGTACAATCCCTTTTTTGGGTCGGTGAGGGATCCTCCAACGAACCTCTGGGATATTGCTAGATATTCTAGCAACTGGAAACTCATCGGCAAATTCCAAAGCCACATCCCAGAATCGTTTAATATTTTTGTTCAACAAAGGAAAAGTAACATAATCAGTATTTACCACTAGTCAACACACGTGTCGAAATACACTAAATCTTATAAACACTGTTTTTTTTTTTTGTCATAACACCAACAGTAAAAATCATGATGAAGTTTGCAATGAAGAAAAAAATTAGAATAAAACACATTCAGTCTTGATGTCTTGATCTAGAGTGTGTGGTGTAAAGAACTCTTTTTTGGATAAACCCCTGTTTTACATTGTGAGTAATTTCCCAGTGGACACTTATTTGAAGATTTATTATAATCGGATTATCTATGGTTTAGTTACTTTGACCGCTGTGATCTTCTTCTTCTAATTCACAGCAGGCGGGCTATTCAGTTAGTACTATTTAGCCCTTTTCTTTTTGCTTCACTCTGTGGGCTACAGAGCTACTGGCTTGGTCGTCTCTTATTTATTAGATATTCTCAGATATCTTTCAGTAGATCTTTTGACTCAAGGAGTTCAAATATAAGATGATAGATATCGATTTCTGTGCTCTGTGTGCAGGTATAATTGGCTAGGCTCATGGCTGATAGTGATATTTTGTGGTGTTTGAAGCATTTTAACAGTTTACAAAGCAAGGTATGTTGTGCAGACGTCAGCATATTACATTCAAATAGGCAATGGTCAATTGTTTCATTATTCATATTACAATGCCTGCAAAGAGGGGACAGGGGAATTGAACCACTTGAATTAGAAAACTTATATGAGAATGCCAGGAAATTTAGTCCATTTGTTCCAGAACGAATTCTATGATAAATTTTAGAAAGATACTTATTGGGAAAAGGGGAAAAGATAGGATTAATCTTATTAAAATTAATATCTGATAGCCTCCATCGGTAAATATCTCTAATTGGGATTGGTCTCCCACTTGGCTGGTCAATATTTATAGCATTTTTTGCTATTTCATCAACTTGATGATTACCACTTATGCCAGAGTGGCTAGGAATGTACTGAAAATAAGTTTTTATGCCATTTGAAGCAAGATTATCTTTAATACCGAGACAATGATAAGTGTCAATGTCCAACTTATACTGAGGAGCTGAGGCCAGCAACTCAAGGCTTGATAGAGAGTCGGAATATATGATAATATTATTTGAATTTGCAATCAAAGGTTGGTTTTCCTTAAGGTGTTCTAATGACATGATTATGGCATTTAACTCAGCAGACATTATAGATAAATTATTATATAATCTCTCGCCCATTGTAATTTTCAGGTGAGGAAGGAAAGCACCACTTGCTACCTTCTCATTCATTTTTGACCCATCAACAAAAATTTGAAAATGATTTTTATAGGTAATTGTATTAAGTTCTGCAATTTTTTTCTGGACAAAAGCAATGGGGGTTAAATCTTTATTCCACTTTGAGAAGTCATTATTTATTATGGGACTTGACCAATTCTATGGGGGGGGGATCGGGGCAAAGTGGGTGCAACAGACTTTGCTGGTATGGGGAACTTCTTCTTAATATTGGCATACTCGTCTGCAATGCCTCTATACATGGCTGGATTTCTTAACCAGTTATGTAGTGTGTGTGAGCTATTTGATTCAATTTTTGTAAGATGTTTTGTCAAGAGAAAGCTACGTCTCTCCCTTATTGTTGGTAATCCACTCTCCATAAGCAGAAAATTGGTGCTTGTGGGTTTCCTAAGACCAAATATGAGCTGTATTATATCGTTTTGTATTGTTTTAACTTTTCGTATGTTGGTCTTTGCACATGCACCATAGATGATGAGCCGATAGTCATTATGGGGTGGTATATGTGGTTTATAAAACTGATGTAAGGTTTTCTCCTTACATCCCCAAGGTGTGGAAAGAAGTCTTTTTAGTATATTTGTTTTTCTATAGCATTTTTTTATTGTGTTTGAAATGTGGAGGTGGAAATTAAGTTTTTGGTCAAGCATGAGACCTAGGTAATTAATATTATTATCTTCTGGAATAGTTGTTTTATTTAGCGTTAGTTCTGCATTAACATGGTTTCGCTTCCGGTGAAATTGGATTATTTTTGACTTGGTGGGTGCAATGGGTAAATTTGAATGTTGAGAGAATTTTTCAAACTGGAAAAGTGACTTTTGCAGATTTGACTCTGCTATCTGAAAGGTGTTGCCAGATGACCATAGTACCAGATCATCAGCATATTTTAGATTCGTGTGGGGAAGGTTCATGTCCCAGAGATATAGGGCAAATAGGAGGCAACTGAGGACAGCTCCCTGAGGTAGGCCTTTGGTTATTGTCTTTTGGGGTGAAGAGGCTGGACCAACACAAACAATGAAACTTCGCACTTCTATGAAGGATTTAATAAAAGATACTAGCTTAGGGGTACTCCAAGGTTTGCAAGTTTGTTTAAAAGGATTTGGTGGTTCACATTGTCATATGCCCCTTCAAAATCTAGGAAAGCTGCAACTAGGACATTATTTTTGAGAAAGATTCATTTATTGTATTTGTTAGCAAAATGAAAGTATCTGTTGAGGAGTGGTGTTTCCTGAATCCAGTTTGAGTGTGAAGGAGCATATTATTCTTTTCAACAAACCAGTGGAGTCTGTGATAGATCATATTCTCCATTATTTTCCCCATCACAGGAGTAATCATTATGGGCCTATGAGACTCAAGGTTATCTTTTGGTTTATTTTTCTTTAGGATTGGTAGGAGGGACGAACATTTCCATATATTGGGGAACATAGAAGATGCCCAAGCATGATTATAACAATTTATCAGTTCTTTTTTGTATGAAGGTGTGAGATTCATTATCTATGTAGGGTGTATATTGTCATAGCTGCTGCTAGTTTTGGTCCTTATATGATGTATTGCATTATTCAATTCCTGGATTGAAAATGGATTAGTTATGTACTCGGATCCTGGGCGTGGTTGGTAACTTGGGTTCATAGGAATTGGGGACAGTTTGCTTTGATTATTTGATGTTAGCTTATAAAAAAAAAGAGTTGCAAATAGCTTATCTTTTTCATTATCATTTTAATAGTGTGTATTATTATGTATAAGCTCATACAGGAGTGGATTGGGGGAAGTATTTTTCCCGCAGATGTGGCTTATGACTTTATGTATAATTGGCTCATGTGTTTCTCTGGAGAGATTATTTGCAAATTTATTCCAGTATTTATATTTAGCATCTATTATAGTCCTTTTTAGATTAGATTCTGCTTGTAATTTTTTTAAATATGTAGTAGGTGATGGTTTTTTTATGAAATCTGTCCTAGCTGCCTTTTTTATTCTCCATTTATTTAGGCACTCATTTGTCCACCATGCTTTAGGAATTTGTTTAGGGAATGTTTTCTTATGTGTTGTCCTGGGGATAGCATGATTAGCTGTATTTATTAGTAAAGTCAAGGCTTCAGCATGTTTGTCAACTGTTGTGTTAGAAATGCATGAATTGGGTGAAACTTGTAATTTCATCATTTAGCTTATTTGGAACATAGACCAATTTGCTTTAGTGTTGATATATTTGGAGGTATGAGATAAAGTTTCAGCAGGTTCATTTAGGGAGCAAACTATAGCAAAGTGGTCAGTACATAGACTATCTATTTTATTTATGTAAATTTTATTCAAAAAATTTAATGACACAATTTGTAGGTCAATTGTGGAGAATCTGCCACTTTTGGGGTTGAAATATGTATTAAGGATTGGAGGGGTAGCAACAGCTAATTCATTATTATTTGAAGTCATATACTCAATGAATTTACCTGCTTTATTTGCGGGTTTATTCCCCCACAAGATGCTGTGGGCATTGAAATCTCTACAGATAATGATGTTTTTCAACATATTAGAATTATTTATATAATTAAAGAAATCCTTGGCATCTGTAGTTTTGCCATTAGGGTTATAAAAACTAATATGTAGGTTTTTAAATTATTCAGCCAAACACTGATACCAATTTCATCAAAATTATTTGCAAAATCTGGAAAATTGATGCCACATAATTTTATATTATTTTTAACTAATAAAGCTACCCCACCTCCTTATCTCTCTGAAGATCTATCATTTCTGAGGATAGCATATCCCAGAGACTTAATTTGTTGATTTTGGGTTAAATGAGTTTACTGGAGCCAAGCAATATTAATGGAATTATTATTCATAAGAGATATTAGTTCATTTAGCTTATTTTCTGTGAGTGATCTTACATTCCATTGGAGTATTGATATATGTTGTGTTGTTGATTTATTCTTCATATGGCTGTGTATCAATGTTCAGCTCTGTTAAAAGTAAAGCAAGATCTTTTTTTGCTTGAATGAGCATATCATCAGGGATGTAGATTTTTGCCAATTCTGCAATGATCTTTGTTTTCTTTAGTTGATGTATGTTCATGGCCTGAACTGCATGATAGTTTAGAATGAATAAGCATTTTGGGGATTGCATTTTTGGCTGTGCATCCTCTTTGTCGGTTAAGGGATTAATTCCTGGTAGTGTTTCTGGTTTGTTTCTTCTTGAGAGGGGGGGCCAGGCTGACCTCATCTCACTTGACAAGGAGGCTTGTTGGCTTGGTGATTCCTTTTGATAGGGATTTGAGCTAGGGGGCTTAGAAGAGGGCGTTTTATCGGGGGTGCTTGAGGCATTGGGGGCGGTTGACTTGGAGGTTTTGGTTGGTTTCACTACAGGCTTTATTTGGTATTGTGGGGCTGTATTTGCTTTCATTGCTGCAAAGGGGTATGGGATGGCCTTCTCTATTGATATTTGGAGTGTTAGAGCTCTTTTCTTGTATGCAGGGCATAATGATTTATTTTTAGATTCATGTGGGCCTTTGCAATTGATGCATGTAGGCTGAGTGTTGTTGCAAGTTGTCAACCATTTAGGATGGAAAGCTTTACAATTACTACACTCTCGAAGAATTTCATTGCATTTGCTTGTTGTGTGTCCCAGTTTGAGACACTTCTGACAATGGATAGGCTTAGGTTTGTATTCCTTGTGTGGTTTGATTTCCCCAAAAAGGAATAATTTTTCTGGGATATTAATTTTTTCCTTCAGTGTGAATAAGAAGGATCTACTAGTTTTTAGGCCATTCGAGTTAGGTTTGCCAAGTTGGGTAACATCCTCAACTGGGATTGTGTTTCCAGCCCTATCTGAGAGCCCTTCTTTTGACTCCTGAGTGGATATCTCTGGGGGAACATTATAAACTATTATTTTTGTTGGTGATTGTTTTGGGTTCCAATTAGATGCAATAATTTGGGTATTCAGAAGGGATTTTAGGTTAATTATTTTATCTGCTGATTTCTGATCTTCTACAGCTATTAGCAGAGATCCATCACGGTTAATATTAAGAGAGAACATTGATTTTAGCAATTTAAAAATTGCAACTCTTATTGCAGTAATCTTTTTTATTTCAAAGGGGGTAGTAGGAGTAATTTTAAGGTAAAATCCTAAGTTCTTGGAGGGAGGATCTTGGGCAGGGAGAGGGGAAATGCTTTTGATTGGGGAGATTTTTTTCCTTTTTTTTAGAGCTTCTAGAGAGCACCTCTTGAAACCCATTATAATCATTTATGGTTACATTAGCCCCTACACTTATCATTGTCCTATTCTCCGAATTGGAGCTATCATTTGAACTTTGAGATAGTGTGCTTGACCAGCCAAGATGGGTATCTTTCAGTATGGCACTTTCACTGGAATTTGATTTGGGATCTGGGGGGACTTTTTTTTTTGGAGGACTTCTAAACATTGCCTATTGGAAAAAGCTTTAAAAAAAAAACTAAAACAAGAAGAGATAATAGAATGATATCAAACCGTCTGCACTATACTATGGGGAGGAGAAACACCACAGTATAGCCCTGAGAATGAATTGAGCAGGATTGGTTCAGTACAACTGCTGATTAAATGCGATAATATTCACAAAAAAATTTATTTTAAATTTCTTATAAGGTTGCTGTTGTTGTTGATTTCCCCTGGGAACAATTATTTTAGCTCAGTGTTGCCGATTGGAGGTTGCCAATAGAAGATTTTATTAGGCAAATCTTATAAGCAAATTTCAACATTTTCTTAAGGTGCGTCGACAGCACTGCGTTGTTTTCGGGATGTCAACGGAAATGGAGGACAAATTATTCTTGAATGCTGTGTTGAACTTTGTGAGCCGTAGTATGGATAAAAGAAAAAACTGGAGCGAATAGTTGACACAGGCATCGACTTTTTCACACCAGAAGAAATTTTGAAAGCCAAAGAATCGCTCCATCAAATAATACAGTTTACAACACGCTGTAACATTCACGCAAAAGATGAAGAGAACTTTACGGACATTTGCAGGTGGATTCACAAAGCTCAAGTCAAAAAGACCGAATTGCCGACCTTTGTTATTGATTATCCCTGCTCAGTCCCAGCTACTAGTGAAGCTACTGCAGCAACCGAGCTATTAAGGTGAAGAATTGTATCGATTTATCAAGAACCATTTTGCTATTAATGCCAACAAACCCATCGAATGTCCAAGCGCTTCAAATCAGCCTGATAAACCCTTCTATGCAATCGTCCTGAAAAATCTGCCCGAGTTGCTTGATACCCCCAGTGCTAGGATGTGTAGATTCCGTATGTGCGGATACTAGTGACATATCTGAATTACGGAAAGTCAAATCGGACTGGAAGCTAATGGTTCGTTCGAAAGACACAGGTGAAACCAATGTTGAGTCAATCAAGACCAACCAGCCGCAGATTTCGGCTGCCATAAGGAGCCCTAACTATATTTGTGTAGTGAAACGAGTCCCCTCTGACGTATCAGTGGGTGAGCTAACTGCACTAATCCCCAGAGCTACGAAGTATGAACAGCTTGGCAGTGTCCGTACGTTCAAGGTATTTTTCTGCTGTCGATCGGATTTGGATAAATTTCTTGAGGACTCTGTGAAGATTTATTACGAAATGCTGCCCACTGAAGAATTCCGTTTCTTACCTTGTCGTTGCTACTCGTGCCACAACCAAGGTCACCTAGCTGCCGAGTGCACCAATAGCCCTCTGCTACAGATGTGGCGCATCTGACCACGTCTCCAAAAAGAACGATGCAGAAAAGTGTACTCGTGCTATGTTTTGCGTTTCGTACAAGATAGCGGGTCATACCTGCTAATACGTGAAGTATCTGGAAAACCAGCAAAAGGCAACTCATTAACATGCTGAATAACGAAATCTCGGATATTTCACTACTCTCTTGGAATATAAACGGAAATTTTTCCAGGCGGTCTCTTGTGATTGACCAGTTTGCGAATAAATATAATGTGATATGCCTGTGAGAACATTTCATCACAGAAGCTGGCCTAATTCTACTAAATCTCTGGCCATCCTACTCTGTGTTCTCCGTGCCTGCAAGACGTTCATCTCCGTGGGGCTGTCCGTCTGGCGGTATTGACAAGTTGGTTAGCAATCGTCTCGCGTGCGAAGTATACGATAACAGTGACAATTTTCTTGCAACTAGACAACCTGCTAGTCATAAATGTGTACCTTCCAACTGATTACCGTGACGACAAATCTGATAGTGCTTTTGCTATAAGTGCTGCCAAACTAGCCCGCTGTCTTAAGAAATCCGAGGGCGATTCCATTGAGTGCATGATCGTGGGTGACTGTAACCGTAATTTAGAAGTTGATAGTAGTGCCCTAAACGGTCGGTGTTGCATTCTAATTGGGATACTTGAGAACCGTATTACTATTCACCGAAAGAACCAGGACTTTTCGTATATGCACCAATCTGGTTCTACGTCCAATCTTGACCATATTGTTAGCTCCAGTTCTTTGCCAGTACGTCAGGTTCTTGTCCTCCCGAATAGTTTCACTTCGGATCATTTCCCAGTTCAGTGTATTGTCAGTAGGCCTATCTCGTTTTCCGCTGCGAATAATTCATCGGCATTCACTCAGAGATGGCATGAGGTTCCGGTTTGGCGTAAAATTGATAAAGAAAAGTTTCAAGATTCTTGTGATCTTATTCTGTCAAAAGTTCGCGTACCGTTTGACCTACTTATGAAATTCTCTCATAGTGATAAAAGAGATGTGCGGCTACGTCTTAATATTTATTACGCCGAACTGACACATACTCTTCCGTTTGCCGAATCTCAGGGAGTGCCCAAGTCTCGTGTCAAATAAGGAACTCTAGAAAAGGGATGGTCTTCTAACCCTTTGTTACATTTAGCATGCGACCGAGCTACTTTTTGGCACGGGATATGGAAAGAACGTGGTAGACCACGCTCAGGAGTAGTTAAAGAGATCAGAGTTGCATCTAAGCGTAGGGTTGGGAAGGAACTTATTCGTCACCGCGCGCAGTTGAAATCCGAGCTTTCTGAAAAAGTAATTAAAAATCCTAATATGTTATGGAACATTTTTGATAAGAAAGAGTCAGTGGGTCCCGGGTCAGATATCCTATCCTTAACATGGATAAATTATTACCTTGATGAGTTTTCAGCCCCAAAAACAGGATCTTAACATTTCTGTTCAAGAAAAGTTTTCATCCCTCCTTTCATCAATTCCAGATACAGATTTCCTAGTTACCTAATCACATGTGGCATCCGCGATCCGACGGTTGAAAAAGAAGAAGTCGGCTGGCATTGATCGTGTATCCACCCTTCACCTTAGCTATTGCAGCCCTACTTTCATGGGACACCTAACTCTTCTCTTTCAGATGATCTTCACCACTTGACTCGTACCATCGGCATTCAGTACTGGGTCACTTAGGCCAGTCCCGAAGAAAGGAAAAAGTACTTCGGAATGTGCTTCGTTCAGACCGATCACAGTGGCACCAACGCTTTGCAAAGTCTTGGTTCCAGTCTGGGTTCCAGAAGGGTCTTGGTTGCGGCCAAGCCATTTCTGCTTTGGCTTCAGTCTTGATTGACGCTGATGAATCGAAGGAGTCCATTTTTATAGGTCTGCATGACGTCCGCCGTGCCTATGACTCACTTCTGCATGACCATCTCATTCTGGATATGGGAAAGAGAGGTGTACAGAAGGACATCTTACTACCCATTAAAGACATGTACGACCACCTACAGGCTAAACTCGTACTTCCTGGCCATGGTCGAGCCCTCACTGAATATACACCAGACGTGATGCTGTCCTACCGAGGGAATCCTGTAGTCCCAGTAAAAAGGGTGTTCGACAAGGATCAGTCACAGCTCCTTGTGCCTTTAATAACTGTATTATTGAGCCAAATTCTACTATCGAGACAACATGCATAGCTCGTGGCATAGACGTTACGATGATAGCCTACGCCGATGACATTCTGAACCCCAGCCGCACAGTCGCAGGTACAGAGACCATCTTCTCCATACTACAATCAAATTACAGTCGCATTGGTCTTGAATTTAACCCACAGAAGTCGGAGATTCTTCTGTTCAACTGGCGTCAGGAAGAGGTCTCGTCTGTGAGGCTGGGAGAACTGTCTGTAGCCCCTGTCCCGAAAATTATTTACCTTGGTTTTCCAATTGGAAAGGATCTCAAAACTACCCGCTCCCTTCTTATTGATCATCTCCGTAAATGCTTGGCTTTTGCTTACAGTAAATTAGTTTCATCTAAAATCCGTTTCAACCGTTTAATTCTGGCTCGACTTTATAACGCAGTATCCCTTCCCTATTTCCTGTATCTAAACCCATTTTGGAAAATTTTTCCCCAGCCAGAGATTAGAAAGCTCAGATCCGCGTTTTCTAAGTATGCGAAGTTCTTGTTGCGGCTCCCGCCGTAAGAAATTTGCATCCTGTTAGAAATTTAAAATTGCGGACCCGACGGCAGCTCTAATTGAACAAATTAAACGGTACAGCGAGAAAGTTTCTTCCCACCCTTGGTACCGTTTGCTATGGCAGTGAATGGCTGTCGATTTCATTTTGTTCGCACTAGTGCCTCGTCTTTTCTTTTTTCTTTCGTTTATACACCGTCTGTGTTTTCCTTTTGTTGTAGACGGGTTACAAATAAATAAACACTTAGTTAAAAATAGGGAAAGCCTTTCCTGCCTCAAATCTAGGAAGTGGGAGTTTATAATTTTATCGTCTTTTGCTTGTTTAATTAAGTCAGTTGTAATTGCGTTAACATTGAAATGGTTGCAGTTTTAAATTGAATGATGATTTAGTCTCTTTTAGTAAGAGTCCAATTTATGTGACGATTATTCTCAATCTCGGTGTCAATTTTTTCTCTGATAATATATTGCGTATATTACCAATAATTTAACTGTTTATTAATTATCCATTCTTTTAAGCATTTTGTTTTATGCAATGATGTAAAAAATCCGTGATTGAATATTTTCCTTGTTTCTGATTTTTATGCATATCGGAGTAAATGAACCATTTGTTGAGAGTGATATGAATCCAAGACCAGCGGAAGAAAGTGTCGTTTAATTGTTTTGCCGTCTCTTGTCAGATTTAGAATAGTTGATATGATTATCTACTGTATATTTTTAATTAACTGATGATTATTTGGTTTAATTTTTTAACAATTGCGGCTAGATGCAACGATGCTCATGTTGCTTATTTTTGTTCAGTACTTGGGAGTTTAAAAAGTAATATATGTTACGTATCTGCATTGCAGTGAATAATTAAGATTTTGTTTTCTTTTTTTCTTTTTTAGTGATACTCCGTCTTTTGTACCTTTTTTTTGACGGGTAATGAATCAATAATAATAATTTGTTGCCAAGAGTTTAGTTTTACTATTTTCCCTAAAGACAGTATTTTATTGTCAATATTTTTCCTTTTTGATCACGTTTTATTCGAAAATAGGACAAATTTATACCTAAATAACACTTTTAAAGCGCTAATGGGTAATTTTTAAAGAATCTGTTTAATTTTCTGGAGCAATATTTTGAGTTAATAATTCAATAAATAATTCGCTAATTGGGTTTCTATACACTTCAAGGGATTGTATTTAAAAACAAGGAATTAATTATGGAAGTTTTGCTTATTCTTTTGATGAAACTAAATTTATTGTTTAAAATGTAATTATTTTTTAAAAAAATGGAATTTTGGAAATTATAAGGTGTTTAATTTTTGTCCAATGTTATAATGAAGGGTGAGAAAATATCTAAGTTTTTTTTTTTTTTTTTTTTTAGTAAAGCGCAGATAACGGGCGTCTAGGGGGCCTTACAGCCGACTTGTTTGTTTTCTTAGTTAATTTGTGTTTTTCTTAGTTAATTTGTTTTACATTAGTCATCATAGTGACCAAGGGCACCGGCAGAAAATTTTCCAGGGGGGAGGCCAAACGCCAAAATATCAGTGGTGGTTGGGTGACAGGGAATATATTCCAAGAATTTTTTTTCGTAAGAATAAGTTTATTTCTAAATACTTTTAGGGAAACACTTTCAAATAAAAAGAGCAATTAAATTTCCTGGAAAATGAAACAGAATAAAGTAAATTTTAAACCGCAAGGATTCCTAGCGAAGGGATAAATTTGTTTAATCAATAATACATTTGATTATTATGCATTTAATCTTAAAAGGAAATCAAACTCAAACCGAAATTACAGAAAGATTGCTTTGGTAGATTATAACAGATGTAGACTTGTCTTTATGCAATTTCCTACACCTTAGAATAGTTTACAGAAGTAGTAGAGATACTCAAAAATCATCCTGCCTGCATAGATACCAGGTTTTGATTTCATAACGGCCATGTAAAATGCACCTCTTTCATAACAGGACAATTTTTCCACTCGAACTTAAATCCCTTATGTATTCAGACATTAAAAAAAAAATAAAATAGAATAGCGAAAAAAAGAAAAAATTTTAACTTGCTATCCAGCTGTCAAATTGACCCTCTTCCTTTTTATTAGTAGAGAAGAAAGTACCATTTTGCCAAGGCCCCCGTACCAAACAGGTTTTTCTGGTAGAACCTTATACTTCTAAGGGGCCCCCGTACCAAACAGGTTTTTCTGGTAGAACCTTATACTTCTAAGGGGCCCCCGTACCAAACAGGTTCTACAGGGCATTACACCTTTGCCAAGAGATTTACGCAATTTAAGGACAAGTTTTTCTGACATAGATTTCTAGTTCTTGATATACAAGTTTTTTTTTAGGTTAAATCCGTGGTCATTCATCTGTAAGTTGATTAGTAGTTTTTTTTTTTTTAAACTTGGCTAATAGGTTTTTAAACCTATTACTACGAACGCTACATGCATTCTATTTTTGGAACTAGGAGCGAGATTGTGTGATGCTATCAGACTGGTTTCGTTTCATGGGTTCATTAATAGAAGGACTAATGTTTTTGAAAAGGGTAATTACTTCTTTAGTTTACGAGATTTGCGAATTTTTTGCGAAAAGATATTTGCGTAAAGGTATTGCGATGGTTAAGAATGCCTCACGGGTAATTAAAGAATGGGACGCTTGCATCAACAATACAAAGAATATGCTCAAATACTTAATAGATTTGAAGCTTACAAGAGACATTAGTTAGAAGGTATTCAATAGCTTAATTGAAAAGTAACGATAGAATGACATTGTGACTTGACCTACCTTTACCTCGCCGATGTGGTCTGTATAATACATAAGTAACGTTTGAAAAGTATTATCAATTTAAAAAGAAATGGCTGAATAGTGTTTTGAGGGGGAGGGGTTGCATGGAGGGTTGAGTTGCACGCGCGTGCCGTGACAGGGGATCCAGGTGCCTGGGGGCGTCGGTGATCCCGGGGTTCAGTCACAAGGAGGAGTCAGTTGCACGGGGGTTGAGTTAAATGGGAATTGAGTTCCACGAGAGTAGTGCTTTGTCGTGGTTTAGCCGTGAGGTCCCTTACCACAACCCCACAGGGCTCCGATCCCCCCACCCCAACCCCGAAGGAACCCCCGGTCCTCAAAGGTTCTCTAGGCTCCCAAAGGGGCCGTGGTTTACCTTGTAACTTTTACATTCTCTTGATTTTTCAAAGTTCCGTTTGAAGGACTCTGTTGTTTTAAGCCAGTGTGATTTTTTCATTACATGGTGTTCGTTCAAAAAAGCGAGAATTTCTGTTAAATAAATAATTCTTATATTTTTTCCGTTCAATTGAAGGCGAGGATTTCTGTTAAATAAATAATTGTTATACCTTTTAAAATGACTTCACGGGGTTTGAGGGGGCTCTGTTGTTTTGAGCCGTTTGATTTTTTCTTTACATGGTGTTCGTTCAAAAAGCGAGGATATTCCGTGTGATTTTTTTGGGAAGTTTAATGAATTTATTAGTTACCGAGAGTTTAATGACTCCTCCCCTCAATGACTTCCAGGGGTTTTTATGACTTCTCCTCACAATGAATTCAGATGGTTTTAGGACTCATCCCCCTAGCCATAACTCCATTCAACCTTTTTTTTCTAAAAACCAGTATTGTCTATAACTTAATTTACGTTGGTTAAACTTCCGATGGTTAAGAAAGCGTAACAGGTAATTAAAGTATGAGGAATGGGATGCTATAATTAGAATGATTTTAAGTTGAAAAATTGTGACGTAAAAATAACTCAGTTATTTGCTTGCGTGTATAGGAATTCCAATGTTATTTGCTTGATTGTATTTTGTGTTAAAATAATTAGTTTTTGTATCTTTTAAGAGCTTTAAGGGGTTTGAGAGACCTTAGAGTGGCGCGCCACTCTAAGTGAACCTAGATCAACCCAACTTTTTGGATATCTCTCTCACTATGACTCTGTTTGTGTGTCGTGTGTGTGCGTGTCTCGTCTCTATGTGTGTGTGTCATCTCTGTGGGTGTGTTGTCTAAAAAACCAGTCTGGTTGAAAACGTGGAGTTTTCGTACTGCTCACTTTTTTGCAATGTGTAGGAACCAGCGGGGAATCCCCGCTCGTTTTGGAAAGGTGCCAAGGAAAGGCATGCAAATAGCATGTAGTTTAAAAACGTGTTTAATCACGTTTCTTGAATGATTCAAAATGAACTTTGAAAAATCAAGAAAATGTAACTGTGACAAGGTAAACCACAACCAAACACTACTGAAATATTCCAACTCTTGTATTTCAACGAAAGAAATTCAAAATGAACTTTGAAAAATCAAGAAAATGTAACTGTGACGAGGTAAACCACAACCAAGCACTACTGGAATATTCCAACTCTTGCATTTCAGCGAAAGAAATTAACATTGAACATTGAATAATAAATAAAAATTAAAATAGACAATTTAAAACACAGCCACAATCAAATTAAATAGAAAAAAAATTTAAATTAAGATAAATAAAAAAAAAATGAACAAATAAAAAAATAGAAAAATTAAAATTTTCAAGTTAAACCTGAGTCTCTCAATCCCCTTAAAGCTCTTTTAAAAGATACAAAAACTACTTATTTAACAAAAAAATTTCTTTTTTAATTAACACCAATTAAAGGAAAACCACACGGAATAAGTCAACTGAGTCTCTCAAACCCATTAAATCACTTTTAAAATATAAAAAAAAAAATAATTTAAAACACAAAATAATATTTTAATTACATAAAAGAAGATAAAAAACACAATGAATTAGGTAACTTAGAAAATCAATCCATGTATCTAACATATGATTTATTATAAACTTGACAAACAACTAAAGAAACACCACGCGGAATAATGAAAATTAGTCTCTCAAACCCCCTAAAGCTCATTTAAAGGATACAACAAATACTTATATAACACACAAATTTCGTTTTTAATGACCACCAAGTAAAGCAAAACCACACGGAATTAGGCAACTGAGTCTCTCAAACTCTGTAAAGCTCTTTTAAAAGATACAAAAAATGACCACCAAGTAAAGAAAAACAAAACGGACTCAGGCAACTGAGTCTATCAAACCCCTTAAAGCTCTTTTAAAAGATACAAAAACTACTGATTTAACAAACATTATTGTTTATTATTGATCACCACTTCAAGTAATAACACAAGTAATTAGGAAACTTAGTCTCTCAAACTCTGTAAATCTCTTTTAAAAGATACAACAAATGACCACCAAGTAAAGAAAAACCACACGGAATCAGGCAACTGAGTCTCTCAAACCCCTTAAAGCTCTTAAAAGATACAAAAACTACTTATTTTAACACAAAATACAAGCAAGCAAATAACATGGGAATTCCTATACACGCAAGCAAATAACTGAGTTATTTTTACGTCACAATTTTTCAACTTAAAATCATTCTAATTATAGCATCCCATTCCTCATACTTTAATTACCTGTTACGCTTTCTTAACCATCGGAAGTTTAACCAACGTAAATTAAGTTATAGACAATACTGGTTTTTAGAAAAAAAAGGTTGAATGGAGTTATGGCTAGGGGGATGAGTCCTAAAACCATCTGAATTCATTGTGAGGAGGAGTCATAAAAACCCCTGGAAGTCATTGAGGGGAGGAGTCATTGAACTCTCGGTAACTAATAAATTCATTAGACTTCCCAAAAAAATCACACGTAATATCCTCGCTTTTTGAACGAACACAATTTAAATAAAAAATCAAACGGCTCAAAACAACAGAGCCCCCTCAAACCCCGTGAAGTCATTTTAAAAGGTATAACAATTATTTATTTAACAGAAATCCTCGCCTTCAATTGAACGGAAAAAATATAAGAATTATTTATTTAACAGAAATTCTCGCTTTTTTGAACGAACACCATGTAAAGAAAAAATCACACTGGCTTAAAACAACAGAGTCCTACAAACGTAACTTTTAAAATTAAGATAATGTAAAAGTTAGATGGTAAACCACGGCTCCTTTTGGGAGCCTAGAGAACCTTTGAGGACCGGGGGGCTCCTGCAGGGAGGGGGGGGGGGGATCGGAGCCCTTTTGGGTTGTGGTAAGGGACCTCACGGCTAAACCACGACAAAGCACTACTCTCGTGGAACTCAATTCCCATTTAACTCAACCCCCGTGCAACTGACTCCCCCGTGTAACTGAACCCCTGTATAACCGAAAACCCCGTGCAACTGTATCCCCTTTAACTGAACCCTCGTGCCACTCAACCCTCCATGCAACCCATCCCCCTCAAAACACTTTTCAGCCATTTCTTTTTAAATTGACAATACTTTTCAAACGTTACTTATGTATTATACAGACCACATCGGCGAGGTAAAGGTAGGTCAAGTCACAATGTCATTCTATCGTTACTTTTCAATTAAGCTATTGAATACCTTCTAACCAATGTCTCTTGTAAGTTTCAAATCTATTAAGTATCTGTGCATATTCTTTGTATTGTTGATGCAAGCATCCCATTCTTTAATTACCCGTGAGGCATTCTTAACCATCGAAATACCTTTACGCAAATATGTTTTCGCAAAAAATTCGCAAATCTCGTAAACTAAAGAAGTAATTACCCTTTTCAAAAACATTAGTCCTTCTATTAATGAACCCATGAAACGAAACCAGTCTGATAGCATCACACAATCTCGCTCCTAGTTCCAAAAATAGAATGCATGTAGCGGTCGTAGTAATAGGTTTAAAAACCTATTAGCCAAGTTTAAAATAAAAAAAACTACTAATCAACTTACAGATGAATGACCACGGATTTAACCTAAAAAAAAAACTTGTATATCAAGAACTAGAAATCTATGTCAGAAAAACTTGTCCTTAAATTGCGTAAATCTCTTGGCAAAGGTGTAATGCCCTGTAGAACCTGTTTGGTACGGGGGCCCCTTAGAAGTATAAGGTTCTACCAGAAAAACCTGTTTGGTACGGGGGCCCCTTAGAAGTATAAGGTTCTACCAGAAAAACCTGTTTGGTACGGGGGCCTTGGCAAAATGGTACTTTCTTCTCTACTAATAAAAAGGAAGAGGGTCAATTTGACAGCTGGATAGCAAGTTAAAATTTTTTCTTTTTTTCGCTATTCTATTTTATTTTTTTTTTTAATGTCTGAATACATAAAATGTCGGAAAAAGTATAATGTCGGAAAAATTGTCCTGTTATGAAAGAGGTGCATTTTACATGGCCGTTATAAAATCAAAACCTGGTATCTATGCAGGCAGGATGATTTTTGAGTATCTCTACTACTTCTGTAAACTATTCTAAGGTGTAGGAAATTGCATAAAGACAAGTCTACATCTGTTATAATCTACCAAAGCAATCTTTCTGTAATTTCGGTTTGAGTTTGATTTCCTTTTAAGATTAAATGCATAATAATCAAATGTATTATTGATTAAACAAATTTATCCCTTCGCTAGGAATCATTGCGGTTTAAAATTTATTTTATTCTGTTTCATTTTCCAGGAAATTTAATTGCTATTTTTATTTGAAAGTTTTTTCCTAAAAGTATTTAGAAATAAACTTATTCTTACGAAAAAAAATTCCTGGAATATATTCCCTGTTACCCAACCACCACTGATATTTTGGCATTTGCCCACCCCCCTGGAAAATTTTCTGCCGGTGCCCTTGGTCACTATGATGACTAATGTAAAAAAAATTAACTAAGAAAAACAAAAATTAACTAAGAAAACAAACAAGTCGGCTGTAAGGCCCCCTAGACGCCCGTTATCTGCGCTTTACTAAAAAAAAAAAAAAAAAAAGAAAACTTAGATAGTTTCTCACCCTTCATTATAACATTGGACAAAAATTAAACACCTTATAATTTCCAAAAATCCATTTTTTTAACAAATCATTACATTTTAAACAATAAATTTAGTTTCATCAAAAGAATAAGCAAAACTTCCATAATTAATTCCTTGTTTTTAAATACAATCCCTTGAAGTGTATAGAAACCCAATTAGCGAATTATTTATTGAATTATTAACTCAAAATATTGCTCCAGAAAATTAAACAGATTCTTTAAAAATTACCCATTAGCGCTTTAAAAGTGTTATTTAGGTATAAATTTGTCCTATTTTCGAATAAAACGTGATCAAAAAGGAAAAATATTGACAATAAAATACTGTCTTTAGGGAAAATAGTAAAACTAAACTCTTGGCAACAAATTATTATTATTGATTCATTACCCGTCAAAAAAAAGGTACAAAAGACGGAGTATCACTAAAAAAGAAAAAAAGAAAACAAAATCTTAATTATTCACTGCAATGCAGATACGTAACATATATTACTTTTTAAACTCCCAAGTACTGAACAAAAATAAGCAACATGAGCATCGTTGCATCTAGCCGCAATTGGTAAAAAATTAAACCAAATAATCATCAGTGAGTTAAAAAAATATACAGTAGATAATCATATCAACTAGTCTAAATATGACAAGAGACGTTAAAACAATTAAACGACACTTTCGTCCGCTGGTCTTGAATTCGTATCACTCAACAAATGGTTCATTTACTCCGATATGCATAAAAATCAGAAACAATGAAAATATTCAATCACGGATTTTTTACATCATTGCATAAAACAAAATGCTTAAAAGAATGGATAATTAATAAACAGTTAAATTATTGGTAATATACGCAATATATTATCAGAGAAAAATTGACACCGAGATTGAGAATAATCGTCACATAAATTGGACTCATACGAAAAGAGACTCAATCATCATTCAATTAAAAATTGAAACCATTTCAATGTTAACGCAATTACAGCTGACTTAATTAAACAAGCAAAAGACGATAAAATTATAAACTCCCACTTCCTAGATTTGAGGCAGGAAAGGCTCTCCCTATTTTTAACTAAGTGTTTATTTATTTGTAACCCGTCTACAACAAAAGGAAAACACAGACGGTGTATAAACGAAAGAAAAAAGAAAAGACGAGGCACTAGTGCGAACAAAATGAAATCGACAGCCATTCACTGCCATAGCAAACGGTACCAAGGGTGGGAAGAAACTTTCTCGCTGTACCGTTTAATTTGTTCAATTAGAGCTGCCGTCGGGTCCGCAATTTTAAATTTCTAACAGGATGCAAATTTCTTACGGCGGGAGCCGCAACAAGAACTTCGCATACTTAGAAAACGCGGATCTGAGCTTTCTAATCTCTGGCTGGGGAAAAATTCTCCAAAATGGGTTTAGATACAGGAAATAGGGAAGGGATACTGCGTTATAAAGTCGAGCCAGAATTAAACGGTTGAAACGGATTTTAGATGAAACTAATTTACTGTAAGAAAAAGCCAAGCATTTACGGAGATGATCAATAAGAAAGCAGCGGGTAGTTTTGAGATCCTTTCCAATTGGAAAACCAAGGTAAATAATTTTCGGGACAGGGGCTACAGACAGTTCTCCCAGCCTCACAGACGAGACCTCTTCCTGACGCCAGTTGAACAGAAGAATCTCCGACTTCTGTGGGTTAAATTCAAGACCAATGCGACTGTAATTTGATTGTAGTATGGAGAAGATGGTCTCTGTACCTGCGACTGTGCGGCTGGGGTTCAGAATGTCATCGGCGTAGGCTATCATCGTAACGTCTATGCCACGAGCTATGCATGTTGTCTCGATAGTAGAATTTGGCTCAATAATACAGTTATTAAAGGCACAAGGAGATGTGACTGATCCTTGTCGAACACACTTTTTTACTGGGACTACAGGATTCCCTCGGTAGGACAGCATCACGTCTGGTGTACATTCAGTGAGGGCTCGACCATGGCCAGGAAGTAGGAGTTAAGCCTGTAGGTGGTCGTACATGTCTTTAATGGGTAGTAGGATGTCCTTCTGTACACCTCTCTTTCCCATATCCAGAATGAGATGGTCATGCAGAAGTGAGTCATAGGCACGGCGGACGTCATGCAGACCTATAAAAATGGACTCCTTCGATTCATCAGCGTCAATCAAGACTGAAGCCAAAGCAGAAATGGCTTGGCCGCAACCAAGACCCTTCTGGAACCCAGACTGGAACCAAGACTTTGCAAAGCGTTGGTGCCACTGTGATCGGTCTGAACGAAGCACATTCCGAAGCACTTTTTCCTTTCTTCGGGACTGGCCGAAGTGACCCAGTACTGAATGCCGATGGTACGAGTCTAGTGGTGAAGATCATCTGAAAGAGAAGAGTTAGGTGTCCCATGAAAGTAGGGCTGCAATAGCTAAGGTGAAGGGTGGATACACGATCAATGCCAGCCGACTTCTTCTTTTTCAACCGTCGGATCGCGGATGCCACATGTGATTAGGTAACTAGGAAATCTGTATCTGGAATTGATGAAAGGAGGGATGAAAACTTTTCTTGAACAGAAATGTTAAGATCCTGTTTTTGGGGCTGAAAACTCATCAAGGTAATAATTTATCCATGTTAAGGATCGGATATCTGACCCGGGACCCACTGACTCTTTCTTATCAAAAATGTTCCATAACATATTAGGATTTTTAATTACTTTTTCAGAAAGCTCGGATTTCAACTGCGCGCGGTGACGAATAAGTTCCTTCCCAACCCTACGCTTAGATGCAACTCTGATCTCTTTAACTACTCCTGAGCGTGGTCTACCACGTTCTTTCCATATCCCGTGCCAAAAAGTAGCTCGGTCGCATGCTAAATGTAACAAAGGGTTAGAAGACCATCCCTTTTCTAGAGTTCCTTATTTGACACGAGACTTGGGCACTCCCTGAGATTCGGCAAACGGAAGAGTATGGGTCAGTTCGGCGTAATAAATATTAAGACGTAGCCGCACATCTCTTTTATCACTATGAGAGAATTTCATAAGTAGGTCAAACGGTACGCGAACTTTTGACAGAATAAGATCACAAGAATCTTGAAACTTTTCTTTATCAATTTTACGCCAAACCGGAACCTCATGCCATCTCTGAGTGAATGCCGATGAATTATTCGCAGCGGAAAACGAGATAGGCCTACTGACAATACACTGAACTGGGAAATGATCCGAAGTGAAACTATTCGGGAGGACAAGAACCTTACGTACTGGCAAAGAACTGGAGCTAACAATATGGTCAAGATTGGACGTAGAACCAGATTGGTGCATATACGAAAAGTCCTGGTTCTTTCGGTGAATAGTAATACGGTTCTCAAGTATCCCAATTAGAATGCAACACCGACCGTTTAGGGCACTACTATCAACTTCTAAATTACGGTTACAGTCACCCACGATCATGCACTCAATGGAATCGCCCTCGGATTTCTTAAGACAGCGGGCTAGTTTGGCAGCACTTATAGCAAAAGCACTATCAGATTTGTCGTCACGGTAATCAGTTGGAAGGTACACATTTATGACTAGCAGGTAGTCTAATTGCAAGAAAATTGTCTCTGTTCTCGCATACTTTGCACGCGAGACGATTACTAACCAACTTGTCAATAACACCAGACGGACAGCCTCACAGAAATGAACGTCTTACAGGCAAGGAGAATACAGAGTAGGATGGCAAGAGATTTAGTAGGATTAGGTCAGCTTCTGTGATGAAATGTTCTCACAGGCATATCATATTATATTTATTCGCAAACTGGTCAATCACAAGAGACCGCCTGGAAAAATTTCCGTTTATGTTCCAAGAGAGTAGTGAAATATCCGAGATTTCGTTATTCAGCATGTTAATGAGTTGCCTTTTGCTGGTTTTCCAGATACTTCACGTATTAGCAGGTATGACCCGCTATCTTCTACGAAACGCAAAACATACCACGAGTACACTTTTCTGCATCGTTCTTTTTGGAGACGTGGTCAGATGCGCCACATCTGTAGCAGAGGGCTATTGGTGCACTCGGCAGCTAGGTGACCTTGGTTGTGGCACGAGTAGCAACGACAAGGTAAGAAACGGAATTCTTCAGTGGGCAGCATTTCGTAATAAATCTTCACAGAGTCCTCAAGAAATTTATCCAAATCCGATCGACAGCAGAAAAATACCTTGAACGTACGGACACTGCCAAGCTGTTCATACTTCGTAGCTCTGGGGATTAGTGCAGTTAGCTCACCCACTGATACGTCAGAGGGGACTCGTTTCACTACACCAATATAGTTAGGGATCTTTATGGCAGCCGAAATCTGCGGCTGGTTGGTCTTGATTGACTCAACAATGGTTTCAGCTGTGTCTTTCGAACGAACCACTAGTTTCCAGTCCGATTTGACTTTCCGTAATTCAGATATGTCACTAGTATCCCCACATACGGAATCTACACATCCTAGCACTGGGGGTATCAAGCAACTCGGGCAGATTTTTCAGGACGATTGCATAGAAGGGTTTATCAGGCTGATTTGAAGCGCTTGGACATTCGATGGGTTTGTTGGCATTAATAGCAAAATGGTTCTTGATAAATCGATACAATTCTTCACCTTAATAGCTCGGTTGCTGCAGTAGCTTCACTAGTAGCTGGGACTGAGCAGGGATAATCAATAACAAAGGTCGGCAATTCGGTCTTTTTGACTTGAGCTTTGTGAATCCACCTGCAAATGTCCGTAAAGTTCTCTTCATCTTTTGCGTGAATGTCAGAGTGTGTTGTAAACTGTATTATTTGATGAAGCGATTCTTTGGCTTTCAAAATTTTTTCTGGTGTGAAAAAGTTGATACCTATGTCAACTATGCGCTTCAGTTTTTTCTTTTTTCCATACTACGACTCACGAAGTTCAACACAGCATTCAAGAATAATTTGTCCTCCATTTCCGTTGACATCCCGAAAACAACGCAGTGCTGTCGACGCACCTTAAGAAAATGTTGAAATTTGCTTATAAGATTTGCCTAATAAAATCTTCTATTGGCAACCTCCAATCGGCAACACTGAGCTAAAATAATTGTTCCCAGGGGAAATCAACAACAACAGCAACCTTATAAGAAATTTAAAATAAATTTTCTTGTGAATATTATCGCATTTAATCAGCAGTTGTACTGAACCAATCCTGCTCAATTCATCCTCAGGGCTATACTGTGGTGTTTCTCCTCCCCATAGTATAGTGCAGACTGTTTGATATCATTCTATTATCTCTTCTTGTTTTAGTTTTTTTTTAAAGCTTTTTCCAATAGGCAATGTTTAGAAGTCCTCCAAAAAAAAAAGTCCCCCCAGATCCCAAATCAAATTCCAGTGAAAGTGCCATAGTGAAAGATACCCATCTTGGCTGGTCAAGCACACCATTTCAAAGTTCAAATGATAGCTCCAATTCGGAGAATAGGACAATGATAAGTGTAGGGGCTAATGTAACCATAAATGATGATAATGGGTTTCAAAAGGTCCTTTCTAGAAGCTCTAAAAAAAGAAAAAAATCTCCCCAATCAAAAGCATTTCCCCTCTCCCTGCCCAAGATCCTTCCTCCAAAAACTTGGGAATTTACCTTAAAATTACTCCTACTACACCCTTTGAAATAAAAATGATCACTGCAATAAGAGTTGCAATTTTTAAATTGCTAAAATCAATGTTCTCTCTTAATATTAACCATGATGGATCTCTGATAATAGCTGTAGAAGATCAGAAATTAGCAGATACAATAATTAACCTAAAATCCCTTCTGAATACCCCAATTATTGCATCTAATTGGAACCCAAAACAATCACCAACAAAAATATTAGTTTATAATGTTCCCCCAGAGATATCCACTTAGGAGTCAAAAGAAGGGCTCTCAGATAGGGCTGGAAACACAATCCCAGTTGAGGATGTTACCCAACTTGGCAAACCTAACTCGAATGGCCTAAAAACTAGTAGATCCTTCTTATTCACACTGAAGGAAAAAATTAATATCCCAGAAAAATTATTCCTTTTTGGGGAAATCAAACCACACAAGGAATACAAACCTAAGCCTATCCATTGTCAGAAGTGTCTCAAACTGGGACACACAACAAGCAAATGCAATGAAATTCTTCGAGAGTGTAGTAATTGTAAAGCTTTCCATCCTAAATGGTTGACAACTTGCAACAACACTCAGCCTACATGCATCAATTGCAAAGGCCCACATGAATCTACAAATAAATCATTATGCCCTGAATACAATAAAAGAGCTCTAACGCTCAAAATATCAACTGATAAGGCCATCCCATACCCCTTTGCAGAATTGTAAGAAAATGCTGCCAAAAAATACAAAATAAAGTCTGTAATGAAACAAACCAAAACCCCCACGTAAAACACCCCCAATGCATCAAGCACCCCATATAAAACACCATCTTCTAAGCCCCCTAGCTCAAATCCCTATCAAAAGGAATCACCAAGCCAACAAGCCTCCTTGTCAAGTGAGATGAGGTCAGCCTGGCCCCCCCTCTCAAGAAGAAACAAACCAGAAACACTACCAGGAATTAATCCCTTAACCGACAAACAGGATGCACAGCCAAAAATGCAATCCCCAAAATGCTTATTCATTCTAAACTATCATGCAGTTCAGGCCATGAACATACATCAACTAAAGAAAACAAAGATCATTGCAGAATTGGCAAAAATCTACATCCCAGATGATATGCTCAATTAAGCAAAAAAAGATCTTGCTTTACTTTTAACAAAGCTGAACATTGATACACAGTCATATGAAGAATAAATCAATAACACAACATATATCAATACTCCAATGGAATGTAAGATCACTCACAGAAAATAAGCTAAATGAACTAATATCTTTTATGAATAATAATTCCATTAATATTGCTTCCCTCCAGGAAACTCATTTAACCCAAAATCAACAAATTAAATCTCTGGGATGTGCTATCCTCAGAAAGGATAGATCTTCAGAGAGAAAAGGAGGTGGAGTAGCTTTATTAGTTAAAAACAATATAAATTTTTGTGGCATCAATTTTCCAGATTTTGCAAATGATGTTGATGCAATTGGTATCAGTGTTTGGCTGAATAATTTAAAAACCTACATATTAGTTTTTATAACCCTAATGGCAAAACTACAGATGCCATGGATTTCTTTAATCATATAAATAATCCTAATATGTTGAAAAACATCATTATTTGTGGAGATTTCAATGCCCACAGCCTTTTGTGGGGGAATAAACCAGCAAATAAAGCTGGTAAATTCATTGAGTATATGACTTCAAATGATAATGAATCAGCTTTTGCTACCCCTCCACACCTGAATACATATTTCAACCCCAAAAGTGGCAGATTCTCCACAATTGACCTACAAATTGTTTCATTAAATTTTTTGAATAAAATTTACATAAATAAAATAGATAGTCTATGTACTGACCACTTTGCTATAGTTTGGTCCCTAAGTGAACCTGCTGAAACTTTATCTCATACCTCCAAATAAATCAACACTAAAGCAAATTGGTCTATGTTCCAAAATAAGCTAAATGATGAAATTACAAGTTTCACCCAAATTTCATGCATTTCTAACACAACAGTTGACACACATGCTGAAGCCTTGACTTTACTAATAAATACAGCTAATCATGCTATCCCCAGGACAACACATAAGAAAACATTCCCTAAACAAATTCCTAAAGCATGGTGGACAAATGAGTGCCTAAATAAATGGAGAATAAAAAAGGCAGCTACGACAGAATTCATAAAAAAACCATCACCTACTACATATTTAAAAAAATTACAAGCAGAATCTAATCTAAAAAGGACTATAATAGATGCTAAATATAAATACTGGAATAATTTTGCAAATAACCTCTCCAGAGAAACACATGAGCCAATTATACATAAAGTCATAAGCCACATCTGTGTGAAAAATACTTACCCCCATCCATTGATGTATGAACTTATACATAGTAAGACCAACTACGACAATGATAATGAAAAAGCTAACCTATTTGCAACTCTTTTTGTTTATAAGCTAACATCAAATAATCAAAGAACACTGTCCCCATTTCCTATGAACCCAAGTTACCAACCACGCCCAGGATCCGAGTACATAACTAATCCATTTTCAATCCAGGAATTGAATAATGCAATACATCATATAAGGACCAAAACTAGCAGCAGCTATGACAATATACACCCTACATAGATAAAGAATCTCACACCTTCATACAAAAAAGAACTGCTAAATTGTTATAATCACGCTTGGGCATCTTCTATGTTCCCCAATATATGGAAATGTTCGTCCCTCCTACCAATCCTAAAGAAAAATAAACCAAAAGATAACCTTGAGTCTCATAGGCCCATAATGATTACTCCTGTGATGGGGAAAATAATGGAGAAAATGATCTATCACAGACTCATCTGGTTTGTTGAAAAAAATAATATGATCCCTCACACTCAAACTGGATTCAGGAAACACCACTCCTCAACAGATGCTTTCATTTTCCTAACAAATGCAATAAATGAATCATTCTAAAAAATAATGTCCTAGTTGCAGCTTTCCTAGATTTTGAAGGGGCATATGACAATGTGAACCACCAAATCCTTTTAAACAAACTTGCAAACCTTGGAGTACCCCCTAAGCTAGTATCTTTTATTAAATCCTTCATAGAAGTGCGAAGTTTCATTGTTTGTGTTGGTCCAGCCTCTTCACCCCAAAAGACAATAACCAAAGGCCTACCTCAGGGAGCAGTCCTCAGTTGCCTCCTATTTGCCCTATATCTCTGGGACATGAACCTACCCAACACGAATCTAAAATATGCTGATGATCTGGTGCTATGGTCATCTGGCAACACCTTTCAGATAGCACAGTCAAATCTGCAAAAGTCACTTTTCCAGTTTTAAAAATTCTCTCAACATTCATATTTACCCATTGCACCCACCAAGTTAAAAATAATCCAATTTCACCGGAAGTGAAACCATGCTAATGTAAAAATAACTCTAAATAAAACAATTATTTCAGAAGATAATAATATTAATTACCTAGGTCTCATGCTTGACCAAAATCTTAATTTCCATCTCCACATTGCAAACACAATAAAAAAATGCTATAGAAAAACAAATATACTATAAAGACTTCTTTCTACATCCTGGGGCTGTAAGGAGAAAACCTTACTCCAGTTTTATAAATCAAACAGTTCGTGGTAACGAACTGTAAGTAAGGAGCAACCCGGCTCAATGGTAACCAAAACTCTAGAAAACGGTTTTTGATACCAATAGATATATCAAAAGAATCAGATTTCAATGCTGATTTCAAATATATAACTTTCATCAAGTTTAGAGCTACCCATCAAAAGTTACGCGCCTGAGAAAATTTGGCTGATTTTCAAAAAAAGGGGGAAAGACCCCCTAAAAGTTATAGAACCTTAATGAAAATCACACCATCATATTCAGCGTATCAGAGAACCCTACTGTAGAGGTTTCAAGCTCCTATCTACAAAAATGTGGATTTTTCCATTTTTTGCCAGAAGAAAGATCACGGATGCATGTTTATTTGTTTGTTTGTTTGTTTGTTTGTTTGTTTGTTTTTTTTTTTTTCCCAGGGGTGATCGTATCGACCCAGTGGTCCTAGAATATCGTGGGAGGGCTCATTGGAACGGAAATTAAAAGTTCTAGTGCCCTTTTTTAAGTGACCAAAAAAAATGGAGGGCAACTAGGCCCCCTCCCACGCTCATTTTTTTCCAAAAGTGACCCGATCAAAATTTTGAGATAGCCATTTTGTTCAGCATGGTCGAAAATATGATAAAAATGTCTTTTAGGATGACTTGATCCCCCAAAGTCCCGAGGGGGAGGGCTGAAAGTTATGAACTTTACTCAATGTTAACATATAGTATTGGTTATTGGGAAGTATACAGACTTTTTCAGAGGAGATTTTTTCTGGTAGGTGGGGGACGGAGCGGGTCGGGGGCTATATGGAAGGATCTTTCCATGAAGGAAGTTTTCATGGGGGAAGGGACATTGCTCTGACGGGGGCGCCGGATTTCCCAGCATTATTAAAGAAAAAGATCAGGAATTAAATAAAAAAAACAAGTTTTTCAACTGATCAACTGATTGTGATTAAGAGGTCATTTTTAAAGAACTGGAAAAAAAATTCGAACTATAGTTTAAAGAGCAGGGTATTGACTAGGGGGCGAACCCCCTAATATACGTGTTAAAAATTTATGAATATAGAAGTTCGTTACGTAAGTTAATTCTAAGTTACGTATATTTATTACTAATAAAAACGTTCGTAAATAAAATTAAACAAGTTTCGAGAAAGCCATTTAACCAAATATAATATGCAAATTTTGTTTTAATTATTCATGTACGGTGAGCCAAAATCAAAACCTGCATTAATTCAAAAACGTTCAAAAATTAAATAAAAAAAACAAGTTTTTTTAACTGAAAGTAAGGAACGACGTTAAAACTTAAAACGAACAGAAATTATTCCGTATATGAAGGGGGCTGTCCCCTCCTCAACGCCTCGCTCTTTACGCTAAAGTTTGACTTTCTCACAACTCTATTTTTTTAAACAATAAAAAAACTTTAGCGTAAAGAGCGAGGCGTTGAGGAGGGGACAGCCCCCTTCATATACGGAATAATTTCTGTTCGTTTTAAGTTTTAACGTCGTTCCTTACTTTCAGTTAAAAAAACTTGTTTTTTTTATTTAATCACATATAAGACCCCATATTGACTATGGGCTCATCGTCTATGGTGCATGTGCAAAGACCCAGATACAAAAAATTGAAACAACACAAAATGATATAATACGGCTCATATTTGGTCTTAGGAAACTCACAAGCACCAATTTTCTGCTTATGGAGAGTGGATTAACAGCAATAAGGGAGAGACGTAGCTTTCTCTTGACAAAACATCTTACAAAAATTGAATCAAATAGCTCACACACACTACATAACTGGTTAAGAAATCCAGTCATGTATAGAGGCATTGCAGATGAGTATGCCAATATTCAGAAGAAGTTCCCCATGCCAGCAAAGTCTATTGCACCCACTTTCCCCCGATCCCCCCCCATGGACCATATAGATTGGATCAGGGGAAAGTCTTGTTTTTTTGCTATTTTAGGGGACAAAACTACGACTTTACTTCAAAGAGGATGAATTTGCAATAAATTTAAAATTCTGAGAAGCTAATTGATTTAAAAGTATGAATAACTATATTTTAGCCTTTTTAGTTGTAAAAGAAGTTATGCCACGCGGTGGCAGTGCTGGATTCAACCAAGTTGATTTGCTTTATTTGTAATGGAATTAGGCTACGTTTGGCGATCTGTAATTGCGAATCGGCTATAATGAGGGGGGTGAGTCATTGTTTAGGTGGTGATCAGCCCCGCCAGGAAATTTCTTTGGGATGGCAAATTCTGCAAGGAACTTAGTTTTCAGCAATTTTAAATGGTGTTATTTTCTTTTTCTGTTTATATGAAGTACTTTAATGTATTTAAACACGTATATGTGATGTAGTGCGATGTGTGTGATGTAGATATATGTGATGTATTTATCGATAAGAAAATCCTATTGTAGAAGTTGTGATGGCTTCAGTTCTGTAGATGATCAAAATTCTCACAGAATTTCCATCCATACAAACAATAATACTCCTTTTCTTCCAGCCGAAATTCTTTTGCAGTAATATTAATAAGAACTTTTTACCAAAATCACTATTCATCGCTAATTTTTTAAGTATATTCAAATTTTATCCAAAATTGAAATTGAAAATTTAAACGTCGGACGTACAATTATCGATTTACACATTTTAAAAGCAATTAACCAGTGATTTAAGGGACAAGTACCTCAAATTATATCTTGGTTATGCCTGGGTTTGATTTGAAAAACAATCAGAAATTAAAAAAAAGAGCTTTTCAGCTGAAAGCAAGAAACAGATTTAAAATCTATCTGAAAAGATTATTCTTAATATGAAGCGGTCTGTCTCCTCATTAGCTCCTTACTCTTTAGTGTGAAGTTCGACTTTTTTTCCGAATTTTTTAGAAAATTTACAGTTGGAAAGATAAGATTTTTAAAAAAGCACTAAAAATACTTTTTTTTAATCACCAAGGTGTTGAGAAAGGGGCAGTCCCCCTTATATCAAGGCTGTATCCAGGGGGGGGGGGCTACCCGGTTTGAACCCCCCCCAAAATTTTTGACCGAGTCGAAAATTAGTCTAAAAAATACCTGTAAAGACAAAACCTTACCAGAAAAAAAATATGCTCCCACACTAAATCCTATTGTATTTTGTGGGTTAACGGTTCTGATCAGCTTACGCAATTAGGTAACCGTTGGTAACCCCATGTTCACCTGACCTTGCATAGTAAATTAGGGTTAATAATATGCGCTCTGATCAGCTTACGCAATTAGGTAGCCCCATGTTCACCTGACCTTGCATAGTAAGTTAGGGTTAATAATATGCGCTCTGATCAGCTTACGCAATTAGGTAACCTCATGTTCACCTGACCTTGCATAGTAAATTAGGATTAATGGGCGCTCGAGGTATGGTATAAGAGAGTGCAAGATTGTCAGTTTAGTTCAGTTCAATTTCGGACTTGGCTAAGAGAAGAGCGATTTTCAACATGAAGAGGAAGTGTGACATTACGTCGTTTTTCGCGCCCAAGCAGACCAGGTATGTTTCTGACAGTGGCGTTAGCGTGACGTCTGCAGAGCATTCATCTACGCGTGTGGATCTAATGAGTACTGGAGCCATCGTTGAAGCTTCTGAATCACGCGAACTGGAACCAACCACGATGCAATACGCACCTGCACCAACCCAGTCTTTGTTGCAAATGACATCGGTCGTTTTGTCAACAAATCATCCAGTCTCGAATCAAATTCTAAACTCCGTTTGCTGAATAGCCCTTGGACTCCAGATGTCTCCAAAATTTTTCCAGTATCCGAAAAACGGAAGCTGAAGTTTCAGTAACTTGGCTCGCTCGTTTCAGTTGGTTGTTCTACTCTCCGTCTGAGGACACTGCTTTTTGCAGATTTTGCGTTCTGTTCTCGTCAGAGACTGCTGGCAAAGGCTGCCACCAGCGCTTGGGGAATCTAGTCACCAAACTATTCAGGAACTGGAAGGATGCGATAGAGTGCTTCACAGCTCACCAACAAGCAGAGTTTTATATAAACTGCATCGTATCGGCTGAAAACTTCATTTCTGTCTCGGAGAAAAGGCAGGTGAATATCGTGCACCAACTAGACGCGGCGAGGAAAGTGCAGGTTCAAAAAAATCGCCAGATGCGACCAATTGTTGAGACGGTGATATTTTGTGGGCGGCAACAACTTGCCCTTCGTGGCACCTACGATTCCGGCCCAATTTCGGTCTCGGATGCAGAGCCTTCTCACAGTGATGGCAACTTTCGAGTAATACTGCGGTTAAGGGTAAGACACCGTGACGCTGCTCTGAAGAAACACCTTCCTTCTGCTGCGGAAAATGCCACATTCCTTTCTCCCATCATCCAGAATGGTATTATTGCCACATCCGGGGAGCTTCTTCAGCAGTCTATTGTGAAAAGAGTAAACGCAATTCCATGCTTTTTGGTGCTTGCTGATGAAACAGCGGACGTTTTGAATACCGAGCAGCTGTCTGTTTGCGCCCACTACACTTTCAAAGGGGACTTGCATGAGGAATTCCTTGGTTTTATCCCAGTTTCTGATTTGACTGGGCAAGGTCTGGCTTCATCAATCCTGCAATTTCTCGAAAGCCTTGGTCTTAATCTGAACAAGATGGTTGGTCACGGATATGACGGTGCAGCAGCAATGACTGGGCATCTTAGGGGTGTCAAGACTGTTACACGTGAAATGTATCCTAAGGCGCTTAACGTCCATTGTATTACGCACAGTCTCAACTTGGTCATCTCTTCTGTATGCTCTATTCTGGAGTTAAAGCATTTCTTCGGTGTCTTGTCACAAGTCTGCAGTTTTTACCATACTTCCCCACTCAGGACACAGAATTTAAAAGAGAAGATCAACGGAATACTACCGGGTTCGAGGAAACATACTTTAACTGGACTCTACGAAACAAGATGGATGGAGCGCCACGATTCAGTCGTGCGTTTTCTTGAGCTGTACCGACCAATCCTGCGATCCCTAGAAGCTCTTGAAGAGAAGGTACATGCAAAAACTTCTGCAAAAGTGGCGCAGTTTCTGGACACGATGAACCAGTCGCAATTTGTTGTGTGTCTCCATGTGGTCAAAGAGCTTTTCTGCCTTACGCTTCCATTGTGCAAGACTTTTCAGTCAGTTGACTGTGATTTGGCAGCTGCATGCAGGCACGTGGAAACTGTCCTTTCAAAAACAAAGGAAGTGCGAGGAAATGCTGCTACTGCTTTCACGTCTATTTTCGACGAAGCTCAGCGTTTTGCCAGCGACTTAGGACTGGAGATGACTCGTCCAAGGACGAGAGAGGGCCGGAGTATGCACGCAGACGATCCAGACCTTCTCAACCACTATAGAACCTCGTTCTTTATTCCTTTCCTGGACCACTTCACTTCCGAGCTGAAACAACGATTTGTGCTTCAGCACAAATCGACATTGACAGCACGACTGCTGTCAAATCTCAGCGTCCTTTCTCTTGCCAAAATTGTTTCTGTCAATCTGAAGGCATTAAACCTGGAATCATTGGTTGAATTGTATGGCGATTTTCTTCCCGAGCCAGACTGTCTGAAGCAAGAAATTGAGCTATGGCGCATCAAGTGGGAGAATGTTCCGGTATCAGAGAAGCCTACTTGTGCTGTGTCTTCGCTTCAGGCATGCGACGCTACCTTTTTTCCAAATGTTTTTCTTCTTCTGGCTGTTCTTGCGACGTTACCTGTTAGCACTGCTACTCCGGAAAGAAGTTTCTCAACGCTCAGAAGGCTCAATACCTGGCTGAGAAATTCAACAGGAGAAGAACGATTGAGTGGCTCAGCCCTCCTTGCAGTCCATTGGTATTTTGACATCTGTCCATACAAGTTCATCGAAATTTTTGCAGGTAAGGAAAATAGTCACCTTGATTTTTTTTTATATATATTCGCCCTTACTTTAGTTAAAAAAAAAAAAAAACTAAAAAATATATAGACTACTACGAGCCTAAAATTTGGATTATTTTTCCGCAAAAAAAAAAAAATAGCTTTTATTATTTAAATGTATTTAAAAAATTTTATTTTTTTTGCGTTACTAAAAAAAAAAAAAAAAAAAAATACCCCTTATAGATACGAAAGTATGCATAGTGGACGCGTCCTCGTTCGCAAGGGGCGGACTAACGGTCTCAAGCTAAAGTAATGTTGCTCGAGGATGTTAGACAAAGTCAACGGGAAAAAATTGGATACCCCCCCCCCTCGAACAAAAATCTTGGATACGGCCCTGCCTTATATACAGAGTAATTTGTCTTACGTTTTAAACTTGTTCCTTACTTTAGCTGAAAACCCTTTTCTATTTGTTTAATTATATTTCATGAAACTGTAAAGTTTTACGAATACAGTACTTTTGGTAACGCAGAAAAAACGACCAATATTTCAATGATCTATGTTTGGATTTTGATGAGTAATCAAAGAGTGGTAATCAATCGTGGTAAAAGCTTATTATAATGATTCCAAATATATAAGTTACATTAAGTATAGTTTGACCCATAAAAAGCTACGAGCCAGGGAAAATTTGTCCGATTTTCTAAAAGAGGGGGAAAGACCCCCTCAGAGTCATAGAATTTTAATGAAATCACACGATCAGTTTCAGTGTTTCAAAGAACCCTACTATATAGGTTTCAAGTTCATATCTGCAAAAACGTGGAATTTTGAAATTTTTTCCAGAAGAGAGATCACAGATGCGTGTTTGTTTCTTTGTTCGTTTTCTTCCCAGGGGTGATCGTATCGACCCAGTGGGTTCTAGACCGTCGAGAGAGGGCTCATTCTAATTGAAATGAAAGATTTTAGTTGTCTTTTTAAGTGACCAAAATAATTGGAGGTTAACTAGGCCCCCTCCCACGCCACCTTTTCCAAAATCGTCTGATCAAAATTTTGAGATAGGTTTTTTCTTCAGCATAGTTGAAAGGCCCAATAACTATGTCTTTAGAGATAAAATGCTCCCTACAGCCCCTGGGGAAAGGTTTTTAAGATATAAAATTTATCCGTTGTTTTATTTGCTATTGGGAACATGTATACATTTTTCGAGTTGGGAGGGGAGAAAGAATATTCTGCTGGGAGGATTTTACACGTGAAGAATTTGCCATGGAGAGGGAAGTTTCCAGGGGTGAACTTTTCAGGGGAAATTTTACAGTTGGTGAATTTGCCAGAATTCCTATACGAATTTCCTTATATGTCTTGCCTTTTCTTTACCAATTTAATTTTAGGCGTGAAGATGTTAAGGGTAATTGTCCGGGGTAAATTTTTGCCAGGATTGAATTGCCCAGAGGATATTTCTATGGGGAGGGGGTTTTTCCATGGAGGGGGAGCCAGGTATCCTAGTGTTATTGAAAGAACGATCAGAAATTAAATTTAAAAAAACAAGGTTTTTCAACTGAAAGTAAGGAGCAACATTAAAACCTAAAACGAACAGAAATTATTGCGTATATAAGGAGGGAGGCCTCCTCCCCACAACACAGAGCTCTTTACGCTAAATTTTAAATTTTGTCCCAATTCTTTAAAAACAACTCCTGAAACAGGAGTTTTTGTTCGTTTAAGTTTTAATGTTGCTCCTCACTTTCAGTTGAAAAAGTTTTTTTTTTATTTAATGAAGCTTTGAGATAAACATTTTTCTAAAGGCAATGAAAGATGTATGTCAATTTATGCAAAAGTATATAAAAATGGAAAAAGTAATTAATTAAAAATATTACACAAAACAATAGCCTACTTATAAAAACTAAGATATAAACTCCCAATATTAAGTTCTGCTGAGCAATGCCGATGCGTTGGACGGATATTTTTAACAATGTCGACAGTTTTGAACTTGGTTATCAAACACCAAAATATTTAATGCTTTTTGACTCAATTGCTTATAAAAAGTGACGCATTATCAAAGAAAGTTGTTCAAATTAAAAAAATAAAACAAAGATTAAGAAAATCAAATACAAATTTATAATTCAATATTTTAATTTAATTTTGAATACCAAAAACCAATATATTTTACACCTTTATTCTTCATAACTGTAAAAAACCAAATATTTTTTAAAGCGACAACTAGATAAATACAATCACTCCTGGAAAAATAAATAAATGATAATAAAACACAAAAACGTATCCGTTCAAGAGAAAAATACAGCAATTCCCAGCACTCCATTCAAGGGAAACACTTCTGATTTCAGTGGCTTCATACATCAGCTCATTGGTACTCTGGCAATGCAAGCAAAAGTTGACGGCATATTTTTTCCGAAATTAGCCCTTATTAAGTTGTTTTCCTTACGTTTTCTTTTTATTATATGAACTTTCTTGTGTACTAATAACTCCACTAATTATAAATAAACATATACATATTTGGCATCATCAAAAAAGCTGTTTCTTTGATTGAATGTTATCAATAGTTAGGCTCTTACATTTTCGTTATAGGGTCAAAATCTATTGGAAGGCAGTCAACAATGGGGCAAAACACATTTTTTCCATTTTCCGCCTTTTTTCTTTTGGTTCCCTTATAATTACTTTATAGTCCCAAATTTCCAGGGGGGGGCATGCTCCCCTTCCAGCGCCCATGAAAGTGACCCTTGTGAAGACGTCAGATTCAAAATTTTCAAAACCATATTACCAGAGCCCCAAAACGCTAGATTTTGTAAAACTTGAAAACTTGCAATTTTACATGATAATTTTATTGTATGTAATTTCAACAAATTCAACTTCGGCTTTAAGAAATGGGAAACAAATTGGGCTTTAAGAAGATCAGTGTGGATATGCTAACTGTGACAAAAATATTAAAAATCAACTAATTGTCACTGAAAATCAACCTCAAGTCTGGCTAAGGGTTCATAGCAGGCATCCCACTACATTTTTTGGAAGTTAGACTAGCTTTTATCATCTTAAGGCACTCTTACAAGTAAGGATGCTCCTGGTGGTCCTATCCCCTAAAACCCTCTCTGAGATTACATGCGTGGAATGTCTCCATTGGCTAGTGGTTCCATGTCTGCAGCCTTACATAGCTCAAGCATTGACAAGCGGTTAAATAGAAAAATTGAAGTGCATGAAAAATTGAACCTAGCGAACGATTGACCGACAAATTCCTGGTAGAACTCGCTTGCTGTTCTTAGCATAATTTGGTTAATTCCGTCTTTGTAATAGAGGTTTCTTTCGTTGGCATATTCTCAAAGAATTTCAGGTGCATCAGCGCTCATGTGGGATGTCTTTAATAGGCAAGTAGTCAATTTCAGTGTCAACCAGTGCTTCCACTATGTCGGATTTTACCTACATTATCGGATTTCCGGCCCTCTTGTCGGACAAAAAAATATCGTGGAGGACTTCGGACTTTTCTCAGATTTTCAGTAAAAAACGGATATTTTTCGGATGTGTATTTTTCTAGATTACTGGAGTCTCCAACTTCAATAAAAAAGGATTTTCAAACTAGTAAAATTAGAAGGCCAATTCTGTTAGGGATTTTCGGAACGTCATTAGCGTTAGTGGCGACAGTTTGACAAGGTACAATTTTGGAAAATTTGCACATGCTGTGCTTCAATCTGCTTTGATATTTCAGTTAATTTCGAGATCTAAGGAAAGTTAAGGTGAGAATTTTTTCCAATGCCAGTATAAGATTAGAAAGTCTATTGCCAACATAGTAGCCTACAAGAGAGCTAGGCCACCATGGTTTAGTGACACCATGTGCTTCACAGGTTCAGAATGTTTTAATATCTCAAAATGGTCTACTCAAAAGAAGAATGCAAGTTGGGTGTGGGTCTAGGTATGTAGATCGGTAAAAGACTGGCAATTATGGCACTCTTCTTGAAGTCAAGTTTAATTCTAACAGAGAAATTACCCAGAATTTGTCTAGAACTTATCTGCGAAACACACTTGAACCATCGTAGCTATCCTGAACAGCACTATGGCCACTCAGGATACAATAAATGGATTCTGCACCAAGCAGGATAGCCTACATGTAGCCTACATTTACCCTGCTGTGGCTGCATGTGTCTGGAACCTGGGTATGGAAGGAGAAAAAAAAAGTTTCTCTGAGCAGTAGGCTATAGCTAACCAGTCAGGAACTCTACTATTTTGCGATCATCACCCAGCCCAGGCAACTTCCTCGAATGGAGAGAATCTGTCTCTTGTCAGTAATGCCCAAAGAGAAATTATTCCCAAGCAAAGCTAACTTCCACTTAGGAGAAAAATTGGTAGATCTTCTCCTGAGTGGAAATTAGCTGTCTCGGGACTCTATCTCGTTTTGGGCATTCACTCAGTAGTAGCATATCCACTTATCAGCCAAAGTTGGCTCCATTGCGCGATAGTCTCAAAAGAGTAGAGTTCCTGACTGGCTATAACTAGGGTATCCTACAAGGAAGGTTTAAAAGGTCAGGAGGGTTTCAATTTCCTTTAAGGCTACTCTGACTATCGTACAGTAGATTTACGCAGGCTTTTTCAGGTTGGTGTAGCCTGTGTCATAGATTAGTTTTGTTTTAATATATCAAAAAGTGTCATAGGCTATATAATTCACATTCGTTTTTTCTTTTCTTTTTACTATTGAGATCAAGAAAGCTACAATTATTCAGTCAAACTGTATTGAAAACAGCAAACTTATCATCTACGAGATTAATTCAATATCATCTACACAATTATTCAATGTGCTTCACAGGTTCATCTTTTGCTAATATCTCTGTTAAAATGGCATTATGATTTAAGAAGAGCAGCTTTTAACAGTGAAGAGACAGTGGATTTCTTTGTTTTTGAAGTGAAGCATACTTTTTAGATCCATTGCTGTAATAAATTTATTACATTTTACTTATCAATTCTGCTTACAGGAAGTACCATCATGTCGGACAGCTCATCATCTTCTAAAACTGACATTGAATATCTTAGTGGGGAAGACAGGCGGAAAAGAAATGGAGAAGAAAAAAATCCTTCCCAAGAAATAAGGCTCAGAGGAAAAAAGCCAAATTCAACTGGCTGAATGTGCCTGAATTTAAAGAGTGGCTTGCAAAGGACAAGTCTTCTGAAGAAAACGCTTTCTGTTCGCACTGCAGTCAGTCCTTGTGTTGTGGTAAATCCGAACTCCGAAAACTTGCGAAGAGTGCGAAGCACAGCGAAAGTGTAAGGAAATTAGAGGCTTCAAGAAAGCTCACTACAAGGATTGATCATGTCCTTACCACAGACAAAAACGAACAAGAAAGCCTAAAAGCCAAGTTGGCTGCTTTCATTGTCGAAAACAATCTGCCTTTATCATTTATAGAAACTCTTGTACCTTTTCTGAAAAGTTTGCCACACAAGGCTGTTGTTGAAAAAATTAGTCTGGGCAGGCGAAATGTAACAAATGTGATCAGACAGGCATTAGGACCGCACTACAATGAAGTTCTGTGTGATCAGTTGAGATTGACGCCTTTTTCTATCATTATTGATGAACCAACTGATGTGGCAGTAAAAAAAACACCTTGCAAGTGCAGTTTTGTTCTGCAATAAGGATTTCGAAGTAGAAGTCGACCTTCTAGATATGGTTGAGTTTTCCGACGGGAAGGGGGAAACTATTTTCAATCTGCTATGCAAAGTTCTTGAAGATAAAAAAATACCTACGGAGAACTGGGTTGGGTTCTGTGCAGACACTTGCAATACTATGTTTGGGTGTGAGAACTCCGTAGTCAGCAGAATCAAAGAAAAATTCCCATCTGTGATGTGTGTCAAGTGCAGCAGCCATTCCATTCATTTGGTGGCTTCTTATGCTTGCAAACAATTGCCAAAGCAACTGGAAGATCTACGTCGGACTGTATACAATCACTTCAACATGAATGCCAAAAGGCGCTCTGAGTTTGAACTACATCAGCTATTTACTGACACCCCAGTCCTGAACGTGCTTGCCCCAGGTCAGACAGGTTGGCTATCACTTCGGATGTGCGTTCAGCGACTATTGCAGAATTGGGATGCACTTTTTAGCTACTTTCAGTTAGTAGTAGCTGAAGATCCCGCTCACTCAAACGACAGGGCATGGCAAACCCTAAAGAATCCACTGCTTCGGATTCAGCTTGAGTTCCAGCTCTATGTACTGGAGCTGTTTACAGATTTCAATCTTCTTTTCCAAAGTGAAAAACCGTTGTTCCACAAAATAAAATTAGAGGTGGAGATACTCTTGAGAAAACTGGCCATGAAGTTCATGAAGACCAGCTACGTCAGATCAACCTCGCCTTTGAATCTTGACCCCGACAACACAACTGAATACCTTGCAGTGGAAGATGTGTGCTTGGGAGTTGCAGCTCACGAGTCTCTTCAGACCTTGCAATCAGACCCGAGTACAAAAGCAGATGAACGTGAAGTGAAAGTCATCTATGCATGTGCTCGGAAGTTGTATGTAAAGGCGGTAAAGCAAATCAAGCAACGATTTTCATTTAAAGATGAACTGTTTACATTTTGTAAAATACTTGACCCAGGGAAAGCTTTGGATATCCGTGCTGTCACTCTTCTCCAAAAGATCCTTCTGTGGTGTAAGGCACCATTGTGGGATGCATGAAAAATTATAGAAGAATGGCGGAGTCTACTGATCTTTGATCTTCCAGATGTGACAGACGTCTGTGATTTCTGGCTCCATGTGGTTTCTTTGAAGACGCCAAATGGTACGCAGAGATTCCCCAACATAGTGGGGGTTGTGCAGCATCATTTGACCTTGCCGTTTTCGAACGCAGTTGTAGAGCGGTTCTTTTCTACGTTGAAAGACGTGAAAACAGATCATAGGAATTCGCTCAAAAGTGTGACCCTTACCTCTATCATGCAGGCCAAGTCTGACATGAAAAGAAAGAAATATGTATCCCGAGACTTAGAGGTCGATGCTCCCCTCTTAAAACGACTCAAGTGTGTTAGAGCAAACGCGACCGCAGACGAGAGCGTTCAGTCTAGTGGAACTGCAGCTTTAGTTTAAGTTAGGTGCAGATGAAAGACGTAAGAGGGTAAGGAGCATAAGTGAATGTTTAAGCTGTAAGTATCTCTCCTAAAAGAAAACAAAAATCGAAAACCCTGTTTTGCATTACTTTTCCACTATTCTGGATGTCTCGTACACGGCGAAAATCGCCGGGCTGATCTTGAGAGCGGAAAAGATATACATTTTCTTATGCTTCTACAATCAGGTTTACATCGCTCGTTTGGGCATAGTCCTATGGACTTGTGCAATCTACAAGGCAGAAGCTACAGCGTTTTTTTTTTTTTTTTTTTTCTTTTGAATATTCGAAACTATTGCCAAAGACTGCCATAATTGTTTAAATTAATAGTATGATTTTTGATACCAGTTTTACAATAAATTAATACTCATGAGTAGCTAAGCATTTTTGAAATCGTCACCGCGTTCGTCACCTTCGTAGAGAGCCTGTACTGGACTGGACCATTAGGCCCATAAGGTATAACACTGTCTAGAACGTGGTCAAGATCACCGCACAGCAGCCCAAGAAGAAGTAGAAGGTGCTCTCGGCCATTTGATCCGATGGAAAAAAGGCAAAGCAGAAGGTAAAATAGTATGGAAAACAAAATAAACAGGCTTTTTTACGCCCAGAAGAGGGATTTTGGTTCACAATTTCGGTTTTTCGTCTTCTTCTTCTTCTTCTAATTCACAGCAGGCGGGCTATTCAGTTGGTACTATTTAGCCCTTTTCATTTTGCTTCACACTGTGGGCTACAGAGCTACTGGCTTGCTTGTCTCTTATTTATTAGATATTCTCAGATATCTTTCAGTAGATCTTTTGACTCAAGGAGTTCAATTATAAGAAGATAGATATCGATTTCTGGGCTCTGTGTGCAGGTATAGTTGGCTAGGCTCTTGGCTGATAGTGAGATTTTGTGGTGTTTGAAGCATTTTAACAGTTTACAAAGCAAGGTATGTTGTGCAGACGTCAGCATATTACATTCAAATAGGCAGTGGTCAATAATTTCATTATTCATATTACAATGCCTGCAAAGAGGGGACAGGGAACCACTTGAATTAGAAAACTTATATGAGAATGCAAGGAAATTTAGTCCATTTGTTCCAGAACGAATTCTATGATAAATTTTAGAAAGATACTTATTGGGAAAGGGGGAAAGGATAGGATTAATTTTATTAAAATTAATATCTGATAGCCTCCATCGGTAAATATCTCTAATTGGGATTGGTCTCCCACTTGGCTGGTCAATATTTATAGCATTTTTTGCTATTTCATCAACCTGATGATTACTACTTATGCCAGAGTGGCTAGGATGGAAAACAAAATAGTATGGAAAGCAAAATAAACAGGCTTTTTTACGCCCAGGAGAGGGATTTTGGTTCACAATTTCGGTTTTTCGTCAAAATTCCGAATTTGTTGCAACTTCTTTTTCTTCTTCACGCGGTTGACGGCGTTTTGAAAACAGAGTGTCTTGGCTAATGGTCCACGGCGTCTGAGTCGCAAATAGCTGTGTCGTCAGCACAAGGAATTTCTAGTGCGGCTGTGTGCTAAAAGAAGAGCCAAAAGGATGAAAGCGGGAGCAGCGGGATCGGATCGGGGAACTCAAAAGTGACTCACTGCATCCTTTTCAGCCTAACACAACAGCAAGCTGAAATTGCCAAAATCATTTGCAGAAGAAGACGTTTGAGAAACCATTTTGAGCGGTTCTGAAAGTCTATAATAGTGTAGAAAATGAGAAGCTTTATTCTTGTAGTCGGACTTTTGTCAGATTTTTCGGGTCGAGTTGGACATTTTTCTGATTTCGGACCACCACGGTGTCGTAAAAATAGTCGGATTTTCTGCGGTCGGGTGTCAGAATTTTCAGGATTTTTAAAAAGACGGAACAGAAATCTAGTTGGTACAAAGTGGAAGCACTGGTGTCAACATCCAAGCTCATTGTATCGGAGCCTGTGATATGGCTGGACGCCACTAAAGAAGAATCGAAGCACGTAGCAAATCTTTAGTTTTCATTTTAAGTTTGTAAATGAGAGGCTGCGTAGTCCAGGCGGTCTTGTTATAGTCAGTAATTAATTCAAATGCGCACTCGGCAAACGCGAAATCCTGATTTTATATTATAACAAATGAATAGACCAAAACAACGTCATTTGCATGTGTTGGGTGATCAGGAGCTAAACTTGTAAAGGACAACGAAAGGGCATTGGACTGCTAAACAAACCATTTCAAATACGAGTGTCGGACAGCCACCTCGTCTTGCTAGGTACCAAGAGCTTCTGAACCTTTATATTGTAACATTCGTGGAACTCCTTATAAACTTCAGCTTTCTTTGTGTTTTGGTTAAAAGGAGTGTTAATGATACTTCACACAGACTAAGTGTCAGTGTGTGGGACCCTTTATCTCTGTTTGTCAATTGCAAATTAAATTGTAGAACAACTAAAATTCCTGTGCACGGAATTACCTGAATTCTTTATAATATTTTTATCTCGTTTGTGCAAAATCAAAAGTGTGCCAAATATGTAGATTATTCATGACCTTCGATTCTAATGCAAGACCCTAGTTTAAATGTAGGACGTGCATTTGCTCAGGATCTCAAGTTGCAACATGTCAGGTTGCTATATTTGTTTTTTAAACTCTACGAGGCAAGTATGTAATGTTTAGGCATGTTGCCTCGCTAACTATTTATCAGCTAGAAACTCTAACTATTAACAGTCCTTAAAAAACATGGAAAAATATAAGAAAACGGGACAAATTTTGTCCCAAGAGAAATATGAAAAACACATGAGATCTCATGGGAAAACAATGATGAATGGAGCCCTGGGGGATTCCCCAACTAGTTGATAACAAAAAAGTTGCCGCTTAATGCTTAAAAGTTTGTTGAATCATCTGTTATTTCCGACTGTTAAAAGCATTTTAGTTACTAAACCAGATTCAGATCATGGTAGATATTCTGTAAGTATTTTCTTGCATTGCGACTAATTTTATCTAGTTATTTATTCTGTTCATCTCTTTACCTGATTATGCTCGTGATTAAAAAATTAAGCTCGTAGAACCCAACCTGCTTGATTTTACTGATGAGAAATTGAGATTTTGGAAGGTTGAGATTTCACTGGTTGTCATGTCACTATTTTTATCTTATTATTTCACATAGTCTTAACGTGCAAATTTTATCTCGCCAAAAAAAAGATCGCCTGTGAATATACGAGGGATTTCTGAATCGGCTGATGGCTCAGAGTGCAATGTCTAGCTGAAAGAACAGTTTAATTAAGCACATATCGCAATCTAACTAGACACTAGAAAGGATCGTATCGATCTTGTTTCTAAAGCGTAATCGTTTTTAGCGCTTATCTTTACAACATTTTAAGGTGCCGGGCGGTTCACAATGACGAGGCAAAATGTCTTAGATGTCTCATTAATTGCTTCTTTTTATATTTGAATCCCATACTTATCATTGCGTGTCGTTTCTGTGAAATAAAAGCCGACATATATGAACACGCTGTTCCCGGGACAATGTCAAAGGTATGGTTAAAAGACAAGTAAGACAATTACCCATGAGATTCAGAATGTATAGGTTGTTATAATCTGGTTTTAATTTTGGAGCTTCAGAAAATAGGCTGTGCAACGACGTCCTTATATGCTAATTTTGGAATTATAGGCAAAAATCGACCTGTTCTACACGGTTGCGAGCCAATACGGCCCAATATTTGAAGTCAACACTATCGATTACCCAAATAATTACTCTTACACCAACTGCGGCAGATGTGTACCACTCCCTGAAAGGTACAGGCCTTTAGATCACAGACTAAGTGAAGAGGCATGTCTAAGGTCAGAAAGAAGGCAAGAAAAGGCAAAAATAACGTGAATGTTTCACATGTATTATTCGAGGTCTTTCACCTTAGCTGAGAAAAAAGAATGGAAACAAATACAAAAGAATACAAAAAAAAACAAAGGAATAAAATAAGGAGAGAAGATTAAAATCAGAAGAAAAAAAATCAGAAATCTACAAAACGTTCAAGGAACAAAAAAATTAGAGAAATTTTCCTTCCCTCAAATCTTGGTACCCTAGTATTTAGATAATGTATGCATTTAAGTTACTTCAAGTTAAAACCGTAAAGTAACAGATTACACAACTTGAGTTGCGTCTGTCATATCTAAAAAGTAACTAAAGTTAAAAAAAATTCATTAATTTTGTAGCAGCAATCCTTTCCAGCTTGGCATCCATTACACCTTTTGAACTGCTGGAGCTACGCTTCATTTTCTATCTATTTAGATCATTTAATGAATATGCAAGACCGCCAATGCTTCTAAACTACTTATTTTTCAGCGTATGAGACTTTCGGTTTGGCTGGTAAATGGATGGTGGAAATATGTATTATTGGCTATTTGATGGGATGTGCTGTGGCATTTTTTGTTGTCATTGGGGACCTGATGCCACAAATTCTTGGTAATACTTTTGGATTTGACAGCAGCCCACTATGGATCCGTAACCTTGCTATGATTAGTATGTTTCTTTCTTATACTTTTTTTCACAGCCTGTAGGTTTTTGAAAGTTGCGTGATTATTTTGAAGGACTGGAAATCTGTTTTAAACTAATAAAGGCGCCTTATACCTATAGATAATTCGTTTCGTCATTCTTCATCGCGGTATTATCTACAGGCGTGTATGATTATTCCTTTGGCCTTTTTACGGTCTTTAGTCCGTTATAATCATTAGAGTTTTCTTTAATGGTGGGTCGCTGAATCAAAATTGGGACAGTCGGTGCTTTTTAAAGGATTGAACGGAATCGAGTAAATTTTCCTGACTCTTGAAATGACTCGGTTATATAATACGGCTTCTCGTAAAAAAAAAAATGTTACACCCTTATTGTTGAAATAAAGCTATTATTTAAAATAAACTTGCTTCTGAGAGTGGATAATCAAATTTATATCCAGTAATACTATTTAAATTTGCCGCCTTATGAGGGAATAGTTCAATTGAACAATGGAATGTTTACTGTTCCTTAACGTTTTTCTTTTTTCTTTTTTTTTAATATTCATTATTCAAGAAAGTTCAGTTGTATCTGTTGCATTTAACTTTTAGCATATTGTTAATTTGAACTGGATGAACTTTTTCTATGTATTACTTTGGGCTCCCAGAAAAATGTTTATAAGATAATTTTTCTCCTTTTCTTAGCTGAGAAAGCTCCAATCCATTAATGAATTCAGGGCAACGTCTTAATTCACTTTTGTGGTAATATTTTTTTATGAGTCAATTTTTCTGATGTATCTTTTTCGTGCTTTGTAAGTATGTTGATACCAATGATCTAAATGTCTATATCCTTTTCGTAAATCCCTTATTATCACACCCAGCTTTTCAGCATAAAAGTAGACATGACCCGAGGTCGTACCCAGGGGGGAGGTTTGGGGGTTCGAACCCGCCCCCCCCGTCGAAATATTTGTCTGACTCGTAAATATGTAAGAAAAATGGTTATAAACAATTTTTTTATGCGTTTTTGAGTTTTTTTTTGTGTAACCCCCCCCCCCCCCCGCCGAAAAAATTCTTGTGTGAAATACCCCCCGAAGAGAAATCCTGGATACGGCCCTGCTTGGACAAATATCTAATGGAATGAAATGATTGACATGGACATGAAATTAAATCGTCTCGGAAATGATTTTCAGAGCTGTGCTCCCCTTCATAGACCTTCAGATCAACTGAAGCTTATGGGACTTGTTATTTTACGAGAAGGGAACAGAGTAAATCAATCTTCAGAGGTGTCCACCACTTCTGAGTATTTACTTGAAAATTGGTAGGAGGTCGTCTTCTACCAAGGAGATGTTAATCAAGATATTTATGAACCACTGAGCGTTACAGCCTTTGTGCTAGCAGGCTTAAAAGTTTCATTGTTCGGGTATTTATCCTCTATTGTATAGATTGACTTGTAGGCAAGAATCTTGAAGCTTGTTAATTTTGAGCGGCGATGTATGCCTGTGTTTTCTGTACTTCTATTCGTTTCCGAAATATTTTAGTTGTGGTCACCGTTTTATTTCTGTGTGTCATCCTTTTTTAAGATACAATTATTCTAAGTTTAATGTCCTTGACAAAATCGATCAAAAGTTACCATAATAATTCACGTTTCCGCAACAATACAACTTTAGTTTTATTGTTTCTTATTTTTCTTTTATTACGTATTAATGGCATGATAATAGATTCAATTAGGGAAAAAATTAGTTATTCACTAACGGTTCAATTAACTTGGTTTGGATTTCAAACCCGGAAAAGTCTTTTCGTATTTTGCAATGATGTACAGTTTTTCTCTTAGGATTCCTGTTTGCCACTCTTCGTGATAGAGATGGAAACAAACAAAAATGTCTCTTAGTCGCGAATGCATATCAAAAACCAATAATAGGTAACCTATACGAACCCCCCAAAAAACCATCGTCGCCATAGATAGCGGCGATTTAACAGCCAATTGTGCCTCAAAGATGAAATCTATAGAAACTCTGACTCGGTGAAGCTTGAGAATGGTTAGTAGAGGAAAAAGTAACACATTGCTTTACAGTAAGTTTCAACGTTGAAGATCATCAGTGGTACTGTGATGTAACTTGAAAAACGTTCCTCAGTACTCTAAAAACAAAAAGTTTTAATCTGGTGTTGCTTCTGCCCCATGTGATGCAGTCAAACTTCCGTTTGTTTTATAAATCATGTCTGTTATCTAATGGTAACCTTAACTGCAGAAAACTAGCTAGGCGTCCCAGGCCCTTCTCTTTGGGAGTAGAGATAAATTTGCTGTGCCATATTCTTATTGTATTGGATAGGCTATGGACCCACTTTGGTCCTCAAGTCAAGTGAATTTAATATCGCCATGTTAGTAGTAAGGGTGTGCACAGTATCAAGCGTACATTCACGCCTACAAGAATATGCTCAAAAGTGTAATAGATTTCAAGCGTACATTCAAGCGTACATTGAATTGCGCTAGAAAAACCCATGGTCAAAAGTGTATACAATATGAACGGTACATTGGAATTGCGCAAGGAAAAGCCATGGCTGAGACACTACACTCACGCGTGAACATTTTAAAAAGATAATCTGCCTTGGAAACAGTTTGATGTGTTCGGGGAAATTACGTTCCTTGGTGTTGATTGACATTTGCAAAAAAGGGGTAAATAGTGATAGGATAATTTTTTAACATGAAATCTCTGAATAAAATATTTTTGGAGCATGTACTTGACGATGGAGAAAAAAGGTTAAGGTGATTAGCAATTACGAGCGGGGATTCCCCACCTGTTCCTAAAAATTGCAAAAAAGATAGTCAAATTGCGTAATAAAGAAGGTTTTTTTAGGGAAAGCTGTATAACACCCGATTTTCAAATACTTGAATGTGTAGTCAATTGTGGAGGCAAAATCAAAAATACTCATAATCTATAATAAATGGGATATGTCTCAAGGACAAGCCTCAGAGGTCCCTTGTTCCCCCATTTCTGAGAACAGGGGAGGGGGGGTCAATTTTGGAGGGAAAACAAAAAATGCTCAGAATCGATAATAAAGGGGATCTACCTCAAGGGCAAGGCTCAGAGGCCCCTCCTTCCTCCATTTCTGAGGGCAGGGGAGGGGGGGTCAATTTTAGAGGGAAAACCAAAAATGCACATAATCAAAAATAAATGGGATCTGCCTCACGGGGAAGGCTCAGAGGCCCCTCGTTATCCCATTGCTGCGGGCAGGGGCGGGGGTGGGGGCCACTTTTTTAGGGAAAATCAAAAATGCTCAGAATCGAAAATAAATGGGATCTGCCTCAAGGGGAAGGCTCAGAGGCCCTTCGTTCCCCCATTTCTGAGAGCAGGGGGGGGTCAATTTTGGAGGGAAAACCAAAAATGCTCAGAATTGAAAATAAATGGGATCTGCCTCAAGGGGAAGGCTCAGAGGCCCTTCGTTCCCCCATTTCTGAGAGCAGGGGAGGGGGGGTCAATTTTGGAGGGAAAACCAAAAATACTCAGAGTCGAAGATAATTTCCATCCGTCTTAGTTTTTTTTAACGATGCTCCTTATTTCTAGTTGAAAATGCTTATTTTTTAATTTAATTAGGAATGAAAAGTCAAACTCTAACATAAAGAACAAGGTATTTTGGAGGGGGTAGCTAAATTCATATACGGGATAATTTCCATTCCTCTTAGTTTTTGACGATGCTCCTTATTTCTAGTTGAAAATACTTATTTTTTTAATTTAATTGGGAATGAAAATTCAAACTCTAACATAAAGAACAAGTTATTTCAGAGGGGGTAGCTAACTTCATATACGGGATGATTTCCATTTGTCTTAGTTTTTAACGATGCTCCTTATTTCTAGTTGAAAATGCTTTTTTTGTTTAATTTAATTGGGAATGAAAAGTCAAAGAGCCAGAATGGTTTAACTCAACGAGCTAATAATTGGGGTCTCGGTCCACCAGCCAGAATGGTTGAAATCCACGTGCTCCGAATTGTGGTCTAAGTCCAAAAGCCTGACTTTGTGACCTACCCACGATCCGACTTGTGGTCGAAGTCGACCCGACTGACGTGTGAACATTCACTAGCTCAGACTTGGGGTCTTAGTCCACCAGCCTGAATGGTGGAAATCCACTAGCTCAGTATTGGGGTCTTAGTCCACCAGCCTGAATGGCGGAAATCCACTAGCTCAGTATTGGGGTCTCAGTCCACCAGCCTGCATGGTTGAAATTCCCTAGCTCAAAATTGGGGTCTCAGTCGACCAGCCTGAATGGTGAAAATTCACTAGCTCAGAATTGGGGTCTTAGCCCACCAGCCTGAATTGTTGAAATTCACTAGCTCAAACTGGGGGTCTTAGTCAGTGTTCAGAGTGGAGCGTTGGGGTCCGACTATCTGGGCTTTATTTGTCAAGACCTGAATGCTAAGCGATGGACATGAGCTCGATTGGGACCCCATTATGAAAACGGAAAACAAAAAACAAAAAATTTATTGTTGGTATTTGTGTAGAGCATGGCATGGTAACCGCTAGGGGAAACAGTCTAACCGTTGACGGTTTTAGGTATCCGTGAATAAGTTCTAAGGCGAGAGTGGAAGTTGGGAAAAACTTTAGGAGGTGCCCACCTCACCTGCCCAGAGTCTCAGGAAAGTGACCCTAAATTTGATAAAGTGGAAATTGGCTCAGATTTTCTAAACTGAGCTGAGACAATGAATAGATACTATTGGGAAAGTAATTGGAGACGCTGGGCATCCGTGAACAAGTGCTAAATTGAGAGAGGAATTTGGGACAATATTTGGGGGCGCCCATCCGCCCAGAATCTCCGGCAAGTGACCCAAAATTTTAAAAAAAAACAGACGACAGACACAAAGAGACGAATCACACACAGAGAGGACAAACACACAGAAACGACACATAGAGACGACACATACACAGAGACGATACACACACAGAGTCAACACACACAGAGAGACGAGACACACACACAGATATGACAAACACACATAGAGACGTCACACACACACAGATACGAAACACACATAGAGACAACACACACACACAGAGACAACACCCACACAGAGACGACACACACACACACACAGAGACGACACACTTACAGAGACGACTTACAAAGAGAGACGACACACACATAGAGACGACACACACACGTAGTCGACACAAATAGAGATAGACACACACAGAGAAGACACACTCAAAGAGACGACTTACACATAGAGACGACAAGCACACAGAGACGACAAACACACAGAGACGACAGACACAAAGAGACGAATCACACACAGAGAGGACAAACACACAGAAACGACAAATAGAGACGACATATGCACAGAGACGATACACACACACAGAGAAACGAGACGCACACACAGAAATGACAAAACACACATAGATAAGACACACACAAAGAGACAACACACACACAGATACGAAACACACATAGAGACAACACACACACACAGAGACAATATCCACGCAGAGACGACACACACACACAGAGACGACACACTCAAAGTGATGACTTACAAATAGAGACGACACACACACAGAGACGACACACACACAGAGACGACACACATAGAGAGACGACACACACACAGAGACGACACACACAAAGTGACGACTTACACAAAGAGACGACACACACACACAGAGACGACAAACACACAGAGACGACACACATAGAGAGACGACACGCACACATTGGGGGGCTTAAAAAGGCAAAAATGGGTGAAATACATGAGTTTATCTGCCTTAACTTGAGAGTAGTTTGTTAGAAATGCGTCGGTGATAATTAAAAAATCGGATGCTAAACTCAGACAAACAAAAGGATTGTAGCAACTGATCGGCTCGTATATTTTGCATGATATTTCTAAAGTCAATTAAGATGAAGAAATGTCGGAGTGTAGGTTTGACATCACCAGGCAAGTAGGAGGGAAATTTTTTGTTTGTGGGGGGCTTAAAACGGCAAAAATGGGTGAACTACATGAGTTTATAAGACGGTTCGTGAAAATCCCAAGGTTTTTCCTGATTTTTTGGACAATACCCATACTCCTATTGATGAGGACTGATGGTTCTAATTCAATATTTTTTTCATGAAAACAAACTATTTTTTTTAACAAATTTTTTTTTTGACTTCGAAATTATTCTACTTTTTGTTAGAGTTCTAGTTTAGTTTAGTTTTAGTTAAGATTTTAGAGTTTTACCTTAGAGTCTTAGCTTAGAGTTTTTGTTAGAGTTCTAGTTTAGTTTAATTTTAGTTAAGAGTTTTATTTTTTACATTTGAGTTTAAGTTAGAGTTGTAGTTTAGTTTAGTTTTAGTTAATAGTTTGTTGTTTTACCTTAGAGTCTTAGCTTAGAATTTTCGTTAGAGTTCTAATTTAGTATAGTTTTAGTTAAGAGTTTAGAGTTTTAGATTAGAGTATTGTCTTATAGTGTTTGTTAGAGTTCTAGTTTAGTTTAGTTTTAGTTAAGTGTTTATAGTTTTACATTATAGTCTTAGATAAGAGTTTTTGTTAGAGTTCTAGTTTAGTTTATTTTTAGTTAAGAGTTTGATGTTTTACTGTTGAGTTTCAGTTAGAGTTCTAGTTTAGTTTAGTTTTAGTTAAGAGTTTGGTGTTTTACCTTAGAGTCGTAGCTTAGAGTTTTAGTTAGAGTTCTAGTATAGTTTAGTTTTAGTTAAGAGTTTAGAGTTTTAGCTTAGAGTCTTAGCTTAGAGTTTTTGTTAGAGTTCTAGTTTAGTTTAGTTTTAGTTAAGAGTTTAGAGTTTTAGATTAGAGTTTTTGGTAGAGTTCTTGTTTCGTATAGTTTTAGTTAAGATTTTAGAATATTTAGCTTAGAGTCTTAGCTTAGAGTTTTTGTTGAAGTTCTATTTTAGTTTAGTTTTAGTTAATAGTTTAAAGTTTTAGCTTAGATTCTTAGCTTAGAGTTTTTGTTAGAGTTGAAGTTTAGTTATGATATTTCTAAAGTCAATTAAGATGAAGAATTGTCGGATTGTAGGTTTGACATCACCAGGCACGTGCGAGGGAAATTTTTTGTTGGTGGGGGGCTTAAAAAGGCAAAAATGGGTGAACTACATGAGTTTATAAGACGGTTCGTGAAAATCCCAAGGCTTTTTCTGATTTTTTGGACCATATCCATACTCCTATTGATTAGGACTGATTATTATAATTAAAGATTTTTTCATGAACAAAAAATATTTTTTTAACAAATTTTTTTTTTGGACTTCGCTTTTATACAACTGTTTTTTTTAGTTCTAGTATAGTTTAATTTTTGCTAAGAGTTTTACCTTAGTCTTAGCTTCGTGGTTAATTGGGTTATCTAGTTTAGTTTAGTTTTTGGTAATATTTTTTTTTTTTTCTGTGGATTTTCAGTTATTTCTCTAGTTTAGTTTTTTATATTAGTTTGGTTGTTTACAATATATCCTTAGCGTGGATACTTAGTTAGAGAACTAGTTTAGTTAATTTTTATTTAACAGTTTAGAGTTTTAGCTTATAGTTTTTGGTGTTGTTATATTTTCGTGGATATACATTTTATAATTTTGAGTTTTTATATTTTATTCTTAGATTATAGTTTTTTTTGAATTTATATTTTAGTTTATTTTTATTTAAGAGTTTAAAGTTTTAGCTTAGAGTCTTATCTTAGAGTTTTTGTTAGAGTTGAAGTTTAGTTATTATATTTATAAATTAAATTAATATTTAGAAATGTCTGAGTGTAGTTTTTACATCAAACAGCACGTGCGAGGGAAATTGTTGTTGGTGGGGGGCTTAAAAAGGCAAAAAATGGGTGAACTACATGAGTTTATAAGACGGTTCGTGAAAATCCCAAGGTTTTTTCTGATTTTTTGGACAATATCCATACTCCTATTGATGAGGACTGATGGTTCTAATTCAATATTTTTTTCATGAAAATAAATTATTTTTTTTTAGTTAGAGTTCTAGTTTAGTTTAGTTTCAGATAAGACTTTAGAGTTTTAGCTTAGAGTCTTAACTTAGAGTTTTTGTTGAAGTTCTAGTTCAGTTTGGTTTTAGTTAAGAGTTTAAAGTTTTAGCTTAGAGTCTTAGCTTAGAGTTTTTGTTAGAGTTGAAGTTTAGTTATGATATTTCTAAAGTCAATTAAGATGAAGAAATGTCGGAGTGTAGGTTTGACATCACCAAGCACGTGCGAGGGAAATTTTTGTTGGTGGGGGGCTTAAAAAGGCAAAAAATGGGTGAACTACTTGAGTTTATAAGACGGTTCGTGAAAATCCCAAGGTTTTTTCTGATTTTTTGGACAATACCCATGCTCCTATTGATGAGGACTGATGGTTCTAATTCAATATTTTTGTCATGAAAACAAACTATTTTTTTTAGTTAGAGTTCTAGTTTAGTTTGGTTTTAGTTAAGAGTTTAGAGTTTTAGCTTAGAGTCTTAGCTTAGAGTTTTTGATAGAGTTCTAGTTTATTTTAGTTTTAGTTAAGAGTTTAGAATTTTTAGCTTAGAGTCTTAGTTTAGAGTTTTTGTTGAAGTTCTAGTTTAGTTTAGTTTTAGTTAAGAGTTTAGAATTTTATCATAGAGTCTTAGCTTAGAGTTTTTGTTAGAGTTGAAGTTTAGTTATGATATTTCTAAAGTCAATTAAGATGAAAAAATGTCGGAGTGTAGGTTTGACATCACCAGGCACGTGCGAGGGAAATTTTTTGTTGGTGGGGGGCTTAAAAAGGCAAAAATGGGTGAACTACATGAGTTTATAAGACGGTTCGTGAAAATCCCAAGGTTTTTTCTGATTTTTGGGACAATATCCATACTCCTATTGATTAGGACTGATGGTTATAATTCAAAATTTTTTTCATGAAAACAAACTACTTTTTTAACAAATTTTTTTTTTTTGACTTCGAAATTATTCAACTTTTTGTTAGAGTTGTAGTTTAGTTGAGTTTTTGTTAAGAGTTTAGAAATTTTAGCTTAGAGTCTTAGCTTAGAGTTTTTGTTGAAGTTCTAGTTTAGTTTAGTTTTAGTTAAGAGTTTAAAGTTTTAGCTTAGAGTCTTAGCCTAGAGTTTTTGCTAGAGTTGAAGTTTATTTTAGTAATAATTAAGAGTTTAGAGTTTTAGCTTAGAGCTTAGAGAAATTTAATTCAGTAAATTATGAAAAAAAAATTAGACGGGGTTACGTGCGCGCACGTAACACCGTCTAAATTATTTTTTTTTTCATAATTTCCTCAATTAAATTTCTCTAAGCTCTAAGCTAAAACTCTAAACTCTTAACTATTACTAACCTAAACTTCAACTCTAGCAAAAACTCTAAGCTAAGACTCTAAGCTAAAACTTTAAACTCTTAACTAAAACTAAACTAAACTAGAACTTCAACAAAAACTCTAAGCTAAGACTCTAAGCTAAAAACTCTAAAATCTTAACTAAAAATAAACTAAACTAGAACTCTAACAAAAACTCTAAGATAAAACTCTAAACTCTTAACTAAAACTAAACTAAACTAGAACTATAAAAAAAACTCTAATCTAAAACTATAAGCTAAAATTCCAAATTATTAACTAAAACTAAACTAAAATTAATTTATAACTAAAACTTTAATCTACTATTCGAATTTAAAACACTCAACTCTTAGATAAAACACAACAAAAATAGAACTCTAACTGAAACTACGCAGGCAAACATACAAATCTTAAACGAAAGCTGAACTAAAATATATCACTAACAAAAACTCTAATCTAAGATTCTAAGGTAAAACTCTAATCTCTTAACTAAACTAAACGAGAACTCTAACAAAAAGTTGAATAATTTCGAAGTCCAAAAAAAAAATTGTTAGAAAATTAGTTTGTTTTTATGAAAAAAATATTGAATTAGAACCATCAGTCCTTATCAATAGGAGTATGGGTATTGTCCAAAAAATCAGAAAAAGCCTTGGGGTTTTCATGAACCGTCTTATAAACTCATGTAGTTCACCCATTTTTGCCTTTTTAAGCCCCCCACCAACAAAAAATTACCCTCGCACGTGCCTGGTGATGTCAAACCTACACTCCGACATTTCTTCATCTTAATTGACTTTAGAAATATCATAACTAAACTTCAACTCTAAGCTAAGACTCTAAGCTAAAACTTTAAACTCTTAACTAAAACTAAACTAAACTAGAACTTCAACAAAAAGTCTAAGCTAAGACTCTAAGCTAAAAATTCTAAACTCTTTACTACAACTAAACTAAACTAGAACTATAAAAAAAACACTAAGCTAAGACTCTAAGCTAAAAATATAAACTCTTAACTAAAACTAAACTAAACTAGAACTTCAAAAAAAACTCTAAGCTAAGACTCTAAGATAAAAATTATAAACTCTTAACTAATAATAAACTAAACTAGAACTCTAACAAAAACTCTAAGCTAAAACTCTAAACTCTTAACTAAAACTAAACTAAACTAGAACTCTAACAAAAACTAAGTTAAGACTCTAAGCTAAAACTCTAAACTCTTAACTAAAACTAAACTACACTAGAACTCTAACTAAAACTCTAAGCTAAGACTCTAAGGTAAAACACCCAACTCTTAACTAAAACTAAACTAAACTAGAACTCTAACTGAAACTCAACAGTAAAACATCAAACTCTTAACTAAAACTAAACTAAACTAGAACTCTAACAAGAACTCTAAGCTAAGATTCTAAGGTAAAACTCTAAACTCTTAACTAAAACTAAACTAGAACTCTAACAAAAAGTTGAATAATTTCGAAAACCAAAAAAAAAAATTTGTTAAAAAAATAGTTTGTTTTCATGAAAAAAATATTGAATTAGAACCATCAGTCCTCATCAATAGGAGTATGGGTATTGTCCAAAAAATCAGAAAAAGCCTTGGGGTTTTCATGAATCGTCTTATAGACTCATGTAGTTCACCCATTTGTGCCTTTTGAAGCCCTCCGCCAACAAGCAATTACCCTCGCACGTGCCTGGTGATGTCAAACCTACACTCCGACATTTCTTCATCTTAATCGACTTTAGAAATATCATAACTAAACTTCAACTCTAACAAAAACTCAAAGCTAAAACTCGAAGCTAAAACTTTAAACTCTTAACTAAAACTAAACTAAACTAGAACTTCAACAAAAACTCTAAGCTAAGACTCTAAGTTAAAAATTCTAAACTCTTAACTAAAACTAAACTAAACTAGAACTCTAACAAAAACTCTAAGCTAAGACTCTAAGCTAAAACTCTAAATTATTAACTATAACTAAACTAAAATAGAACTCTAACTAAAACACTAAGCTAAGACTCTAGGCTAAAACTCTACACTATTAACTAAAACTAAATTAAAGTAGAAGTATAACTAAAACTCTAAGCTAAGACTCTAAGGTAAAACTCTAAACTCTTAAATAAAACTAAACTAAACTAGAAATCTAACTGAAACTAAAAGGTAAAACATCAAACTCTTAACTAAAACTAAATCAAACTAGAACTCTAACAAAAACTCTAAGCTAAGACTCTAAGGTAAAACTCTAAACTCTTAACTAAAACTAAACTAAACTAGAACTCTAACAAAAAGTTGAATAATTTTGAAGTCAAAAAAAAAATTTGTTAAAAAAAATAGTTTGTTTTCATGAAAAAAATATTTAATTAGAACCATCAGTCCTCATCAATAGGAGTATGGGTGTTGGTACAAAAAATCAGAAAAAACATTGGGATTTTCATGAACCGTCTTATAAACCCAGTTAGTTTACCCAATTTAGCCGTTTTAAGCCCCCCACCAACAAAAAATTTCCCTCGTACTTGCCTGGTGATGTCCAACCTAAACTCCAACAGTGCTTAATCTTAATTGGCTAGAAATATCATGAAAAATATACGAGCCAATCAGTTGTTACAATCCTTTTGTTAGTATGAGATTAGCATCCGATTTTTTAATTATCACCGACGCATTTCTAACAAACTACTCTCGAGTTAAGGCAGATAAACTCATGTATTTCACCCATTTTTGCCTTTTTAAGCCCCCAATTTGTGCGTGTCGTCTCTCTATGTGTGTCGTCTCTGTGTGTTTGTCGCCTATGTGTGTGTGTGTCGTCTCTCTGTGTCAGTCATTACTTTGAGTGTGTCGTCTCTGTGTTTGTGTGTAGTGTCTCTGTGTGTGTCGTCTCTGTGTGTGTTATCTGTCTGTATGTGTCGTCTCTCTGTGTAAGTCATCACTTTGTGTGTGTCGTCTGTGTGTGTGTGTGTGTCGGCTATGTGTGTCTGGGGTCTCTGTGTGTTTGACTGATGTCTATATGTGGGGGTCAAATGTATATGCGAGTCGTATATGTGTGTGTGTGACGTCTCTTTGTTTGTGTCGTCTCTATGTGTGTTTTGTCATTTCTGTGTGCGTGTCTCTTCTCTCTGTGTGTGTTGACTGTGTGTGTGTGTATCCTCTCTGTGCATGTGTCGTCTCTATGTGTAAGTCGTCACTTTGAGTGTGTCGTCTCTGTGTGTGTGTCGTCTCTCTATGTGTGTCGTCTCTCTGTGTGTGTCGTCTCTTTTTGTAAGTCGTCACTGTGTGTGTGTCGTCTCTGTGTGTGTGTGTGTGTCGTCTCTGTGTGGATGTTGTCTCTGTGTGTGTTGTCTCTATGTGTGTGTTGTCTCTATGTTTGTTTCGTATCTGTGTGTGTGTGACGTCTCTTTATGTGTGTCGTCTCTATATGTGTTTGTCATTTCTGTGTGTGTGTCTCATCTCTCTGTGTGTGTTGACTCTGTGTGTGTATCGTCTCTGTGTATGTGTCGTCTCTATGTGTCGTTTCTGTGTGTTTGTCCTCTCTGTGTGTGATTCGTCTCTTTGTGTCTGTCTTCTCTGTGTGTTTTTTTTAAATTTTTGGGTCACCTGCCGGAGACTCTGGGTGGGTGGGCACCCCCAAATATTGTCCCAAATTCCTCTCTCAATTTAGCACTTGTTCACGGATGCTCAGTGTCTCCAATCACTTTCCCAATAGTATCTATTCATTGTCTCAGCTCAGTTTAGAAAATCTGAGCCAATTTCCACTTTTTCAAATTTAGGGTCACTTGCCTGAGACTCTGGGTAGGTGAGGTTGGCACCTCCAAAAGTTTGTCCCAACCTCCACTCTCGCCTTAGAACTTATTCACGGATACCTAAAACCGTCAACGGTTAGACTGTTGCCCCTAGCGGTAACCATGCCATGCTCTACACACATACCAACAATATATTTTTTGTTTTTTGTTTTCCGTTTTCACAATGGGGTCCCAATCGAGCTCATGTCCATCGCTTAGCATTCAGGTCTTGACAAATAAAGCCCAGATAGTCGGACCCCAACGCTCCAATCTGAACACTGACTAAGACCCCAATTCTGAGCTAGTGAATTTCAACCATTCAGGCTGGTGAACTAAGACCCAAATTCTGAGCTAGTGAATTTCCACCATTCAGGCTGGTGGACTAAGACCCCAATACTGAGCTAGTGAATTTCCACCATTCAGGCTGGTGGACTGAGACCTCAATACTGAGCTAGTGGATTTCCACCATTCAGGCTGGTGGACTAAGACCCCAATACTGAGCTAGTGGATTTCAACCATTCAGGCTGATGGACTAAGACCCCAATTATGAGCTAGTGGATTTCAACCATTCAGGCTGGTGGACTAATACCCAAATTCTGAGGTATTGGATTTCCACTATTCAGGCTGGTTGACTAAAACCCCAATTCTGAGCTTTGTGGATTTCAACCATTCAAAGTTGTTGGCTGAGACCCAAATTCTGAGCTAATGGATTTCAACCATTCAGACTGGTGGACTAAGCCCCCAATTATTAGCTAGTGGATTTCAACCATTCTGGCACTTGGACTTTTCATTCCCAATTAAATTAAAAAAAATAAGCATTTTCAACTAGAAATAAGGAGCATCGTTAAAAACTAAGACAAATGGAAATCATCCCGTATATGAAGTTAGCTACCCCCTCTGAAATACCTTGTTCTTTATGTTAGTCTTTGACTTTTCATTCCCAATTAAATTAAAAAATAAGCATTTTCAACTAGAAATAAGGAGCATCGTTAAAAACTAAAACGAATGGAAATTATCCCGAATATGAAGTGAGCTACCCCCACCAAAATATCTTGTTCTTTATGTTAGAGTTTGACTTTTCATTCCTAATTAAATTAAAAAATAAGCATTTTCAACTAGAAATAAGGAGCATCGTTAAAAAAAACTAAGACGGATGGAAATTATCTTCGATTCTGAGCATTTTTGTTTCCCCTCCAAAATTGACCCCTCCTCCCCTGCCCTCAGAAATGGGGGAACGAAGGGCCTCTGAGCCTTCCCCTTGAGGCAGATCCCTTTTATTTTCAATTCTGAGCATTTTTGGTTTTCCCTCCAAAATTGACCCCCCCTGCTCTCAGAAATGGGGAAACGAAGGGCCTCTGAGCCTTCCCCTTGAACATTTTTTTTTTACCCCCCCTGCTCTCAGAAATGGGGAAACGAAGGGCCTCTGAGCCTTCCCCCTGAGCATTTTTGGTTATCCCTTCAAAATTGACCCCCCCCTGCCCTGCTCTCAGAAATGGGGGAACGAAGGGCCTCTGAGCCTTTCCCTTGAGGCAGATCCTATTTATTTTCGATTCTGAGTATTTTTGGTTTTCACTCCAAAATTGACAACACATTGAAGTATTTGCAAATTGGGTGTTTTACAGCTTTCCCTAAAAAACCATTCTTAAATACGCAATTTGACTATCTTTTTTGCAATGTTTAGGAACAGGTGGGGAATCCCCGCTCGTAATTGCTAATCACCTTAACCCTTTTTCTCCATCGTCAAGTACATGCTCCAAAAATATTTTATTCAGAGATTTCATGTTAAAAAATTATCCTATCACTAATTACCCCTTTTTTGCAAATGTCAATCAACACCAAGGAACGTAATTTCCCCGAACACATCAAACTGTTTCCAAGGCAGATTATCTTTTTAAAATGTTCAAGCGTGAGTGTAGTGTCTCAGGCATGGCTTTTCCTTGCGCAATTCCAATGTACCGTTCATATTGTATACACTTTTGACCATGGGTTTTTCTTGCGCAATTCAATTTACGCTTGAATGTACGCTTGAAATCTATTACACTTTTGAGCATATTCTTGTAGGCGTGAATGTGCGCTTGAATGTACGCTTGATACTGTGCACACCCTTACTTCTCATGTTTCCACTTCAAGTAAGCTGCAACACGCCTCAATCCTACTACACAATCGTAAGGAAACGCAATCATAAGGACACACGGCTCCAATTTGGGGTGTGGGGTAGAAAAAGACAAACAACACCCTTTTCGGTCCTAGACAAGGATTACGCACAACTTCCCTAAACCTATTGTCATATGCAAAAGTCCAGCTTGGTGTCTACAGTTTTCGTAAAAATTACCGAAGTTAGACCGTTGCCGCTTTGTCGCAGTAGGCCGTTAAATATGCATGTTTAAAAAAATATATGGAAAAATAGGACAAAACTAAAGTGTTGCTCTGACGAGACGCAATTGATCAACCAGGAATTTACTATAAAAAGTCAAATTTGAAGAGTTCAGTATTGAGTTGAACTGAGTCCATGTGTGTCCGTAAAAACTAGACTTGTCCGTAAAAGCTCATGTCTCAATAAGTATTTTTTGGACTTTATTTGTTTCACTGCCTAATCTTCTTCTATTTAGTAAATAAATCCCCCAAGTTTCGGTTAACCCTTTTCATTTTGAGATAGAATTTGCCATATCATGTCGCTTTGTAGACAAGTCATTCAAGAATCACAATTGAAACAAGGGAAGTAACACATTTTTGTTATTTTTAAGACTAATTAACAGTGTCTCAGCCGAGGGAAAGGCTTCAATGCCCTCCCCTTCCCCCCAGTTCTCGACATATTACAAATAAAACAAGAATATCTTTTGTTTTCGTTTTATATCATGACTAAAAGTATGTTTCCCATAGTTGAACCCCTCTCCAAATTGGGTTGAATCCTTCTTGAAACCAAATCTGCGGTAAACAGTGCTGTATTTATGCTTATGAAGGATCAACATTGCCCCCTTGGAGGGGTTTTAACGACCAGTAACGATAAACCCCGCTTAAAGACTTGTGACTTAGTGTACATTTTTACTATAGGTTCAGCTGGCGGAATAGCATATCCACTTTCTCTGTTAAGAGACATACAGAGCCTTGGAGGAATTTGTACTGCTTCTATTGGATTTTATTTCCTTCTCGTATTTAAGGTGAGCATTTTACGGTTCGAAAAAAAGAATCCTTTCAGGATTTTTGTTGTTGTTTTTGAGATTGTTACATTCATTGATTTTACTGTTGTTATATATATATATATATATATATATATATATATATATATATATATATATATATATATATATATATATATATATATATATATATATATATATATATATATATATATATTTTTTTTTTACTGTGGGCGAGCTTTTTCTTCTGTCTATGGAAGATAAGATAAGATATATTTTCAAAAAAAAAAAAAAAAAATTAATGCATTGATCCCCACAAAGGCTCTATAGCCTGTAAGTTGCGTGTAAAATATTTTTATTTATAAATACTTTGTCACAAATCTGTGAGATTTCTAAACATTCTTGAAAATCAATTCGTTTGGGGTCAATGAATAAAATTTTTTGTATAGTTTAATGAAGATTTGAAACAATTTGAACTCTTAAGTAAGGAGCAACTCATGGTGATAGGGATCGAATTCCTAAAATAAGGAGTTTTGATAACAGTATGTACGTTAAAAGAATTGCCTTTTTATGGTGTTTCTAAATATGTAAAATGCATTTAAAATATTATAGACAAAGTGTCACGAGCCAGAGAAGATTTTTTTATTTTTTAAGAAGGGGCAAAACATCCGAAAAGGGTGAGTGATATTGATAGAAATAAGAATTACACCATCAAATTCAGGGTATGAGAGAATCTTACTGCAGAGGTTTCAAGCTCCCATCGACGAAATGCAAAATTTTATAGTTTTTTTGAGAAGAATTGTTTTTTCCCATGAGGATCGTATCGAACCAATGGTTCTAGAAAACTGGGAGAAAACGTATTCAAACGCAAATTTAAATTCTACTTCATTTTTAAGTAACAAAAAAGATTATGCCACAGCAAAGAGGTATTTCTTCCATTGTGTGACACAAAGTAAAAATTTTGCCCCAAAGAAGAGAAAGATCTATCGCTTGAATATCCTGAGATGGTCAATCGATTTAATATTATCACAAAGCTTTACATTATGCTTTCCATTTCCAGAGGCAGCAATACCGTGCATTGACACATTCTCTTAAAAATGCACATAATCTATACAAAGAAAAAACTGATACATTCATTTAAAGCTTCATGTAATTAAGTTTATTCATTTGAGGCTTGATAGAATTATGTATAGTGATGTATGCTTGCGCATCAGCTACTGGGGAGGGACAGGTGGATTTTTTCGTTGGGGGGGGGCAGTGTGCCTGTAGCCCCCAATGCTGCATTTTGATGCCCAACTTTTCTTGCGTTCCGTAAGCTTTTGGATAAATATGGAGGGAGTTTTTTTCGAGGGGGGGGGGATTAATTTCTGATCTCCCTTCATTAGTAGGATGTTTTGTTTGTTTAAGTCTTTAATATGGGCGCTGTAGGGTAATACCTCCCCTTTTGTTTCGAAAAAAAATGTTTCTGTGTAACATAAGAGATCATATTCTTATACTGACCAGCATAAATGGTAGAGAGGCTTGGAAAAAGCATCATGAGTGCCACCAGAAATTTTCCCAATGTGAGAGGATGTGTAATTGCTACCAATAGCATTGTTTTTATCGAAATTGAAAGGGAATGTTTCTCATTTTCCCAACCATAGATTTTTTTATGTCGTCTTTTGCCCGTGGGCATTGGCTCCCTTTCCCTCCTGCCAGTGTCCGTGAGATAGATCCCTAGAAAAATAATTGTTAGAATAACTCACCTTGAAAGCCATGGAAATGATAACCCTATAACTCATCTTTGATATTTCAGACCCTACCCCTCCTAACAAATGCTTGGAGGGGTTCATTTTACAGGGAAAATTATCACTGTCGAAGCATTGTTATTCGAAATCCTTACATCCTTACAATCCTTGCCCTGGGGGCTTTGGTGGGGCATTACATCCCCAAAAGCATAGCTTCTAGACCCTTTGCGTATTTTAGACAAAATCACTTTTCAAAATTTTGATCAGTGTTGAGGGGAGGCGCCATCTACAAAGGGCAAAAGGAGGGGGGGTCTTGTAGTCCTCCAATCACTTTTCAACATTCTATCGACATACCCTGTAAGTTTCAACTTAATACCTTTAGCCGTTCCTTGATTATTGCTGATACGCCTTTTTGACAACCAGGTTGCATGTATTACGTTTTGATTGTGTTTGGCATTCCTCTCCAAAGCTGTGGAGGGCCATGTCAATCCCATAGGCATAATTATTTGACCTTTAGACTATTTTGAATAAGATGATATTTCAGCATTTTGATCGAATGTTTTTGGAGAGAGGGTAGCTAAAGAGGGCAAGGGAGAAAGTCTAGCAGCCCTCCAACCACATTAAAACATCCTCCTCAACATGTCCTGAAATTTTCAACTTAATACTCTCAGATATTGCAATTCCGCTTTCGATAAACCAGATGTACATAGTGCCTTTTGGATGTTTTCGAATGTCCGCCAGTCGTTTCAGTTATAGTGGTGGTAGTAATAGTAAGTGGTAGTAGTTGTGGTAGTAGCAGAAGCAGTGGTAGCTGTAGTAGTAGCAGTAGTAGCGTGCAAATATTGCCTTTCTGGTCAATTGATTATCTCCCTTATCATTTCATGAAAGTTCCAAATTAATATACTCAGTCACTCCTGAGCTACACCATTTTGAGTTACGCCCTCAACACTCCCCTCAACATTCCCTAAAAGGTTCACCTGAATGCCCTTCGTATTTTAGGAAAGTAAAGGTCAAACATGCTTACCCTTCTCAATAACACATACTATATATAAACAGTGCACGAATTGCCTAACTTACTACCCTTGCCCTGGAGGATGTAGGGGGGAGGGGGGCTAGACATCCTCAAAGGCATAATTACTGAACCTTTCAACAATGCTGAAGAAAATGGATGTTCCAAAACTTTGATTGGATATTTGTTTTCGGAAATGAAGGGCTTGGGAGAAGGGGGGAGACGGGTTGCCCTCAAATCACTTTTGAATTTTAAAAGGTGCATTATAACTTCCAATATCCGATCAAATGAGCACCATCTGAAGTTTATACGACCACCCATTCCATAAAAATCTTATATGCTCCCAGGGCATAACTTACAACCCTTGCTCCATGGCTCTGGGGGGGGATGTCAACCCTGGGATCATTGTTACACGTTCTTTGGACCATTTTGAACAAAATGGCTATATCACAGTTTTATTCAGATGCGTTTGGAGAAATGAGGGCGTCGGGGGGAGGGCTAGTTGTCATCCATCGCGTTTGACTCTTAAAAGGGAACCAGAACTTTCAATTCCAATCAAATGAGCCTCCTAAAGTTTATACGACCACCCCTTCTATAAAAACCTTATATGTCGCCAGGGCATAACCTACAACCCTTGCCCCCAGGCTCTGGGGGTTTGTTTCAACCCGAAGGCCGTATGATATGATCTTTGGACTATTTTGAATCAAACGGCTGTCTCAAAATTTCTATTCGATGTATTTGGGAAAAGAGGACGCGGGGGGGGGGAGCTAGTTGCCCTCAGATAACTTTTCACTCTTCAGAAGCGCACTAAAACTTCTGATTTTCAATCGAATTAGCCCCCTCCGAAGTTTATACAATCACCCCTTCCATAAAAACTATATATGTTAATAAAGTGCAACTAGTATAACCGATAGTTCTGGCCCTGAAGGCTGTGGGGGGACTGTCATCCTCAAAGACATAATTACTGGGTTTTTCAACTACGCTGAACAAAATGGCTATCTCAGAAATTTCGATTGGATGTGTTTTGGGAAAATGATGGCCGGTGGGGGGGGGGGGACTGGTTGTCCTCCAATCACCTTTAAAATGGACTATTAAAAAGGCACTAGAACTTTCAATTGCCAATCCAATTGAAGTTTTTACGACGACTCCTTCTAAACGAAGTGCTCTGGCCAAGAAAACAAATATGTGTCAACATCGCTCTTTACTTAGGCAGCGATATCGAGCTGTCATATGAAAAAACCTTGTATGTTAACAATGGGCAACTTGCATAATTTACAGCTCGTGCACCAGAAACTGGGTTGTCAACCTCTGGGGCATAGTTATTTGACTTTTGGACTATATTGAAAAAAATGGCTATCTCAAAATTTGATTGGATGCATTTTGGGAAAAGGGACATGGGGGTGGTGGTTTCCCTCCGATTACTTCTGATTCTTAAAAAGTGAACTAGAACTTTCGATTTCAAATCGAATGAGCCTCCTCCAAAGTTTATACGACCATCTCTTCCGTAAAAACCTTACATGTTAACAGTGTGCAACTTGCGTAACTTACTGTTCTTATCCCAGGGGCTTTGAGTTTTTTTTTAACCTTGGAGACATAGTTTGTTGGCCTTTGGACTATTTTGAACAAAATGACTCAAAATTTTGATCGTATGCATTTGGGGAAAAAGTGCGTGGGGGGGGGGGGGGAGGGGCAGGTCGCCCTCCAATCACTTTCGACTCTAAAAAGCGAACTAGAACTTTCGATTCCCAATCAAATGAGCCTCCTCCAAATTTTATACGAATACCACTTCCATAACAAACTTATGTGTTAACAATGGGCAATTTGCATGACCCTTGCCCTCGGGCTCTGGGGGGTTTTGTCGATCCTGGAGGCATAGTTAGTTGACCTTAGGATTATTTTGAACAAAATGACTATCTCAAAATTTTGATTGTGTGCATTTGGAAAATGGTGCGTTGGGAGAGGGAGGGGCTAGCTGCCCTCCGATCACTTTTGACTCTTAAAAATTACGCTAGAACTTTTGATTTACAATCAAATGAGCCCTCTCTAAAGTTTATACGACCACCCCTTCCATAAAAACCTTATGTTAAAACCGGCAACTAGCATAACTTACAGCCCTTGCCCCGGGGGAGAGGGATTTGTCAACCCCGGAGGCATATTTATTTTGCCTATGGACTATTTTAAACAGAATTGCTATTTCGAAATTTTGATCGGATCCATTTGGGGGGAAAAGTTTGATCAGATCCATTTGGGGGAATTTTTTTTTTGGGGGGGGGGGCTGATTACCCTCCGATCACTTTGACTCTTAAAAAGAGAACTTGAGATTTCGATTTACAACCAAATAAATCTCCTCCAAAGTTTATACGACCACCCTTTCGATAAAAACTTATGTGTTAACAACGGGCAACTTGCGTAACTCACAACCCATACCCCGGGCTTTGAGGGTTTTGTAAACCCTGGAGGTATGGTTATTTTATTTTTGGACTTAAACAAAATGGCTATTCCAAAAATTTGATCGCATGCACTTAGGGAAAAGAGGGCGTGAGGAGGGTTAGTTGCCATCTGTTCACTTTTGACTCTTGAAAATGGCACCAGAACTTCCGATTTCCAATTGAATGAGCCCCGTTCGAAGTTTATACGACCACCCCTTCCATATGAAGTACATTACGTTACGTATGACCTTGTACACTTAAAGAGGTCCCTTCATAGGCTAACACAAAAATCAGTAAAATCATCAGGATCATCTTCTAAAATCATCCTAATCATGATTAGCCTGCAGGATCTTTTGCAAACGGTGTTTAGTGATGATGACCTAAAATTTTTCAACTTTACTCGACCTACCAGTAAAGAGTATATGGAAATCTTGGGAATTTTGAAAGTGAAGTTTAAAAAGAAGGACACTGAATTCTGGAAAGTGGTTTTCCCTGAAGTAAAAGTAGCTCCAGCTCTTCGATATTTGGCTACTGTGTTTTACGGCTTTCACTTAAAAGTGTTTATGGTATCTGACATTCTAACGCAATAGGTGAGTGGCTGTCACCAGTTTGCCTCAAGCGGCCATCACTATATATATATTGCCATATTATGTATAGAAATTAAACAGGATTAATATAAACTTACTTAACGTTAAATACTATGTAGAGCTATAGTCTGCTCTCTACTGCCTTCGTTACGGACAAAATTTGGTCCGCAAGATTACATAAAAATCACCTAAAGTCTTAATTTTGGCTAGCGTGAGAGGTCCTACAGAGCAGTGTGAGAGTTTATAAAAATTAAACTTCAGGCTAGATCTTTGGTAAGGGTTAGTTATGAGTGCACTTGTTGTATATTTCAATTAAATTTGATTGCTAATATTTTTACAGATTCTGCTTGAAGCTGCACCAAAAGTTTCTGAGCCCTATTCTGAAATGGAAATCTGGCGGTCATCAGGATTCTTGATTGTTGTTCCTATATTAACAATGGCTCAGTCATGCCAAACGTAAGTCACTTGCATAATATTGAAATTACTTACCGTCTACATTGTATCTGTACACAAGGAAAATGGAAAAGAAGAACAGCTTCTTCTAAAGTACTAGGACAAACCTATTTCGTAGGTTTTTGCCTCCTCCTTCCCGATAAGTTTCTGTCCCAACAAAATAGTGCTACAACCACTAGTTTCAGAATTTGGACCACTAGTCTCGTGAAATTTTATTTGCTTTAGGTAAACAAAACATAGCTTTCTTTCTGTTCTTGGTCAGTTCTTTATATTTCTCAATTTTGCCTTGCTTTAAGAATGTGTGAAAGCATATCTTTTCACAGATATATTAAATTTGCTGATAGGTTAGACATTTGTAACTCGGAATGCTCTGAATAAGCAGGCATAGTATATGTAAGAAGAAGATATAATATATAGAAAAAGTGCTTGATTGAATTGGCAGTTATTCTCCAGAGATTCTATTTGTGTCAATAAATAGTCACTCAGCAGAATAAGCCTCTCACTGGCGCACAGTGAATAAGTTGAGATTTCAAGTCTGACGTGTGCTTGTACATTTTTAATAGGTCACAATTGATTTTTCTTCTAAAACCTTTTTTTATATCTTAAAAGTCCTGCCCTTGTCTGTGATTTTGAAACACCATTATTTCTATAGAGGTTAATGTAAAGGGTCGAATATTTGCAGTCAAGTTCAAAACCCGATTGTAGGAAAAATACACTAATTCTATAAGCCTTGGTCTGGTCAAGCTTGTTAACTCTGTGAATGTCCTGACTCGCGCTTCAAAATAACTTTCATTTTTCCAGATGATTGCCTCTATGTTGGGGTAAAATAGCTAGAGAGATTGATTTAACTTTGACACCAGGTAAATATGTAGTAGTAGACGCATGTTTTGTCAGAGTTTAAGCCTCAGACAAAGTTGTGGGACTCATGTGACAAACTGCTTCTTGTGAAAGCAGAGCTTGTTTTGACGACTGCCAAATTAGTCATTACTTTGAAGGTCTTTAATAGGGAACCGAGCTCCTTTATTTATTCATTCAACAGAACTAATTGCGCGATACTCCAAAATATTGATCTCGGTACCCCTTGCGGAGTACAGTACCATCAGTCATTTCGAGTTTATATAAAAGTTTGTTTCTGATTTCATCTTGTGGAATGAGTTATGGAGAACATTTTGATTCGAATGGACAGCAGTTTCCCCTGGGGAAGGGGTAAAGAAAGCTTTATTTTTTTTTTATAAATCTGGGAAATAAGTTACTGAAGATTATGAATATGATTTTTGAAAAAGGGGAAGTACCTAATGATTTTAGGAAACCTTAGTTAAGCCACTTTATAAGAAAGGTGATAAAAGTGAGTGTGGTAATTATCGAGGGATTAGTCTGGTCTCTGTAGGTAGTAAATAACTTAGTAATATGATACTCTTTTAGACTGAGAGATGCCGTAGATAAAGTTTTAAGAGAAGAACAGTGCGATTTTATAAAAGGTAGAGGATGTGTCAACCAAATTTTCATTCTTAGGTTAGTAATTGAGAGGTGTCTTAGTTATAATACACCTTTAGTCCTCAGTTTTATAGATTATGAACAAGCATTTTATTCTGTTGAAAGAAGATTTTTAGTCAAGGTCTTACCCTTGTATGGTAGACTAGACCAATACATTAAATTGAATAGTGCTATGTATAAGAATAATACAGCTGTGATTAACGTTGGAAATGAGGTTAGCAGCTGGTTTTGTATTAAAACGGGAGTTAAGCAGGGCTGTATTCTATCCCCCTTTATATGGATTATTTGGATGAACTTTGTATTAAGGAGCATAGGAAAGGCAACGGGAGACCATGGAATCAAATGGGGAGGAAAAAGTCTCCTGGACTTAGATTATGCTGATGATTTAAGCATCCTAGATGACTATGTTCAGGGTGCTAGAATAGGGTTGAAAATTAATGTTAAGAAGACTAAGTCACTAAGGCTAGGAATAAGTGAAGATGAAAAGGTGAAGTTGGGTAATGAAAAGATTGATCGGGTGGACAGCTTCACTTACCTTGGTAGTATTATTAGTAAAGATGGTGGGAGCAGTGAAGATGTCAAAAGTAGAATAGCCAAGGCTCAGGGTTTTTTTTAACAGTTAAAAAGAGTTTGGAAGAATAGGAAGATAAGTCTGCAAACCAAGATTTGAATATTAGAAGCTACAGTGATGACAGTGGTCAAATATGGCTCTGAAGCATGGGCGCTCCGAAAAGCGGATGAAGATTTGCTAGATGTTTTCCAGAGAAATGGCTTAAGGATTGTTCTGGATACCTAGTTGACTGACCGTATTTCAAACAATAGGCTATACGAAAAACATGGTTCAATGCGGCCCTATAGGGCTATAATGAAAGAAAGGTTGAGGTGGCTAGGGCACTTTGTGCGGATAAAGGATGAAAGATTGCCGAAGATGGTTGTTTTCGACCAACCGTCTAGGTCTAAACGAAAAGTCGGCCTTACCTACTTAAATTGGAAGAATGTCGTCATGATAGGTTTGCAGGAATTTGGGACTACATCAGCTGGTGTAGAATCCAAGTCTTTTACTAGAGTGGGGTGGGGGATCAGCGTGCGTAGCTGTGTTGGCCTCAGGTGGCTTGGTGCTGCGGTGAGTTGTTGTTAGTAGTAGTAGTAAGTGGTAGTAGGCGGGGGAGTTTCAAGTAGGGTTTAACAAGAAAAAAACTAGGACAATAGTATCAAAGTTTCATTTGAAGTACCAACCAAATGTTAAATTTCATAAAAATATGTTAATATCTTCAGAAAAGACTAAGAAGAAAAATTGCCCTTGGAAGGCGCTGGATTAAAGGGGAGAGGAAGTACAATTGTAAAACCAAAATGAAGTTGACATAGTCGGCTCTGGTCTCAATGAGATGGGGCTCCAAGTCGCCTTCTTTAAAATTGAGCTTCTCGTCTACGGTTCGTCTCAGCAACCTCCCATAACTATCAGTGCAACTATTTCCGCATCGTCTTCTCTGAAATATTTAGGTCTCCCGTTTTGACTAACTGTTAAAACTACTAAAACACTTGTCGTAGTGTGGAAAGAAAAGCTTAGAAAATTGTACGGGCTGCTTGCTCGAGTTAAGGACCAGTTTCCTAAAATAGCCCTGGGCGGACTTTACAGCGCTTTTTCACCGCACATTTGTTCTTCTTCGTGCCTTTATGGAATTTTTTCCGCACTATCTGTGCGGAAGAAAATTCCTCCGTTTTTGCAAATATCCTCTGCAGTTGCTGCTTTGGACTTCCAACAGGTACATTTCAAGTAGGTATGGCGTTTTCCATGTTCCTTCAAAAATTGACCATCTTGTGGACAGGCTCCGTAAGCGTCGAGAAAATATTGTCGACTTTCTACTTATGTCGAAAATATTTGTCTGTGTTATTTTTCTCGTTAGTTTTTTCTTGATAGTGCTTTCATTTTTCTTTAATTTCCCTTGTACACTCCTCTAATTGCATTTCGTGCTTGTATAGAGGGTTGAAATACATTGTTATTATTATTAATATTATTGTAGAGCAATTGCTTCAATTTGGGAAGAGGGTTAACTGCTCATTTTTTTATTTTGAAAATACCTCTTTGGTATTATCTTTGAACAATATCTGTTTTTGGTATCTTCATTTAAAAAAAATTAAAGAACACCCCCCCCCTCTATATTTTTCTGAATTGGCACCCCTGGTTCAAAATGGCATGAACCAAAACCTAAAAGGTTCAGGTAGATTCGCTGTTTGGTCGCACATCAAAAAGAAGTAGTAACATTCCAATATTACTACTTATTCTGCCAGTCCGGTAAGCTCAACAATAGGTTTTACTCTTTTGTGGGCTTTCTCGTGAAACTAGTTGCCTTTGTCAAAAAGAAACCATGTCTGTTTTCTTTTACTGCCCAATATTCTGCTTCAGATTCTTCACTAAGCCTATCTTAAACAGTGAGTAGGTCTCTAGTATCGTAATGCCGGTCCTAATCAAAGATTAGAGGAAGAAAATTGGAGCGTTTCAACCATTTTCTGGACTTTTGTTCTCTCTGTACCTGTATGAACATGAGTATTGCCTGGTTGTATGTATGCATGAACGGCCGAAGCACTGTTGGTTGGCTGTTGGATAGAAGAAATGTCTAATCTTGGAACGATAATTCCAAGATTCATTTAAAATGAATCTGGCCATTATATAGTTCTTGCCTTTATAAAATCTTCATTTATAAATAGGAAAAACAGAAACTAGGATCTAATAGAGGACTTCGCTTGAATAGATATCTTTTTTTAAATATTCATGTAATAAAATTTAGTCATCCAATAAAACGGAAACACAAGAAAAACTCGAAGGAGGGAAGAGACAATGAAGGCTACCCCGGTTTAGTGCTGTGCCCTGGACAACAGTAATATATGAATTGTAGAATAGTTTGTTGGATTTGGAATATCAAAATGCTAGGGTGATAAATGCTATTCTTTTGTTTTGCTCATGTTTAATGGAATAAGAACCAAAATAAGATTTGTTGTCTCTGAAAGTGATAAGTGAAAATAAATAAAAGCATCCGCTATGCTATGTGCCAAATATTTGCTGTTATAAGTTTCTATCGTCATATGAAACGTGTATCGGATGTAGTATTCCCCTGTCTTCAAAAATCAATCAGTACCAGATGCTAATAGTCTGGTCTACAGAACATTATTTGTAACAATAGGCTTTTTCGAGATGACCACTCATGTTGAGGATCGCTATCGTCTGTTTTAGCTATAACTTTGAATTTCTTGAAAGGTCTATTGCTGATTTAACTTATTTTTAGGCAAGTATTTGAAGTTTATGAGTCACTTCACGAGCCTTCGCTAAAGACGATGGATCATATTGTTTCCCGTGCTATAGATCTGTGTACGTTTGTTTATGCAGCAACAGGAATTCTCGGATACGTAGCATTTGGTAACTCAGCATCTGGCAACGCTATTCTCGATCTGCAGCCATCGATGTTCACCGAAGTCATTAAATTTGGTTTCGTGATGTCTGTACTACTAAGTTTCCCATTGCTGGTGTTTCCCTGTCGTTCCAGTATATACTCAATGCTTTTTGGAAGGGTAAGTTAATTATCAGTATTTATTATTTAACTGCAATTATTTGTAGAACCTGTTCATATTTTTGTTTCGATCAACTAGTCCTCTCAGTCCGTCTCTGCCCGTTTTTCTCTCTCCTCTTTTCCTCTCTCTCTCTCTTTCTCTCGCCTCTCACTCTCCCCTCTCTCCCTCTCCCCCGTCTCACCCTCGTTTTCCTCAGGAGTTTTATAAAATGCATTATTTTTTAAAGTGAGAAAAAATGATTTTAAAGATTAGTCTTCACACAACATAGAATTTTCATCTGATTCTGGAATTGTTTTGGTGGCTCAGTATCAGTTTGTTTTTCACTACAAGTCTAAAAATAGAAGAGAAAGTAGAAGACACGAAGAGTAAAAGAAACGAGATATATTAATTATGAGAAAAGAAAGTGTATTGTTTACGAAGTTTAAGCGGCATGGGTTAACTTTGAATTTGTTGATATATTTGTAAATAATTTGAAACGCTATTCGTCAGTATAGCCGGGGATAAGAAGTGCTGCGCCCTTTTGAGCTAAAACTACACATAGGTTGTGTGCCGAAATTGGAAAAAAAACGATCCTTCATAGAGCTTTTCTTCTATCCTCACTCCCATCTTGAGATTCACTTTTGTGTGTTCTTTCATTTAATTTCTGTTATAGTGTAGACAAAGCTGTTGTTTGTTCTCTGATATTTAGAAATTTTTTTAAAAACATCAAATCTTTTCTTAATTGTTAAGACTTTGGTCTTTCTTTGAAGCCTTTTCTATTTTACTTTGACCCACCTGGTCATCCTAGTTTTTTATATTCTGCTTTTGTGGGATTCTATTGACAACTGTTATGGACTCTTTTCCATTTTTTCCCCTTTGTATTTTTACTATTTCTGTGTTTGTTTTTTTATATCTCTGTTATGTTTTTCTACGCTTTGTCTATTTGTTGCTTTGCTTTTGTCCTTACCGCAGGATTTTGCGATATTAGGGAAATGAATGGTTCATGTTGACAGTGGTAAGCCTGAAGATCATAAGCTTATAGTTTAGAATTTAAATCTTAGTATCCTTCCACAAATGCATTTAAGCAAGCAATTTTGTGCTCTATAGTGGTCTCAATAGTTTTCTATGCACCTTCTCAGTGGTATTATCCAATTAATTTGGGAGGCTTTGAGAACAATGAGATAAAAAGGGGACCGGAGGAACAATAAATCATTCATTCATAAATTTTCCTCTGTAGACATGACGCCAAGTAAACAGGCAAAACAATAGCCTCTCGCCAAGGTGGGACATATTTGTGATGTATTAATGAAAAGTTCAGGGGTGGACCTATACCCAAAATTATGGCCCATTTGAGTGTTCAAAGTTTGCTTCTCGACCCCTTCCCCACCCCCAGAAGAGTAGCTCCCTTGAACTATGAAACTTAAGGGGCTGCGTGAATGAAACTGTCAAGATTGTTCCATCAGCCAGAACTAAGGCATGGGAATGTGTTCTCGAGCTCCTAACTCCTCCCCTTCCCTTTCTGTTAGGTTTGAAAAACAAAATGGAAGCATGCCAATTTTCTGTCAAGCTTGACCTGTCTTAAAATTGACAAGAGATATGATCCAGCTTATGCATGGGTACCACTTTTACAAGGTCAAAGATCGCGATAAGCAACCTTTAAGCCAAAGTTTGTTTTTATTTCGTCATAGAGTTTTCCAGGCCTCGCAAGAAAGGGTGGGTAGAAGAGTTTGGAAAACATTCCTAGAGCCTGGTTGTGACTGTTGATCCGTTCCTGGAAGTTTCCGTTAGCGAGAAGTCCCTCTTCAAAATTGTTGCTTAACATCGTTAATACGATCTAATCAGTCAGTTCATGGTACTAACCTATGTGTAATTTAATGCTGGTTCTCACCTTTTTGACAGGTGACTGTATCCCCGTATGATCCTAGTGGAAATGAATCAATGCCTGAATTCCGCTTCAAAGCAATTACTGCCTTTATTATTGGATCTACATTACTTGTAGGATTGGCTGTGCCTAATATCGAATTTGTGCTTGGATTGGTTGGGGCGACTATTGGAACAGTCGTATGTGTTATACTACCATCTATTTGTTTGCTGCAAGTTACAGATGTTGATAAGTCATCAAAGGATAGACCAAAAGCTCAGGTATTAACCATTTTTGAAATACTTTTTCTGATCACTTTTGGTTTTTTAGGTAACGCAGATAAGGCAACAGGGGTTGAGTGGTCCGAAGAAAAACTCCTAGGATAAGCTCCTGAGCCATAGAGGGTCTTATCTGAGCTACTTTCAAAGTATAGTTATGAGCCATATATTTTGTCGTTTTCAATATGTTTCATACAACTGAAAATTGAAGCTAAATCAAGAAACTTGAAAATAAATGACTGAATATGTAAAAATAAAAGCAAGAAACAAAAAGAAAATTTCTTATTATGTAGACTTTTAAAAGATGAGATCGTAATAATCATGACTATCTTGACGAACCTAAAAATAAAGTAGTGTTTTTTTGTAGTTTTTTTGGCTTCTTATTAGCAAGATTTGTTACATATGGAGTGATGATGATATGATGTAAGTCTTTTTAATGATCTTTTTTCATCGTAAGAAACTCCAGAAACTCCACACCAGATAAAGATTTTTGGATAATACTCTTGCTGGGGTATGTCCTGATGAAGGTAATTGGTAGAAACAAGGTCTTGATGAGTTACTCGTGTTACTCATGAGTTTACGCAGGGATATGTTCAACAGGGTTCTGAGTTAAGAAAATAAGAGATTTGGTTGGAGTAAACCTCTAATTAGGATAACTTTTCAAAATGCAAAGCATGTACTTGTAGAGTACAGACGTCTAAACAGTTTTGCTATATATATATATATATATATATATATATATATATATATATATATATATATATATATATATATATATATATATATATATATATATATATATATATATATATATATATATATAAACTGCCATATTTTAAGATGTTTCTTTCGGGTGTTTCAGAATTATGAAGTTTTTAGGCCAGTACCACATTTTCATCAATGTTGTCACGTTGAATCATGAAAAAAAAGAAGCAAAACTACTTATTTAAATTTGACAATGCTTTTGGTGAGTAAAAATTCAAGCATTAACAATCTGTTTATTCTCTAATACAACCACACCCTCAAGAGAAAGCTATACTTTCTTAGTCTGTTTTGTATTAGATGTCTTTATCTTATTTTTGCTGATTTTCCACTCGTATTTCTTCTTTCTTTCTTCTTTAATTTGGCACCCGCTACTACTTAAAGCTATATAACTGCCTTTTTCAATAAGATTTTAATTCTCGGTTTTCCCCTTATTTTTGTAAAGATTTATATATATATTATATATATATATATATATATATATATATATATATATATATATATATATATATATATATATATATATATATATATATATATATATATATATATATATATATATATATATATATATATATATATATATATATATATATATATATATATATATATATATATATATAAATAGACCCCACCACTGAAACGTTGACAAGCTATGCGCCATCAAGGGCTCTGGAGGATCTTTATTCGTATCCTTTATTTAAGTTTAAACTAGACCAGTTCAAGCAATCAAGATATCATTTTTACTATCTTTGGTACGTTATTTTTACTATCTTGGTATCTTTGGTAAGTTTTTTCACTTTTTATATTTCTTTTCTACCTGTTATTTTCTTTGCATGAAAAAAGACATAGAAAAGGGGTCTCCCTCCTCATTCAGAATTTATGTTCAGAATCTTCCTTTTTGTACTTATGAAGTATACTTTTTTTTGTGTGAATTAGCCACAGAGAAAAATTTGCAAGCATGACAGTTCGTACTAATTGCGTAAACAGTTTGTTTTATTCAGCAATAATATTTGCTAGCAGTTTTTTTTCAGCGAACTTTTCTTTACTTATTTTGTTCGTTCTTTTATCTTTCGATTTATCTTATAGGTAGTCTTACTTATTGGTTTGACCATTCTTCTTTTTGGTACATATTATTCCATTTATCCAGAAGGAAGCAAAGTGGATATATCTCTAGATAATGCCATTCCCTCATTTGTCAAAGACGATGAAGTCATAAAGCTTATGGAAAAGGCTCAACCGGAAATTGAACAAGCAGATATGCTGAATAAAGGTAAGACAATATTCCACCTTAAATATCGATACCAAACTCATACTTATACAATCATGAAAATTGGCTTATGCCAGCTTTGCCGCCTCTCCCAACTGCAGCAAATCGTCTGCATAAGAAATGAAATTGAGATCCATGCCATCTGCGAAAGATGTCCCTCGCATGACTCTTGTTGCGGAATAGATAGCAGATCCTTAGCGCACTCCCCTAAAGAGTTTAATCGGCCCAGGCTGCCTTTCCTTACGTTGCCCAGCTGCTGCTTCTCACCCCAATACAAGTCGAAAGTGTGTGTGAGAGCACCTATCAAGGAAAACTGTGTGGGGTCATCGCCTGATTCTGAGAGGTACACTAATACTTACGAATGCGTAGCAGAAATTTCAATGCTGCAGGCAAATAGCGGCTTTTTACCAGAAGATGTGCTTCGCATTATTTTTCTTTGACACAATTTCCATAGCCCAAAGCGTTCCTCAACAAGTGTGTTTGTCTTCCACTAGCGTGTGCGACATAATATAGGCAACATTTTGATTGACCTGCAGCTTTTGAGCTGTACTGGGTCCCTGTTCATTTTGAGGGTGTTGGATATGTGACTATTCTGGAGGTTGGAATGTCTTAGTCCCATCTTCAGGCATATTTGGAACATTAAGGCTTGATACTCGTATAGAAGTTCTGTGCTGTGTTGTAGGTATCTCCGAATGATCCCATCGAATACAGAAAATTGTTTTATTTTTAATTGTCTTATTTGCGAGTTCAGTATGCCCTTTATCAATGATAATGTGGGTGCGATGGAGTTAAAGGCGAAACACATGTTTAAGTCCTTGAATAAGTTTCAACTTTTTTGTCTTAATATAACGCGCAATGTTAACAGATACTCTGTAAATAATTAGTTGTTTCTAATCATTGACATTTTTTGCCATGAGCCAAGTTTATTTTGGCTTGGGAGAAAATAGGAAAAAAATGAACAAGAAAGAGGTAGCTCTTAAACTCTTGGAATCCTGTATAGCTAGAACAAATAACAAATCCAGCATGAAATGAAACAAAAGACTTGTAAAGGTAAATTGAGAAAACGCTTACGAAGTTGCGCAACTATTATAATTATACCTTAGTATGATGAATATCATCTTCACGAATGAATAAACACGCGTTGATTCCGAATGTGACGACAAATGTGTTGGTATCCTAACATTTTAAAGTCTTTTTTAGAATTTTAGCCACCTATTCCATGACCACAGAGAAATATATTAGCAAAATGTGTTCCAAGAATATTGTTCAAAGTGTGATGCACAATTTTAACATTACCAGAAAAACAAACTTGCATCGGCACTCTTTAAAATACTGCATAAGTTGTCGAGCGTACTAGACTGAATTGAACATCAGTAAAATGCTGCGTAGGACAAATAGTTTTTTTTATGTATTTATATGTGCTGTAAATACAGTCTTAAGAGAAGAATAATGTGGTTTTAGGAAGGGGAGAGGAAACGCCGACCATGTTTTCACACTTAGATTAATAATTGAGAAGTCCTTGCTCATCAGGCCCCTTAGTCCTCAATTTTATAGATTGTGAGCAAGCGTTTGATTCAGCAGATAAAAGAGTTTTGGCGAAGGTCCCATACTTTTATGGCATACCAGATATCTACATTAAAGCATTTAGTGCTAGATGTGAGAATAAAATTGCTGCGGTTAAGGTAGGAGATGAGGTTAGAAACTGGTTTCGTATTGAATCAACAGTTAACTAGAATTGCGTTTTATCCTCATTTATATGGATCATTTGATGGATTTTGTTCCAAGGAGCACAGCAAAGACTATGGGACAGCACAGAATCAAATGGGGAAGTAAAACTCACCTAGCCTTTGATTATGCTGATGATTCGAGCGTCCTAGATAGAAATATTAGCAAAATGAATGATTATTTGGAGGTTTTAAGAATTCAGGGGGCAAGAAGAGGTTTGAAGATTAATGTTAAGAAGACTAAGTCCCTAAAACTGGCAATGAGTGATGTTAAAGAGGTGTTGACGGGTAACGGGATGATCGATCAAGTAGACAACTTCACTTACCTAGGTAGTATTATTAGTAAAAACGGTGAGTGCAGTAAAACTGTTAAAAGTAGAATAGCCAAGGCTTGGGGTGTTTTTCACGTTTGAAAAAAAAGTTTTGAAGAATAGAAAGATAAGTCCGAGAGCCAAGTTCAGAATGTTGGAAGCTGCAGTGACTTACAGCGATGAATCATCCGAAAGACGAGGAGGATTTGTTAGATTATTCCAGAGAATGGTCTACGGATTGTTTTGGTTACCCGTCTGCCTGACCGTATTTCAAAAATTAATCTGTACGGAAAATGCGGTTAAATCCCGCTTTCTAGGGCTATGATGAGAGAAAGGTTGAAGATGGCTAGGACACGGTCTTTGGGTGAAGGATGTCAGATTACCAAAGATCGTCCATCTAGGGCCAAACGAAAAGCAGGTCGTTCCCGAATGGAGTTGGAGGAGGTCTGAAGGAAAGATTTAAGGGAAAATGGAACGTCTTGGGTGGGTGTAAACACGGAGGACTTGAATAGATTGGGATAAAGGAGCAGCATGCGTAGCTGTGTTGGCCTCAGGCAGCTTGGCGCTGCTGTGAGTTGTTAGTAGTAGTAGCAGTATTAATATGTACATTACTAATATCACGAGCAATTTTGGCCGCTTTTGCCTGTATGAGTCTTAAAAAACTTAAAATCTCGTCTGTATTTACCTCCTAATACGAGAACAAATCCATTCTGAATTTAGTAAAGTCCCCAAAGGTTAATCATGTTGTCCTTGGATAATAATTGTATTGGGCCGTCTGTAAATAACCAAAGATGATTTCAATAACATAACTAGTAGCCAGTTTGTGGTTTGTGCTATTCATAAATTTCCTTCCATACAATGGTTTCCTTTTTTTCATAACGACTGTGAATTCGCGATCTGTAAATGCAGATAAGTTTTTTTCTCATTCCAACCCCAAGGCCTAGTAAATGCGTGTTAAGAATAGAATCAAGACCATGCACTGCATTGTTCATATCATTAATACAAGCAAAGAGAGATAGGGTACCATGTGCAGAAACCTGTGGCACCTCAAATAAAATTTCGGTAATGTTTTTCCAGGCTAGACGACCATTATTACCGACTGGGATACCGCTTTTCCAGTGTTTCTGAACTTGGCATTAGTTCCTAAATTAAATTTTATTTCATTTTCTGAAGAACACACAGTTTTTATCAGACATTCCCGTAATAATCAGTTAGCTCTGATTATCGTCATTTTTCCTATGAGCTTATTTTTTTTTACTTTTTAGAAGGAAATATTGATGAAAGTCTAACTGGAGATAAGCGTGTTGAGCCAGCTTTACCTTTTGAAAGCGATGGTGGTGCACCTGTTGAAACAAAAGAAGAAGAAGATAAGGAAGTAAAGGAGATTATCAAAGAAGAGATTAAAAACGAAGAACATATCGAAAGTGTAGTTAAGGAACCCGAAATAGATGGAAACGTTGAAAATAAACTTACTGTTAAATTTGAGAATTTGAAGAAAGAACCTATAAGCAAGGAAAGGGATATTGCCGAATCTGAATATAAAAAAGTCGGAATCTCACCAGGTGAATACCAGCCCATTAAGAAAATTGACAAAACAAACAATTTTATTTCTAAGGGTAGGAAAGCATTGAATAAAAATTTAACCTTAATTATTCCAAAAAAAGATTATAATGAGTTGAATAATATAGAAGAAAAATTAAGTATCGATAAAGAAGAAAGAAATTATAATGAGTTGAATAATATAGAAGAAAAATTAAGTATCGATAAAGAAGAAAAATCAAACGCTATTAAAAAACAAATGAGGGAAAATCAAGGAAAGATTAACCCTAAATATACACTTAAAAGTACTGGAAAAGATGTTGTACATCTAAAAATTATGAATAACAATGCAAACTATGAAGACAAACCTGGAGGTAACATAGAGAGCCTGCAGAATTCAGCTAATTTAGCTACCAAAAAGGATGGTGAAGAAAATCGATTTAACCTTATCCAAGAAGAAAGTAAACAAGAATCGATTAATGGTGGAGGGAGAGATATTCTTTCAGTTGATAAAGCAGATGCATCAATTAATGCTGTTCAACAGCAAGCTTTGGGAGAAAAAGCTATTAACAAGACTGTCTTGAAAGAGGACAGTGTACAATCCAACCCAGTGAAGAGACAAGTCAAAGCAAATGAAAGTGTACATTATAATACTACTGTGATTAAACTTGTAAATGTAGTTCCAGAAAAAGAGGTTTAACCCTTGGCTTGTATATCGCATCAAGAATTCTATTGTAGCTAGATCACATGCCTTGCCCGTCAGAAAAGTATGATTCACAACAATTTTTTTTAGGCTTTTGTTTATGATCAGTTTTTTTTTCTCGTCATATGGCTAGTTATATAGACTAGCTATTTTCTTAGCCTATAGCTACAGTCATGATGTTTGAATACAATGTCGTAAGAAGTACTCTATTCATTCATAAAAAAATGTCTGAACGTTTTGGCATCGGATAATTTAAAATGTGACATTTTCCCAGCCAAAAAATCTATATTCCATATTTTTGTCAAAGGTTTTCTTACCATCTATTCATTAGTCAAATTTCATTTTGGATGTGACGATAGTAAGAAGCATATATTTATGTAAAACAAGTGATAAAAATATGTCGGGGAACCGTTTGTCTATCTCAATGGGGGAGCAGTCCTTAACACGATTCTTAAGAGGAAAGGAAATATGTTTAGTTGTTCAGCGAATTCCTTTTAATATTTTATTTCATTGATTTGTCGGTCACGTTTTGTCAGTTGCATATAAATATTTTAATGCACCGAACTTGCGTCAATGATGCAAAAAAACCTGCTTCTGTGAAAAATCTTGGTAAAAAAAGGCTTTTTCGAAGGGAAATGCATACAGATGAATCTTGAATATAAGTTTGGTTGGTGGTGGTGAATTTGCTTATTGTATTCTAATTTGGGTTTTGTTGCATTTAGGATATTCTGGAGTAAAGTAGCTTTTATTTTGTTGTTCCTGGCCATTCTCTAAAGAAAAATTTTATTTAATTTTGGACTTAAAAAAAATAAAATGTCTTGCAAGTTGTTGTTGTTCCGGGCGTACAAGAAAAATAAATAAATAGGAAGTTAAAAGGCTAAAAAAAAGGACCGTACCTGCACATAGCATCATATGTAATATATATATATATATATATATATATATATATATATATATATATATATATATATATATATATATATAACCACAATAAAAAGCTATTGAGTATGAAAAAGACAAAGAATGGTCAACATTCTAGCTAGGTATTCGCAAAGAAACAAACAGAGATCGATAAAAAAAATAGATAAAGCCAAAAAATCCTTGCAATCCTTGTTACATTGTTAGACCCCAAGTAGCGGTATTTTCTTCAATCATCTTGTCTCTTTACTTTCCATTCACATTTGCTATTCTTAAGGCTCTAAATCGCAGTTGCACCTATTTAATATTCTAGCAAAAAAAAAGAAGCCGAAGAATAAATGTTTTCTGGTTGCTCTGATACAAGAGCCCATCAAATAGCAATTAGGATCCTATTCCCATAGCCACCGGCGTAGTTCTTAGCGCTTAGTACACATAGCTACAAATTAAGCGGTGCTTATTAGAGTTATTGACTATATTAGCGTCATGTTCTCTACAGCCAAGTTTAATTTTGCCCTCCAAGCTTTTGCTACAAGTTTAAATTCTGAGTCTAGCGATCGCTGAATAATTTCAAACTTAAAACATAATAAAAAAAGGGAAGCTTTTCTTTATCTGTATAACTTAATTACAATTAGCGCATTGGGAAATAGAAGCTAGGAAGTGTATGTGAAAGAAGTCTTCTTGGGATGCTGTAGGAATTAAAATAGAAAGAATTAAACTCTAAATAAGTGTCTCTGATATATTTCCTATAGATATTTTTTTTTACCTAGTATTTTAACGTTTTTGAAACCAAAAAGAAGAACAGAAAAATGCATTTTTTTAAAAGCTAAAGTTTAACAAAACAACAATAAATGGGGCAATATGTAGTTGATGATTCAATTATTCTAGTCAACGCATTCTAAATTTTTCGTTGAACATAGAAATTTTCTATAGCGGATCCACTACTTTGGAATGGCGTGAGTATGGATGCAATTTAATGTTTTAGAGTCAGGTAAAAAGGCACAATGTCTAGATTATTAAGAGTGTATAACTGATTCTCGTTCCACCCCTGTGTGCAGTTTTACAAATGTTTCGCATAATTTCGGTATGTAGATAGTATCGCTTGATAACGAAATATCTTTATGCTGTCTTTTGATCCTAACTATTAAATTCCATGTTTAATCAAATATCTTATTTGTTATTTTCAAAATTTGTGCATTCCTTATTTATTTTTGTACTAAATTTTTGATTAAAAGAACGATTAGGCAATTAAGTGTTTTTGAACATTTATATCTGTTAGAACTAAACTTGCAAACTATGTTGAACCAATTTCAATATTCGCTTAGTGACTATTTTTAAGCATTTATCCGAATATTAGAGGTCCATACGTTCCTTTACATTGATTTTATCTCATATGCTTCGCTTTGAAATATATTCAGTATTTTGTCTCAAGTTTCGCCGTTTTATCTTGATCTTAACACAACATGCTATCATATTATTGAATATTGCAATTTACCTTGTATCGAGGCTTCTCCTCTCAGAGCTATTGCCACAACAATAAAACTGGAGAGCCTCAGAATAAAGTATTAATTCAAAACACAGTTAATTAAAACAAATCTATAAAGCCTTGAAGGTGTGCGTGTAACTCAACCCCATTCACCACAAACCCCTTGCGCCTTAACCCCATTCAACTTAACCTCTTGTGGGGTTGAATTGGATTGGGGTTAAGTTGAATGGGGTTTGGGTTAAATGAGGGTTCGATATGCACGGGGCTTGAGCTGAATGAGGGATGGGTTAAAAGGAGGTTGGATTGCATAGGAACTGGACTTGGAAATTGGTTGTGTCGACAAGCAAGCTCTAATCTGTTTCTAGCCGAGTTTACTCTGTAGACTGTTTCCTTGTGTAAGCTTCTTCGGCATTTAGCTACATTTTATGCCTGTATCACAGATTATTCTAACTAATAAGATTCTCGACTCGGCTGACTGTTGTGTTTAGAAAGAAACTCCGCTGGAATCTAACCTTTTTCTGCGTGGTTATTGACTTACCATAAGTCAATGACATTCAAAAGTCGAAAATATTTTAAACTTGTATTATCTCCGGTTAAGGATTTTTTACCATGGAGATTACAATAGTACCCTTGTTAAGCTTCCCTGCCTTTCACACCCCAGAAATGGCACCAAAAATTTAATTTTTTCTGCCATATGGCACTTTTACGACAGTTATTAAGTTGACTTTATAATAGGCACTTGGACATGAGCAGTAGGTTGTAAACAAGGTATTAAACATCTCGGCGCTCTCGTGCTAGTCCGCTAACCCTGGCAAAAAAAAAAAAAATCAAATTAGAAATAAATACGGAGATGCATGCTAACCATGGGAAAAAGTGATTTTCCTCATCTTTGAGGATAGGGGTTAAGAATTTCTGATTGGTAGATAGGAGCAGATAGAAGCTTGAAACCTATAAAGTAAAGATCTCTCGTGTGTTAAATTTTATGATGCGACTTCCATCAAGATTCTGTGACTTTTGGGAGGTGTTTCCCCCTTTTTTCCGAAATCGAGTACATTTTCCCAGACACGTAGACTCTGATGGGTCAGACTAAACGTGACGAAACTTATACATTTCAAATCAACATAAAATCAGATTCTTCTGATATATCTATTGGTATCAAAATTTCGTTTTTTCGAGTTTCGGTTACTATTGAGCCGGGTCGCCTCGTACACACAGTTCATTATCACGAACTGTTTGATTAATGTACATTAGGAATAATAAGGGTCATAGTACTGACCCCTATGGGACATCAATATTATCTAGAGAGCTAGGGCCTGGTATATGATCATACTACATCCATATGAATTTTTTAGCCATGCAAGTACAACTTTAATGATTCTAACCTTTTACCTCTAATTCCTCCGTAAATGATTTTTTCAATTCGTCAATCATGTCAAAGGCCTTTTTTTTATGTCATAATGGAAAGAGCAGAAACTTGATTTTTATCATTCAGAGAATCATCAATTAATAGTAAAAGTGTGGTATTAGCTTCTTCGGTTGAATGACCAAACCTGAATCCAAATTGACTCTTAGATTATTTTTTTTACCAATATTAAAACAATTTGTTTTTTTTTTATTTTTCTAATACCTTATACACTGTAGAGAAATATAGACAGTACGATCATCCTAAAAAGTATATGTCACCTAAATTGCCGGCGCGTATAAAAGCTCCACCCATTTCCTTTGTTTAAGCGATCCATTGTATATTTCTCAGTTCCTCCATCAACTTTGGAAGATGGTGCGAACCTGGAACAAAAGGGGTGAGCTGGCGAAGTGGTTCGCTACTGTCCCATCTCACAGGTATGACTTGACTGAGTCACGGATCTAGGATTTCTAAAAGGGCGGTTAGTATTAAATTTTAGCAAATGCGGAAACTTCCAGTGCTCACTTCTGATCAACGCTGCAACAGGGAAATTGCCAGAATTTAATAAATCGTAGGAGAGGGATCCACGAGGTGGTAGGACTATTCGGAATTTACGACAAAATGTTTTACCACAAAGGGGCAACCTAATATTTTTAGCACAGATTATCTGTTAGGTTTCGCAATAATCTCTGGTTTTAGATAGTAATATTGCGTCAAGACTTCTTTTCTTCTTGGTAAGGAAAAATATTCCCTTGAATTTTTCCTCTTTTATAATTTTTTGGGGCCATAAAAATTTCCTTCGAAATTTGATGTAGGACCTTTGTTTTTTCTTCTAATAACTGGTAGAATAGCCCTATCCAAGAAAACATCAAACGTCGTCTAAGGACGGTTTGTCGTGAAATTCTTAGTGAGTTTTCAGAGAATTGAAGGACAAATACAAAAGAATTGTATTATACGAAGAATATAAAGTAATGCTTGTTGTTATTATTGTTGTAAATATTCTGCCACAAACTTGCAAGTTATGTAAAACTTCTCATCAGAAAGCATTTTTTTATGACTCATTAAGTTAACCATCACGATTATTTTCATTATCTTTCCAGTTTCGGGTTACGTTTAAATTTTTTATAAGACTTAAAATGTTACAGAATTGTGTTAAGATTATTTAATCATTATAGTTACCAAGTTTCTTGTCTGTTTCTAATCAAACTTTGTTTTGTCCAGGGCATGTTTGGAGCCAGAGGGAGGGGGGGGGGGGGTATGGTCCCTCACTAGATCCATTTATGGCCTTACTTACATAAGTTGCAGTAGCCTAATCATTAAGCTTTAATATAATGGAGGAAAATACTTGTACATGCTAAAAAAAATAATTTAAGTCATGCGCATTTCTAGGATTTTCTTCTTCGCAGAAAGGGAGGAGGTTGAATTTTTTTTATTATCCCCTTAATGAGCTCCTTGGTACTATAAAAATCAAAACAATATCAATAAACATATGTGAAAAAAAGAAGTGACTAAGTGTAATTTAGCTGGAAATCTGCATTCATGCCGACCACACAATTTCCCTTTGAGAAAAAATTATAAAACTAGGGAGCTGAAATATCAATGCGAAACGCTAAACTTCCTCATCAAATGGCATCACCTTAAGGCATTGTTCAAATAAAACTTATTTTGCAACTTGATTATCCTTATATAAATTCATTCTTTGTTTTCCTTTCCATCCTCAAACCAATGTTATCTTTACCTTTTGCATTATTACAGCCAGACCAATTATTTTCCTTTTTTAACTCTTCCAACTCTCTCTTCCCTAGACGCTCGATTCGTCTTATTTCTTTTCCTGTTCTCCAGGCGGTGAATACCGATGCCACATGCGTGCCTACCCATGAAAAAATCTAATGTCGCGTGTGTTTCTTTTGGTTTATATGCTCTACGGAGGAGCAGCATCCTGGTCCGGCTTTGTCTAATGGTTGAGATAGGAGAGGATCGTACTGCCTATATTTTTCTACAGTGACCTTAGACGAAGGGGAAAAAATAGCTATTGGCCGATAATTAGTTGGATCTGTCTTATGTCCTTTTTTAAATTGGAAGGACTTAAAACATTCAGCAATGCTATAATTTGTGTTTCAGCTCAACACCACTTTCATTTATATTTAACCGTGGTGTCTTGTTTTATTTTTAGTTCCAATTTTTTCTTTATTCAAATTCCAAGTAGTTTGAGGTGAGCTTGATTTCTGAAATGAACTTGCGTAATAGGTCTTTTCACTTATTCTAAGAATATTTGTTAGCAAATTTTTATTTTAGATCTGAAACGCTCTATATTATGGTCTAAAGAGTATCACATTCTTATCTTGTACAATCAATTTTTTTCATGAATAGAATTTAAGATTGAGGTTCTTTTCCATTGTTTTTTGGGTGAAAGTTTTTTCAGGTGTAGTTTTATGAAAACAATGATCCAATTTTCCGTTTGATATCTTATAAAATGCATCTAAGGCATTATTCGGATTTTCCTCTTTAATAAGTTCACTCCAGTTTATTTTACTAAGTTTTGACTTTAACGCTGTTATATCTGTTTGTGTGTGATTTCCCTTTTTATAGAATTACTTTTATAACTATCCTTTGTGTTGAAATTACACTAATATTCCATAACCACAGAAGTAGCTTCACATGGACCAGGTTCAAAAATTATTCATAACAAAAGAAGAAGAGGAATTAGATATTAGAGTTGAATAAGACATAGTGAGTTTTAAAAAATACAACACATGCCTGTCAGCTTCTTGTTGGGTGGATGGGAGACTGTCCATTAAATTGAGATTAAAGTCATTAAGAATCAGAAACGGCATTCAGAGATTCGTCAATAGACTAAACATATTTTGTAAATATTTAGGAAATCTGTCTTACTAGATGATGGAGGCCGATAAATTACCACAATTACTAGTTTCTCATTATTGAGCATGATTTTTACCATGATCGCTGAACCACCCCGATTCTGCCGTGTTCTGTCTACATAAAGAAAAAAATGGCAATAATTGACATTAATTTTACTTGCAGAATGTTCATCTGAAAAAAATTAATATGCTCCAAAGATATCTGTGTCTGATTCGGGAAGCAAATTTCCAATTGCACCCTGTCTGCTTCTCCATTCACGACAACTCCAAAAGGATATTCATATTCTTCGTGTACTAGAACTTTTACGTACTATTTAACCAGAGAATAAATACTTGTTGGGAAGGAAAAATATTATCATTCTTTGATTGCTCCTTATTTAAATTATTGCACAATTATTTATTTAAATACTTTTTGGACGCATATAAAACCCCTACAGATCCTTCAAAATAAAGCAGTGAGAATACTTGGAAATTTTTTACATCGTCCATCAAAACTTAGAGATGCATCGGAAACTGAAACATTATTTCTTTTCTTGAATTTATTAGATCTGAAACATATAAGAGAACTTAATATATCAATATGGCATTTTAAAATACAAGATCCTAGTAGTTATTTTTATGAAAAATCTCTGTTGATTCTGCCCCCTCCTTCGGCTCTTAGGTGTTCTGGAACATATCGAATTCCCTTTGTTAATTGTGAAAGATCTAGATTTTCAATTAGATACCAAATACCATTTATTTCAAATAAATATAGGCTGAAAGATAGAATTCAAATTGAGTCATTTCGGCAAATATCAGTTCTAAGGAAGAAAATATTAAAATTATGTATTGACCTGTGATGGTGGAATAGAATTTTTTTTATTATTATTATTTTTTTTTTTTTTTATATTTGTTACCCATGTTGGGATAGCCTTCCATGCCCCACTTGTCCAGCGTTTGTTTTCTTTATGTTTGTTATGTTCTTTGTTTTTTTCTTTAACCAGGTTTTTTTTCTTTCTCTCTTTTGTTATGATGAGGAAATGTTTTTTTTTTTTTTTTTTTTTTTTTTTTTTTATTAAAAACCAATTTTACGAGCTTTGCTCTCTGTTGGGGGTATATGTTTTTTTGTTATGTTGATTTATTCAAATAAAATAAAAAAAAATTTTCAAACTGTCGTGCTAGAGGGAAGGAAAAATATTAATGAATTTCATTCTTATCCCGAGCTAAAGGTGCTTGAAAAATATTATTAAAAGGACTGTATTTCTTTCAAATTCCTCTAGTCTAGATATAGGGACTGTGCGAACCCGATAAACAATTATCATTGACATTTAATTTTACTTGCAGAATGTTCATCTGAAAAAAATTAATATGCTCCAAAGATATCTGTGTCTGATTCGCGAAGCAAATTTCTAATTGCACCCTGTCTGCTTCTCCATTCACGACAACTCCAAAAGGATATTCATATTCTTCGTGTACTAGAACTTTTACGTACTATTTAACCAGAGAATAAATACTTGTTGGGAAGGAAAAATATTAATGAATTTCATTCTTATCCCGAGCTAAAGGTGCTTGAAAAATATTATTAAAAGGACTGTATTTCTTTCAAACTCCTCTAGTCTAGATATAGGGACTGTGCGAACCCGATAAACAATTATCAAATATTGATATTACGTCAAGGTTTTTTTCAGAAGCCTGATGTCTCGTTTTTCTGAAGCCCACTTGAGACCGACTTATTGGAGAATACTCCTCCTCTACCCCATTCTGTCCAAAACTTCTATTTTGGCCATCCCCCAAGAAATCTCCAAAGATTTTTATTGAATTTTTATTGTCTCGTCCGAGCCTAATCTCAAAGGATATCCAGTTTTCTTTTACCACGTTGCTGGTTATTTATTAGTGCAACTATCTTAGGAGTAAGTTCGTTGTCCCTCCGAAGAATATGCCTGCAATCCACCTAAGCCACTTACCACTTTAACCCAAAGCAGCTTCTTACTGTAAAGATATCTTCCATGACCTTTACCTTATAGTCATCAATAGTTTTCATTTATAGTCGTTATTGGCCGTTACATTTAACCTCATTATATTTCTTAAAATAAAATTGCACAAAATCCAAAACGACACCTTGTACAAAAATCACCGAACATACATCAAAGACAATGTAATTTAAATACCAAAACCAACATAAAAAGATTCACCAAAATAGTATTTTTGCAGCCACATTTAACCATTCCCAGAAACAAAATAAGGATAAGAAAAACTAAAACCACATATTTAGATACAAGCGACTCCCTTAGTTTAGGCCTTGATTTTGAACTTTGAACTTGTCTAAAGATTTTTTTCATATACATTCCATACTTCTTCGAAGTTTCTTAGACCTGGTTTAACACGTATTTGATATATATCCCTTTTTTAGAAATGACAAAATGTTGGAAATATTCCGTTATCTTTTATATACATTGTCTGGTTTTGCTCGTTTTCTTACCAAATGGTCTCTAAAATAAATTTCTGCATACTTGCCAGAGCTACGTCTTTTTTACGATACGTGTCGTAATAAACTTTTTAGAACGTTTATTATGACGAAAGATTATTACCCCAAAATTTGAAAATTTAGACGAGTTTGACAGTTGTTTATTGATCCTGAGATGGCTTCAATGTTTCCACTTTCTCTTCTCACAAAATTACAGAGACCACAACAAAATAATATATAGATGCAGAAGAATTTGCAAACTAAAATGCCAATGAGTCAAATTACACATTGCTTACAGACCGAAAAAGGCTGACATGCAACTTAAAAGGAAGAAGATGAAGTATTACTTAGATTGCTGATGAAATAGGAAAATTTCGTTCGGAGACTGAAGAGATATTTCTTCTAAAACTGTGGATAAAGTTCTGACTTAGAAGTTCTAATTTGGGTAATGTTCGTAAAATAACAGTATAGCCTTTTAAATTGCTAAATAGATAATTTAAAACTTCATATATTGTAACGCTAAAATTGAAATAACTGACCTGAGCACCTTTTTTTCTATTAGGCTAAGTAAACATGAAAAAAACCGTTAACTGCATTCTGGAAATACTACTCATTGAAGACGCTTTCGAGTAAGGAGGGTTCAACATATGTAAGTTTAGCTCTGGATTTAATGGCGAAATATTTTTGAAAAATGAAAACATAGATATATTGGATATAATTATTACAAACTATTAATTATCATTTAAGCAATGCTAAGGATCATATAACAACTAATTGCAAAAAGAATTCTTAATCTGTACCATTGCATATTTAGTAGAATTTTGAACCATACATTTTTTCAAAGGTTAAACATGTATTTCAGACACAAAAATGATAAATATGTATTTTTAATAATAATTAAATTGATATTTCGAATTTTCACCAGCGAAACTTAGATTTTTCTCATTGGTATGTTCGTCCCTGCTTGTGCCGAAAAATAGTACAACGACAGTTTGTACATTGTCTGTCAGATTCCTTTGTAACATTGATATGAAATGGTGTAGAACTTCTGTATAATGAAAACGATCATTTAGAACTGTAGAATAATTTATTGTTCTATATTAAGAACCAAAAACATAATGCTACTAGACACCCTACTTTAAGCGATTTTGCTAATAACACTATTCACGGCTTTTCTTCACGCGGCGTCTTGATTTGTTTCTTAGTTGTACTTGCTATCCATTGAAAACTTAAGCTATCACGGCCTTTCTAATAAAATTTCATTAAAGTTAAGAGTATAGTTATTATGAGGTACTTAGTCAGGCCTGAAAACTCTTGAAGTAGAAATACTTGGTAGATCGCATACAAACATTTCACAAGGGACAGCAATATTTTCCACTCATGACCTATACGAGGATCTCTCCCCTAGACTAATTCAATGAAAAATAGACCCTGGTATGCAGACAGGGTAAGTATTTAGGCCTAGCCAACGCTTTTTGTCATCAAACATGAGAAGAAAATTCTTTGAGTGTCCTTATTTGGTGTTATAAAGAGTTTGTTATAAAAACTGATTAACTGGTCCTTCTTTTTTGTTTTTTCTTTCAGTGGAGTTATGAGTGTCTTTATAACACCAAGTCCTTATTTTTTCTATATAACGTATGACTACAGAAAATCTATCAGAAACTGAAATTGAAACTGCACTGATTTTCATTGAAAAATATACCTCTAATTCAAGACGCAGATACTGTCAAAATATATTAAGCTCATTTACCTGCCCAACAAATACTATCTAAAAATAACTTGGATACATAAACCGAATCAACCGAGAAATCTGATTGACATCTTTTTCTCAACGTCGGTTTTTGCAAGAACGTTGCAAAACTCTTCAAAAGATATTCTTTGATCATTATCCGAGTCTGCTTCAAAAATTGTTCGCTCAGCCACACAGGAGAGTTGCTCTCCACTGAAAGAAAAAACAAAAAAGAAGGACCAGTTAATCAATTTTTATAACAAACTCTTTATAACACCAATGGGAATTCACTCCTCCTCGGCCGTCCATATTAGACCAAACTAAACAAAAATTACAATTATTTGTAATATCAGGATAAAATATAACCCTTTTATGATAAGCAAGTCTTTTTTTTTCAAACCTTAGCTCCCGTTCCCCTGAAATATTTATCTAAATTGTTCCTCCTTCCACCTCATATGGAAAGGCTATTCAGCAATTGTAGTAACAGTAAACACTGATTCGTTAATACAGTTTTGATATTAGTAATAAAAAAAAAAATGTAATGCATACAGTAGCTCCGAAAATTAAGAATACAGAAAATACCCCAAACTAAGTCAATTTAGTTCGACAATGACGCATTACTACATTCTTGCTATTATCATATCACACTTTACATAAACAATAGACCCAATCATGTTACTCTTTACTCAAAATTTCGTTTTAAATAGACACAGGGTCGTATCCTTCGTTTTTTAAAACCTATTAAGCTAGCAACAACCTAAAACCCTTTAAAAAGACAGCATTTTGGGCATCAAGTTTCATCCTTTATAAGACATAAAAAGAGAGAGAGAGAAAGAGAGAGAGAGATATTCTACAGCAAGAAAGAAATGGAATACACCAGTTTTTCCCAAAAAGGCAGAATCACATAAATTGCACCCCAAGAGTGATCAGTCAGTGGGTCACAAAAACTTGAACATTTCAAGTAGCCTTAGCTCTGGAGTTTGGGTTATACTAGCTCTCGAAAAACAAATTACAGGGTGAATAAGTAAAAAACAAGTATTTCCTCGGACAATAAACATAACGATGAAATATCATTTATCACAAAAGTTATCTCTATTGGGCTATTAGTAATCTTTTTTACCTTCGTATGTATGTTACAATATAAGCAAAGCAACGTTCAACAATTTTAAATTGTTCCAGTTTTAAACTGACCTTTATAAAAATGCACGATTCTAATAATCATATTTTTGTGTTAGAATTTTATTTGTGCAATATTTTTTCTTTTTTTGTAGAAACCTGGGGTTTTCAAACAGAAAGAAAGAAAAATATAAGAATATCAATTTATGAAATTTGGGCGTGAAAGAAATACGATAGTAGTTTTTAATTCAGTATTATAATTAAAGTGGCGTAACGTCCAATAGCAGCTAAATTTATTGTTGGGAAACGGCCAAATTACCAAATTATTGCAAAGGAGAAACAATTTAAAGTTTACTATGGAAGACTTATTTACATACTATTGAATCCAGCGTAAAAAGTTACAAGGGAATCACAAAAGAACCCGGGACTAAACCTCACCGCAATCAGTAATCAAAATAGTACGCATACGTTTTTTATTATTTTGAACTGTCACATAACGAATATCTGATTTTTCTCAGCATTATTTAATCTCATTCAATATTTACACATGTCTTCACCTTTGAATACAAACACATGATCTGGGTGATTAGCGTAAAAGAAAAGTTTCGAGGCGTCCTAATCACTTTTCAAGTTAAAACTCCCAAATCTTACAAATAAATTACGAACAATAGACCTAAATTTAACATCAGCTCTATTTTAATTTCTTTTCACTCTCAAATAAAATACCATCTTGGATTCTTCGTCTCCCATTAAAGGGACATTGGTCGATTTCAAAGTGCAAGAAACGCCAAAAACAAGCCACACTTGCCTTATTAGTATTTCACTACCGAATACGTAATACACATAGAAATAGTGAGCCATCCAATAGGTCAGAAGCAGAAGCTGTTTTCAAATTCATTAAATCCAAAAAAGCACAAATAATAAATGGTATACAAGCAGAATTATTTGCAGTAGAGACCACTCTTAGATCAAATAAGACACCAGACGATACATGTGATCCCTGAGTATCAAACTAGATTCTGTCAAAACAGATCTGCCAGAGACCAAATTTTTGTCACCAGCCCGATTATGGAAAGATACCCAGAATTTGGGATAAAACTATACCAATTGTATGATTATTTGATAAATCAGGGTTTCTATCTTATCTGGTACACTATACAGCTCCTGTCGATATTATTGACATTATTAAGAGCAGGTCGGAATTCCTTATGTCTAACTTGCTATCACAGGCTTGCAATAAGGATGGCTAATCTATCTATTCCCAAATTCTGTGTTAGTACTGGTCCATAATAACACGGAAGAACTGTTAGGTGAATACCTTTTCCACTTGTGTACAAGTGCCGATGGCACTAAACGCCTAAACGAGATGAAGTGAACAGGAAGTCAAGTATAAACGACACTGACGATATAGCTAGTTACTTTGGAAGGAAAATAAATCCTAGCAAGATGAAACCTGTGAAAGTAATACGGCACACAGATGCAGGTCTTCCACTCAGCAAAACTACTATGAAGGAGGAAAAAACCCAATGGGTTGACAACTTCGTCGACCTAGGAAGTGAGATGACACCTACAAACGACTCCTCAAAAGATACTAAAGAGCACCTTGCCCCTCCCTCATCATGCTTCAAGTCACTTCACTTGACCTGGCGAAATAAATATATGCCGCTGAGACAGCTAGGTGGCATAATAAAGTCAGTAGGGTGAACTAAATCTTAAGATAGAGATTAACTGTCCAATTACTGGATGTTTTGCCCTTGCCTTTGACCTGATTTAACCAAAAAGGCTATTAATTTTCTTAATATCCTTTCACAACAAATTAGAATCTCAGCATTAACTATTCACCACACAACTCAGAAATTCTGATCTTTAAGAATGTGTTTAGCAGAAAGATAGTAGAGTATTTCCTTGAGGAATGTTAATAAATATATTCTCTCTAAGAAAATTTAACTAACTAGTAACAACTAACTGCAACACCAAGCGGCCTGAGGCCAACATAGCTACTCATGATCCTACTCCGCCCCAGTCTATTCAAAGCCTTTCTCTTTAAACCCTCCAAAGAAGTTCCAATTTCCCTTATATTCTTCCTTAGGACCTCCTCTCACCCCATTCGGGGACAATCTGATTTTCGTTTGGCCCTAGATGGTTGACCAATAGGACAACCATTGGCAATCTGTCATCCTTCATCCGCAGAACGTGGTGTCCTAGTTATCTCAACCTTCCTTTCATTTTTCTCTAGAATGCGGGATAAACCCACAATTTTTGTACAGCTTACTGTTTAAAATACAGTCAGTGACACGGGGACCAAAAAAATCCTATTCTTCCAAACTTTTTTCAACCGTGAAAAAAATACCGTGGGCCTTGCCTTATTCTACTTTTAACATATTCACTACGTCTACAATCTTTACCGATAATACTACCAAGGTAAATCAAGGTGTCCACTTGATGAATATTCTCGTTATCCAACATCACTTCTTCACTTTCACTTATTCCCAGTCTAAGGGACTAAGTCTTAGTAACATTAGATTTCAAATTAATTCTTGCAATCTGAAAACTTCCAAAAAATAATTCATTTTGTAACATTTTCATCTAGGACATTCAAATCCTCAGCATAACCTAAGCCTAGGTTTACTTTTTCATTTGATTCCATAAACTCCCTTAGTCTTTTCCGTGTTCCTTAGGACAAATTCCATCAAAATGATCCATATAAAATGGGATAGAACGCAACCCTCATTAGCTCCTGATTCAATATGAAACCAGCAACTAACCTCATTTCCTGCCTTAACTGCAGCAATGTTATTCTCAAACACAGCACTATCACTTCAATGTATTTGTCTGGTATACCATACAAGGGTAAGACCTTCGCTAAAGCTCTTCTATCATTTGAATCAAACACTTGCTCATAACCATAAAACTGAGGATTAAAGCGGCTTGATGACTCTCTCCGTGTCAAAAACACACTCTTCTTTTCTTAATACTTTACCTACAGCATCTCTAATTTTACAATAACCATGTTTAAAAAGCTCATTTTTTCACACTATCAGCACCTGTGGCCTATTATTTTTCAATCCTTTTAATACTGTCTCTAATTCTTCCTTACAAAATAAATCTTTCTTCGCTTCCAAAATGTCACAAACTTTTGCATTTTTCTATATCATTTCCTGTAACTTTATCACGGTTTAACAAATTCTCAAAATCTTCAGCCCATCTCTAACTCTAATCTTATCACTAACTGTGGCCCCATTCCTATCTTTAAGTGGGGCAGGTCCAGATTGACTATTCACTCTCAATTTTTCAACATGCCAACGCAATATTTTACTATTGTGCCGTCTAGCTGCATCTTCTAGATCTGCAGCAATTTTATCCATGGGTTCCATTTCATACGTCCTTAATTTATATTTTAATGCTTTCTCTACAGTCCTTACATTCCTTTTGTTTTCACATGATATATCACTCAAATACTGGTTATACAAGCCCCTCCACTTCTCTATCAAACCCGAAGCATTTTTACTAATATTCCTAGGTGCCTTTCTAACGTTCCTCCCTAAGCCATAATCTGGTACTCCACAAACTACTTTCCTAAAATTATTCCATCCATCTTGTATATTATCACTTAAAACTTTCCAGTTTAGTATTCAACTGTTCCTGGTCTCAAATTCTCATCCTGAAATCTGCCAACGCATAACTTTCCGGAAGGTACTTATCATTCCTAAATATCAGCCTTAGGCTAATCCTAGACGCTACTAGATGGCGATCTTTACTTTTAACATCAATAATAACACTTCTACATACAATGGTGTTAATTTGCTACGGAGCACGGGGGGAAAACTGCCCCTCACAGACCTCGATTTACCCCTACCCCCGCTGAAAATTAGTTTCTTCAAAAATGTTGTCAAAACTAAGATGAGCCTGCATAATTCAAGCATCTACAGAAACTCGTCAGTTTTCTTTAGTATATCTTTACCTTTATGGTACTATATGGTTCATTTTTCAATTTTCACTGTCATTTTCACTTGATTTGGGAAAACTGGTTCCAACTCCCCCCCTCCCAGGATGTTGACAAAATTATGCCACTGCCTATATACCCTAGTATCTTCGTATCAATCCTGCCAGTTTTTGGTTTACAATAACATAATCAATAAGGTTGGCTGTTTTACCATCATATGAGTTCCATAGTACCTTATCGGCCATCTTATGGCCAAATACTATATTGGTTCTAACTAGACTGTTAAAGTTACTAAATTGCAGCAATCTACAACCATTACTATTTCCTTTTCCTGCACCAAATTTACCTAGGCTACCATCTATTCCTATTCCTACTAAGCTGGGCACTACATTCCCCTAATAAAAATACCATTCTTCTACTTGGAATTCCGTTTACTTGTTCCTGTAGCTGTATTAGCTGGAGCCATTAAAACAAACGAAGTCCTAAAAATGGTAGGATATGGACTCACGGGTGAAGATAACTCAGTGAGACAGGTCTATCAATTCATAGATATCATGTGTAGCTAGACCTAGACGGAACATGCAGACGTTCCAGGATGACTGAGAATGTTTCATATCAAATAAAAGACCAATATAATAAGCAAGGATGAGCCAAAGACAAATATAAAAGTCGAAAATTTTCTTACAAGACTAATAATTAATTTTCTAACTATGACTAAATTCCTTACAAGCTTTGACGGCTACACACTCTACAAGCACTGAAATCTTAAAAGTTACATCTGTTATTAATTTACAATGCTTTCCCTGTCATTACCAAGCGTTCTAAAAATCTGAGCTTCAGCCTTCAGTTCGTTACGAGGCTGAAAAGGTTGGTAAAATCAGAAAAGGTTGGTAGAATCAATAAATAATACAAGAGATTTCCTCGGTTAATTTGTTTCTTCCTCATTTCCAACTTCCGCAGTCAGACCAGAGATAATACAACGATTATTGGTATCTGTTCACTATTCAATAGTCCTACAATAAAAGCCTTATCAGACTTTTTTTCCTTTTAAAATCAGATGCACCACGTTTCACAAAAAGGGGATAAGCTTTTTCAAAAGCGTCTATGTTTGAAGACGACAATAATATACCTGATATATCCACCAACCATCATCTGAAGAATAGATAGTAGCTCATCTTTAGAAATATAGCCATCGTGGTCTTGGTCGTACATATTGAATGCAACTAAAAAGAAAACAAAATCACTAACGTGATAATAGAGAAATTTCGTCATGACAACAGAAATCTATACACGGCTTAGTTGCCAAATCTACGAAATCAAATTCTCAACTGTCAATACAAATCAAGATTTAGCAGCCTAAATGTTGCTTTGGATCTCAAGAAAAATGGGCTTTAAATTAGTTTCTTATTTAGATGAAAACAAATAGACAAGCTACATATACCCAGAACAAAAAAATTATTGCTTTTCCCTCTCGATTCTAGTTTTCAAGAAGAAAAATAAGACAAATGATAGTTGTAAAATTACACAAAGATTAGTCATTGTCTTCTAATTTTGTTTGCAAAATAATCATTAAACTATATTTATCGAATATTTATGTTGAAGCTATTTTGCACGAGCCTAACAAAGTAATTTATGTCTACTGAATAGTACAGGTGGCAAGGGAAGTTATCTTATTTGTTTCCAAAAGTACGTGATGTATTGAAATCAGTCTCATGAGGCACAATCACATGAGATAAGCTTTGATATGACATGAGATAAGCTTTTTAGAAGAGTGATATCTAGAAAAGCTGTATAGAAGCTTCCCATTTTAACCAAATTTACCCCATTTCAATTCGATCAGGACGCCTCTTGAGAGGCATTAATTAAAAAAACTTTTTCTACAAAATAAGTTTTTTAAATAAAAGTAAAGAACTCCATTAAACCAAAAATGAGCAAAAATAAAATCAAATAATGTACCAAGTATGAAACTACCACAAATCAGCATCGATAAATAAATGAACTCCAAAACGAACAGAAATTAACATAACTTGGGCTCAAAACACCTATGCCTTCCCAAGGCCAGAACATAATTTGCTCAAGACGTTCCAGGAAAAATCATAATTCCTGATATTTTTACAAAGCAAGAAGGGAGAAAGCCGGGTCGTTTACAGAACATAAGTTTTGGTCTTCCATTACCTCAAGACGTTCCAGGAAAAATAATAATTCCTGATGTTTCTACAAAACAAGAAGGGAGAAAGCCGGCTCGCGTACAGCACATAAGTTTTGGTCTTCCATTACCTCAAGACGTTCCAGGAAAAATCATTTGCAGGATTTTCGTAAGTCGCTAAAGAACCATTGTTTTGATGTGTATATTTTGAATGGATTATTCCACGCCACTTAAGTTTTGTTTTTGAGGAGGGTTTAGTTGCAGCTGAATATGATTATAATTATTATAATTTTGTTGGGTGTTGTTTGGAGGTTCGTTTGTTTTCGAGTCCGGTAAGTTGAGCTCTAATTATGTTTTTTTTTTTTTTTTTCTATTTCTTTTTTTTTTTTTTTTGGTTTCTTGGTTTTTTGATTTATTAGGTGGGTTTTCTCCCGCAAAAGCATTGCTTCAGGGAATCCATGATTTATATATTTTTTTTTTTTTTTAAATAAACCCATTTTTACTTTTACTTAATTGTAAAGCCGGCTCGTATACAGAATGTAACTTTTGGTCTTCCATTACTTCAAGACGTTCCAGGAAAAATCATAATTCCTGATGTTTTGGCAAAGCAAGAAGGGAGGAAGCCGGCTCGTGTACAGAATATAAGTTTTGGTCTTCCATTACCTCAAGATGTTCCAGGAAAAATCATAATTCCTGATGTTTTTACAAAGCAAGAAGGGAGAAAGCCGGCTCGTATACAGAATGTAACTTTTGGTCTTCCATTACTTCAAGACGTTCCAGGAAAAATCATAACTCCTGATGTTTTTACAAAGCAAGAAGGGAGGAAGCCGGCTCGTTTACAGAACATAGGTTTTGGTCTTCAATTACCTCAAGACGTTGCAGGAAAAATCATAATTTCTGATGTTTTTACAAAGCAAGAAGGGAGAAGGCCGGCTCGAGTACAGAATATAAATTTTGGTCCTCCATTACCTCAAGACGTTCCAGGAAAAATCGTAATTCTTGATGTTTTTACAAAGCAAGAAGGGAAAAAGCCGGCTCGTGTACAAAATATAAGTTTTAGTCTTGCATTACCAAAAGACGTTCCAGGAAAAATCATAATTCCTGATGTTTTTACAAAGCAAGAAGGGAGGAAGCCGGCTCGTGTACAGAATAGAAGTTTTGGTCTTCCATTACCTCAAGACGTTCCAGGAAAAATCCTAATTCCTGATGTTTTTACAAAGCAAGAAGGGAGAAAGCCGGCTCATATACAGAACATAAGTTTTGGTCTTCCATTACCTCAAGACGTCCCAGGAAAAATCCTAATTCCTGATGTTTTACAAATAAAGAAGAAGGGAGAAAGCCGGCTCGTGTAAAGAATATAAGTTTTGGTCTTCCATTACCTCAAGACGTTCCAGGGAAAATCCTAATTCCTGATGTTTTTACAAATCAAGAAGGGAGAAAGCCGATTCGTGTACAGAATATAATTTTTTGTTTTCCATTACCTCAAGACGTTCAAGGAAAAACTATAATTCCTGATGTTTTTACAAAGCAAGAAGGGAGAAAGCCGGCTCGAGTACAGAATATAAGTTTTGGTCTTCCATTACCTCAAGACATTCCAGGAAAAATCATAACTCCTGATGTTTTTACAAAGCAAGAAGGGAGAAAGCCGGCTCCTGTACAGAATATAAGTTTTAGTCTTACATTACCCCAAGACGTTCCAGGAAAAATCATAATTCCTCATGTTTTTCCAAAGCAAGAAGAAAGAAAGCCGGCTCGTGTACAGAATATAAGTTTTGGTCTTCTATTACCTCAAGACGTTCCAGGAAAAATTATAATTCCTGATGTTTTTACAATGCAAGAAAAGAGAAAGCCGGCTCGAGTACATAATATAAGTTTTGGTCTTCAATTACCTCAAGACGTTCCAGGAAAAATCATAATTCCTTTTTTTTCACAAAGCAAGAAGGGAGAAAGCCGGCTCGTGTACAGAATATAAGTTTTGGTCTTCCATTTCCTCAAGACGTTCCAGGAAAAATCATAATTCCTGATGTTTTTACAAAGCAAGAAGGGAGAAAGCTGGCTCGTGTACAGAATATTAGTTTTGGTCTTCCATTACCTCAATACGTTCCAGGAAAAATCATAACTCCTGATGTTTTTACAAAGCAAGAAGGGAGAAAGCCGGCTCCTTTACAGAAAGTAACTTTTGGTCTTCCATTACTTCAAGACGTTCCAGGAAAAATCATGCTTTTACAAAGCAAGAAGGGAGAAAGCTGACTAAAGTACAGAATATAAATTTTGGTCCTCCATTACCTCAAGACGTTCCAGGAAAAATCACAATTCCTGATGTTTTTACAGAGCAAGAAGGGAGAAAGCCGGCTCGTGTACAGAATATAAGTTTTAGTCTTCCATTACCTCAAGACGTTCCAGGAAAAATCATAATTCCTGATGTTTTTACAAAGCAAGAAGAGAGGAAGCCGGCTCGAAGACAGAATATAAGTTTTGGTCTTCCATTACCTCAAAGTCTTTCCAGGAAAAATAATAATTCCTGATGTTTTTACAAAGCAAGAAGGGAGGAAGCTGGCTCGAAGACAGAATATAAGTTTTGGTCTTCCTTTACCTCAAAGTCTTTCCAGGAAAAATCATAATTCCTGATGTTTTTACAAAGCAAAAAGGGAGAAAGCCAGCTCATGTACAGAATATAAGTTTTGGTCTTCCATTACCTCAAGACGTTCGAGGAAAAATCATAACTCCTGATGTTTTTATAAAGCAAGAAGGGAGAAAGCCGGCTCCAGTACAGAATATAAATTTTAATCTTCCATTACCTCAAGACGTTCCAGGAAAAATCATAATTCCTGATGTTTGTACTAAGCAATAAGGGAGAAAGCCGGCTCGTGTACAGAATATAAGTTTTGGTCTTCCATTACCTCAAGACCTTCCAGAAAAAATCCTAATTCCTGATTTTTTTTTACAAAGCAATAAGGGAGAAAGCCGGCTCGAGTACATAATTTAAGTTTTGGTCTTCCATTACCTCAAGACTTTCCAGGAAAAATCACAATTCCTGATGTTTTTACAAAGCAAGGAGGGAGAATGACCTCAAGACGTTCCAGGAAAAATCATAATTCCTGATGTTTTTACAAAGCAAAAAGGGAGAGAGCCGACTCGTGTACAGAATATAAGTTTTGGTCTTCCATTACCTCAAGACCTTCCAGGAAAAATCCTAATTCCTGATGTTTTTACAAAGCAAGAAGGGAGAAAGCCGGCTCGTGTAAAGAATATAAGTTTTGGTCTTCCATTACCTCAAGACGTTCCAGGGAAAATCCTAATTCCTGATGTTTTTACAAATCAAGAAGGGAGAAAGCCGATTCGTGTACAGAATATAAGTTTTGGTTTTCCATTACCTCAAGACGTTCAAGGAAAAACTATAATTCCTGATGTTTTTACAAAGCAAGAAGGGAGAAAGCCGGCTCGAGTACAGAATATAAGTTTTGGTCTTCCATTACCTCAAGACATTCCAGGAAAAATCATAAATCCTGATGTTTTTACAAAGCAAGAAGGGAGAAAGCCGTCTCCTGTACAGAATATAAGTTTTAGTCTTACATTACCCCAAGACGTTCCAGGAAAAATCATAATTCCTCATGTTTTTCCAAAGCAAGAAGAAAGAAAGCCGGCTCGTGTACAGAATATAAGTTTTGGTCTTCGATTACCTCAAGACGTTCCAGGAAAAATTATAATTCCTGATGTTTTTACAATGCAAGAAAAGAGAAAGCCGGCTCGAGTACAAAATATAAGTTTTGGTCTTCAATTACCTCAAGACGTTCCAGGAAAAATCATAATTCCTTTTTTTTCACAAAGCAAGAAGGGAGAAAGCCGGCTCGTGTACAGAATATAAGTTTTGGTCTTCCATTGCCTCAAGACGTTCCAGGAAAAATCATAATTCCTGATGTTTTTACAAAGCAAGAAGGGAGAAAGCTGGCTCGTGTACAGAATATTAGTTTTGGTCTTCCATTACCTCAAGACGTTCCAGGAAAAATCATAACTCCTGATGTTTTTACATAGCAAGAAGGGAGAAAGCCGGCTCCTCTACAGAAAGTAACTTTTGGTCTTCCATTACTTCAAGACGTTCCAGGAAAAATCATGATTTTACAAAGCAAGAAGGGAGAAAGCTGACTAAAGTACAGAATATAAATTGTGGTCCTCCATTACCTCAATACGTTCCAGGAAAAATCACAATTCCTGATGTTTTTACAGAGCAAGAAGGGAGAAAGCCGGCTCGTGTACAGAATATAAGTTTTAGTCTTCCATTACCTCAAGACGTTCCAGGAAAAATCATAATTCCTGATGTTTTTACAAAGCAAGAAGAGAGGAAGCCGGCTCGAAGACAGAATATAAGTTTTGGTCTTCCATTACCTCAAAGTCTTTCCAGGAAAAATAATAATTCCTGATGTTTTTACAAAGCAAGAAGGGAGGAAGCCGGCTCGAAGACAGAATATAAGTTTTGGTCTTCCTTTACCTCAAAGTCTTTCCAGGAAAAATCATAATTCCTGATGTTTTTACAAAGCAAGAAGGGAGAAAGCCAGCTCATGTACAGAATATAAGTTTTGGTCTTCCATTACCTCAAGACGTTCCAGAAAAAATCATAATTCCTGATTTTTTTACAAAGCAATAAGGGAGAAAGCCGGCTCGAGTACAGAATTTAAGTTTTGGTCTTCCATTACCTCAAGACGTTCCAGGAAAAACCATAACTCCTGATGTTTTTATAAAGCAAGAAGGGAGAAAGCCGGCTCCAGTACAGAATATAAATTTTAATCTTCCATTACCTCAAGACGTTCCAGGAAAAATCATAATTCCTCATGTTTTTACGAAGCAAGAAGGGAGAAAGCCGGCTCGTGTACAGAATATAAGTTTTGGTCTTCCATTACCTCAATACGTTCCAGTAAAAATCCTAATTCCTGATTTTTTTTAACAAAGCAATAAGGGAGAAAGCCGGCTCGTGTACATAATTTAAGTTTTGGTCTTCCATTACCTCAAGACTTTCCAGGAAAAATCACAATTCCTGATGTTTTTACAAAGCAAGGAGGGAGAATGACCTCAAGACGTTCCAGGAAAAATCATAATTCCTGATGTTTTTACAAAGCAAAAAGGGAGAGAGCCGACTCGTGTACAGAATATAAGTTTTGGTCTTCCATTACCTCAAGACCTTCCAGGAAAAATCCTAATTCCTGATGTTTTTACAAAGCAAGAAGGGAGAAAGCCGGCTCGTGTAAAGAATATAAGTTTTGGTCTTCCATTACCTCAAGACGTTCCAGGGAAAATCCTAATTCCTGATGTTTTTACAAATCAAGAAGGGAGAAAGCCGATTCGTGTACAGAATATAAGTTTTGGTTTTCCATTACCTCAAGACGTTCAAGGAAAAACCATAATTCCTGATGTTTTTACAAAGCAAGAAGGGAGAAAGCCGGCTCGAGTACAGAATATAAGTTTTGGTCTTCCATTACCTCAAGACATTCCAGGAAAAATCATAACTCCTGATGTTTTTACAAAGCAAGAAGGGAGAAAGCCGATTCGTGTACAGAATATAAGTTTTGGTTTTCAATTACCTCAAGACGTTCAAGGAAAAACCATAATTCCTGATGTTTTTACAAAGCACGAAGGGAGAAAGCCGGCTCGAGTACAGAATATAAGTTTTGGTCTTCCATTACCTCAAGACCTTCCAGGAAAAATCATAACTCCTGATGTTTTTACAAAGCAAGAAGGGAGAAAGCCGATTCGTGTACAGAATATAAGTTTTGGTTTTCAATTACCTCAAGACGTTCAAGGAAAAACCATAATTCCTGATGTTTTTACAAAGCAAGAAGGGAGAAAGCCGGCTCGAGTACAGAATATAAGTTTTGGTCTTCCATTGACTCAAGACGTTCCAGGAAAAATCATAACTCCTGATGTTTTTACAAAGCAAGAAGAAAGAAAGCCGGCTCGTGTACAGCATATAAGTTTTGGTCTTCCATTACCTCAAGACGTTCCAGGAAAAATTATAATTCCTGATGTTTTTACAATGCAAGAAGGGAGAAAGCCGGCTCGAATACAGAAAATAAGTTTTGTTCTTCAATTACATCACGACGTTCCAGTAAAAATAATAATTCTTTTTTTTTCACAAAGCAAGAAGGGAGAAAGCCGGCTCGTGTACAGAATATAAGTTTTGGTCTTCTATTACCTCAAGACGTTCCAGGAAAAATCATAATTCCTGATGTTTTTACAAAGCAAGAAGGGAGAAAGCCGACTCGTGTACAGAATATAAGTTTTGGTCTTCTATTACCTCAAGACGTTCCAGGAAAAATAATAATTCCTGATGTTTTTACAAAGCAAGAAGGGAGAAAGCCGGCTCCTGTACAGAACGTAACTTTTGGTCTTCCATTATATCAAGACGTTCCAGGAAAAATCATGTTTTTACCCGACTCGAGTACAGAATATAAATTTTGGTCCTCCCTTACCTCAATACGTTCCAGGAAAAATCATAATTCCTGATGTTTTTACAGAGCAAGAAGGGAGAAAGCGGGCTCGTGTACAGAATATAAGTTTTATTCTTCCATTACCTCAAGACGTTCCAGGAAAAATCATAATTCCTGATGTTTTTACAAAGCAAGAAGGGAGTAAGCCGGCTCGAAGACAGAATATAAGTTTTGGTCTTCCATTACCTCAGAGTCTTTCCAGGAAAAATCATAATTCCTGATGTTTTTACAAAGCAAGAAGGGAGAAAGCCAGCTCATGTACAGAATATGAGTTTTGTTCTTCCATTACCTCAAGACGTTCCAGGAAAAAACATAAATCCTGAAGTTTTTACAAAGCAAGAAGGGAGAAAGCCGGCTACAGTACAGAATATAAATTTTAATCTTCCATTACCTCAAGACGTTCCAGGAAAAATCATAATTCCTCATTTTTGTACAAAGCAAGAAGGGAAAAAGCCGGCTCCAGTACAGAATATAAATTTTAATCTTCCATTACCTCAAGACGTTCCAGGAAAAATCATAATTCCTCATTTTTGTACAAAGCAAGAAGGGAGAAAGCCAGCTCGTGTACAGAATATAAGTTTTGGTCTTCCATTACCTCAAGACGTTCCAGGAAAAATCATAATTCCTGATGTTTTTACAAAGCAAGAAGGGAGAAAGCCGGCTCGTGTACAGAATATAAGTTTTGGTCTTTCATTACCTCAAGACGTTCCAGGAAAAATCATAATTCCTAATGTTTTTACAAAGCAAGGAGGGAGAATGACCTCAAGACGTTCCAGGAAAAATCATAATTCCTGATGTTTTTACAAAGCAAAAAGGGAGAGAGCCGACTCGTGTACAGAATATAAGTTTTGGTCTTCCATTACCTCAAGACTTTCCAGGAAAAATCATAATTCCTGATGTTTTTACAAAACAAGAAGGAGAAAGCTGGCTCGTGTACAGAATATAAGTTTTGGTCTTCCATTGCCTCAAGACGTTCCAGGAAAAATCATAATTCCTGATGTTTTTACAAAGCAAGAAGGGAGAAAGCCGACCCGTGTACAGAATATAAGTTTTGATTTTCCATTACCTCAAGACGTTCAAGGAAAAACCATAATTCCTGATGTTTTTATAAAGCAAGAAGGGAGAAAGCCGGCTCGAGTAAAGAATATAAGTTTTGGTCTTCCATTACCTCAAGACATTCCAGGAAAAATCATAAACTCCTGATGTTTTTACAAAGCAAGAAGGGAGAAAGCCGATTCGTGTACAGAATATAAGTTTTGGTTTTCCATTATCTCAAGACGTTCAAGGAAAAACCATAATTCCTGATGTTTTTACAAAGCAAGAAGGAAGAAAGCCGGCTCGAGTACAGAATATAAGTTTTGGTTTTCCATTACCTCCAGACGTTCCAGGAAAAATCATAAATCCTGATGTTTTTACAAAGCAAGAAGAAAGAAAGCCGGCTCGTGTACAGCATATAAGTTTTGGTCTTCCATTACCTCAAGACGTTCCAGGAAAAATTATAATTCCTGATGTTTTTACAATGCAAGAAGGGAGAAAGCCGGCTCGTGTACAGAATATAAGTTTTGTTCTTCAATTACCTCAAGACGTTCCAGGAAAAATCATAATTTTTTTTTTTCTCAAAGCAAGAAGGGAGAAAGCCGGCTCGTGTACAGAATATAAGTTTTGGTCTTCCATTGCCTCAAGACGTTCCAGGAAAAATCATAATTCCTGATGTTTTTACAAAGCAAGAAGGGAGAAAGCCGACTCGTGTACAGAATATAAGTTTTGGTCTTCTATTACCTCAAGACGTTCCAGGAAAAATCATAATTCCTGATGTTTTTACAAAGCAAGAAGGGAGAAAGCCGGCTCCTGTACAGAACGTAACTTTTGGTCTTCCATTATTTCAAGACGTTCCAGGAAAAATCATGTTTTTACCCGACTCGAGTACAGAATATAAATTTTGGTCCTCCCTTACCTCAATACGTTCCAGGAAAAATCATAATTCCTGATGTTTTTACAGAGCAAGAAGGGAGAAAGCGGGCTCGTGTACAGAATATAAGTTTTATTCTTCCATTATCTCAAGACGTTCCAGGAAAAATCATAATTCCTGATGTTTTTACAAAGCAAGAAGGGAGGAAGCCGGCTCGAAGACAGAATATAAGTTTTGGTCTTCCATTACCTCAGAGTCTTTCCAGGAAAAATCATAATTCCTGATGTTTTTACATAGCAAGAAGGGAGAAAGCCAGCTCAAGTACAGAATATAAGTTTTGTTCTTCCATTAACTCAAGACGTTCCAGGAAAAACCATAACTCCTGACGTTTTTACAAAGCAAGAAGGGAGAAAGCCGGCTCCAGTACAGAATATAAATTTTAATCTTCCATTACCTCAAGACGTTCCAGGAAAAATCATAATTCCTCATTTTTGTACAAAGCAAGAATGGAAAAAGCCGGCTCCAGTACAGAATATAAATTTTAATCTTCCATTACCTCAAGACGTTCCAGGAAAAATCATAATTCCTCATTTTTGTACAAAGCAAGAAGGGAGAAAGCCGGCTCGTATACAGAATGTAACTTTTGGTCTTCCATTACTTCAAGACGTTCCAGGAAAAATCATAATTCCTGATGTTTTTACAAAGCAAGAAGGGAGGAAGCCGGCTCGTGTACAGAATATAAGTTTTGGTCTTTCATTACCTCAAGACGTTCCAGGAAAAATCATAATTCCTAATGTTTTTACAAAGCAAGGAGGGAGAATGACCTCAAGACGTTCCAGGAAAAATCATAATTCCTGATGTTTTTACAAAACAAGAAGGGAGAAAGCTGGCTCGTGTACAGAATATAAGTTTTGGTCTTCCATTGCCTCAAGACGTTCCAGGAAAAATCATAATTCCTGATGTTTTTACAAAGCAAGAAGGGAGATAGCCGACCCGTGTACAGAATATAAGTTTTGATTTTCCATTACCTCAAGACGTTCAAGGAAAAACCATAATTCCTGATGTTTTTACAAAGCAAGAAGGGAGAAAGCCGGCTCGAGTAAAGAATATAAGTTTTGGTCTTCCATTACCTCAAGACATTCCAGGAAAAATCATAAACTCCTGATGTTTTTACAAAGCAAGAAGGGAGAAAGCCGATTCGTGTACAGAATATAAGTTTTGGTTTTCCATTAGCTCAAGACGTTCAAGGAAAAACCATAATTCCTGATGTTTTTACAAAGCAAGAAGGTAGAAAGCCGGCTCGAGTACAGAATATAAGTTTTGGTTTTCCATTACCTCAAGACGTTCCAGGAAAAATCATAACTCCTGATGTTTTTACAAAGCAAGAAGAAAGAAAGCCGGCTCGTGTACAGCATATAAGTTTTGGTCTTCCATTACCCCAAGACGTTCCAGGAAAAATTATAATTCCTGATGTTTTTACAATGCAAGAAGGGAGAAAGCCGTCTCGTTTACAGAATATAATTTTTTTTCTTAAATTACCTCAAGACGTTACAGTAAAAATCATAATTTTTTTTTTTCGCAAAGCAAGAAGGGAGAAAGCCGGCTCGTGTACAGAATATAAGTTTTGGTCTTCCATTGCCTCAAGACGTTCCAGGAAAACTCATAATTCCTGATGTTTTTACAAAGCAAGAAGGGAGAAAGCCGACTCGTGTACAGAATATAAGTTTTGGTCTTCTATTACCTCAAGACGTTCCAGGAAAAATCATAATTCCTGATGTTTTTACAAAGCAAGAAGGGAGAAAGCCGGCTCCTGTACAGAACGTAACTTTTGGTCTTCCATTATTTCAAGACGTTCCAGGAAAAATCATGTTTTTACCCGACTCGAGTACAGAATATAAATTTTGGTCCTCCCTTACCTCAATACGTTCCAGGACAAATCATAATTCCTGATGTTTTTACAGAGCAAGAAGGGAGAAAGCGGGCTCGTGTACAGAATATAAGTTTTATTCTTCCATTATCTCAAGACGTTCCAGGAAAAATCATAATTCCTGATGTTTTTACAAAGCAAGAAGGGAGAAAGCCGATTCGTGTACAGAATATAAGTTTTGGTTTTCCATTACCTCAAGACGTTCAAGGAAAAATCATAATTCCTGATGTTTTTACAAAGCAAGAAGGGAGAAAGCCGGCTCGAGTACAGAATATAAGTTTTGGTCTTCCATGACCTCAAGACATTCCAGGAAAAATCATAACTCCTGATGTTTTTACAAAGCAAGACGGGAGAACGCAGATTCGTGTACAGAATATAAGTTTTGGTTTTCCATTACCTCAAGACGTTCAAGGAAAAACCATAATTCCTGATGTTTTTACAAAGCAAGAAGGGAGAAAGCCGGCTCGAGTACAGAATATAAGTTTTGGTCTTCCATTGTCTCAAGACGTTCCAGGAAAAATCATAACTCCTGATGTTTTTACAAAGCAAGAAGAAAGAAAGCCGGCTCGTGTACAGCATATAAGTTTTGGTCTTCCATTACCTCAAGACGTTCCAGGAAAAATAATAATTCCTGATGTTTTTACAAAGCAAGAAGGGAGAAAGCCGGCTCGAATACAGAAAATAAGTTTTGTTCTTCAATTACCTCACGACGTTCCAGTTAAAATCATAATTCATTTTTTTTAACAAAGCAAGAAGGGAGAAAGCCGGCTCGTGTACAGAATATAAGTTTTGGTCTTCCATTGCCTCAAGACGTTCCAGGAAAAATCATAATTCCTGATGTTTTTACAAAGCAAGAAGGGAGAAAGCCGACTCGTGTACAGAATATAAGTTTTGGTCTTCTATTACCTCAAGACGTTCCAGGAAAAATCATAATTCATGATGTTTTTACAAAGCAAGAAGGGAGAAAGCCGGCTCCTGTACAGAACGTAACTTTTGGTCTTCCATTATTTCAAGACGTTCCAGGAAAAATCATGTTTTTACCCGACTCGAGTACAGAATATAAATTTTGGTCCTCCCTTACCTCAATACGTTCCAGGAAAAATCATAATTCCTGATGTTTTTACAGAGCAAGAAGGGAGAAAGCGGGCTCGTGTACAGAATATAAGTTTTATTCTTCCATTACCTCAAGACGTTCCATGAAAAATCATAATTCCTGATGTTTTTACAAAGCAAGAAGGGAGGAAGCCGGCTCGAAGACAGAATATAAGTTTTGGTCTTCCATTACCTCAGAGTCTTTCCAGGAAAAATCATAATTCCTGATGTTTTTACAAAGCAAGAAGGGAGAAAGACAGCTCTTGTACAGAATATGAGTTTTGTTCTTCCATTACCTCAAGACGTTCCAGGAAAAACCATAACTCCTGAAGTTTTTACAAAGCAAGAAGGGAGAAAGCCGGCTACAGTACAGAATATAAATTTTAATCTTCCATTACCTCAAGACGTTCCAGGAAAAATCATAATTCCTCATTTTTGTACAAAGCAAGAAGGGAAAAAGCCGGCTCCAGTACAGAATATAAATTTTAATCTTCCATTACCTCAAGACGTTCCAGGAAAAATCATAATTCCTCATTTTTGTACAAAGCAAGAAGGGAGAAAGCCGGCTCGTGTACAGAATATAAGTTTTTGTCTTCCATTACCTCCAGACGTTCCAGGAAAAATCATAATTCCTGATGTTTTTACAAAGCAAGAAGGGAGAAAGCCGGCTCGTGTACAGAATATAAGTTTTGGTCTTTCATTACCTCAAGACGTTCCAGGAAAAATCATAATTCCTAATGTTTTTACAAAGCAAGGAGGGAGAATGACCTCAAGACGTTCCAGGAAAAATCATAATTCCTGATGTTTTTACAAAGCAAAAAGGGAGAGAGCCGACTCGTGTACAGAATATAAGTTTTGGTCTTCCATTACCTCAAGACTTTCCAGGAAAAATCATAATTCCTGATGTTTTTACAAAACAAGAAGGGAGAAAGCTGGCTCGTGTACAGAATATAAGTTTTGGTCTTCCATTGCCTCAAGACGTTCCAGGAAAAATCATAATTCCTGATGTTTTTACAAAGCAAGAAGGGAGAAAGCCGACCCGTGTACAGAATATAAGTTTTGATTTTCCATTACCTCAAGACGTTCAAGGAAAAACCATAATTCCTGATGTTTTTACAAAGCAAGAAGGGAGAAAGCCGGCTCGAGTAAAGAATATAAGTTTTGGTATTCCATTACCTCAAGACATTCCAGGAAAAATCATAAACTCCTGATGTTTTTACAAAGCAAGAAGGGAGAAAGCAGATTCGTGTAAAGAATATAAGTTTTGGTTTTCCATTATCTCAAGACGTTCAAGGAAAAACCATAATTCCTGATGTTTTTACAAAGCAAGAAGGAAGAAAGCCGGCTCGAGTACAGAATATAAGTTTTGGTTTTCCATTACCTCAAGACGTTCCAGGAAAAAACATAAGTCCTGATGTTTTTACAAAGCAAGAAGAAAGAAAGCCGGCTCGTGTACAGCATATAAGTTTTGGTCTTCCATTACCTCAAGACGTTCCAGGAAAAATTATAAGTCCTGATGTTTTTACAATGCAAGAAGGGAGAAAGCCGGCTCGTGTACAGCATATAAGTTTTGTTCTTCAATTACCTCAAGACGTTCCAGTAAAAATCATAATTTTTTTTTTTCGCAAAGCAAGAAGGGAGAAAGCCGGCTCGTGTACAGAAGATAATTTTTGGTATTCCATTGCCTCAAGACGTTCCAGGAAAACTCATAATTCCTGATGTTTTTACAAAGCAAGAAGGGAGAAAGCCGACTCGTGTACAGAATATAAGTTTTGGTCTTCTATTACCTCAAGACGTTCCAGGAAAAATCATAATTCCTGATGTTTTTACAAAGCAAGAAGGGAGAAAGCCGGCTCCTGTACAGAACGTAACTTTTGGTCTTCCATTATTTCAAGACGTTCCAGGAAAAATCATGTTTTTACCCGACTCGAGTACAGAATATAAATTTTGGTCCTCCCTTACCTCAATACGTTCCAGGAAAAATCATAATTCCTGATGTTTTTACAGAGCAAGAAGGGAGAAAGCGAGCTCGTGTACAGAATATAAGTTTTATTCTTCCATTATCTCAAGACGTTCCAGGAAAAATCATAATTCCTGATGTTTTTACAAAGCAAGAAGGGAGGAAGCCGGCTCGAAGACAGAATATAAGTTTTGGTCTTCCATTACCTCAGAGTCTTTCCAGGAAAAATCATAATTCCTGATGTTTTTACAAAGCAAGAAGGGAGAAAGCCAGCTCATGTACAGAATATAAGTTTTGTTCTTCCATTACCTCAAGACGTTCCAGGAAAAACCATAACTCCTGACGTTTTTACAAAGCAAGAAGGGAGAAAGCCGGCTACAGTACAGAATATAAATTTTAATCTTCCATTACCTCAAGACGTTCCAGGAAAAATCATAATTCCTCATTTTTGTACAAAGCAAGAAGGGAAAAAGCCGGCTCCAGTACAGAATATAAATTTTAATCTTCCATTACCTCAAGACGTTCCAGGAAAAATCATAATTCCTCATTTTTTTACAAAGCAAGAAGGGAGAAAGCCGGCTCGTATACAGAATGTAACTTTTGGTCTTCCATTACTTCAAGACGTTCCAGGAAAAATCATAATTCCTGATGTTTTTACAAAGCAAGAAGGGAGGAAGCCGGCTCGTGTACAGAATATAAGTTTTGGTCTTCCATTACCTCAAGACGTTCCAGGAAAAATCATAATTCCTAATGTTTTTACAAAGCAAGGAGGGAGAATGACCTCAAGACTTTCCAGGAAAAATCATAATTCCTGATGTTTTTACAAAACAAGAAGGGAGAAAGCTGGCTCGTGTACAGAATATAAGTTTTGGTCTTCCATTGCCTCAAGACGTTCCAGGAAAAATCATAAATCCTGATGTTTGTACAAAGCAAGAAGGGAGAAAGCCGACCCGTGTACAGAATATAAGTTTTGATTTTCCATTACCTCAAGACGTTCAAGGAAAAACCATAATTCCTGATGTTTTTACAAAGCAAGAAGGGAGAAAGCCGGCTCGAGTACAGAATATAAGTTTTGGTCTTCCATTACCTCAAGACATTCCAGGAAAAATCATAAACTCCTGATGTTTTTACAAAGCAAGAAGGGAGAAAGCCGATTCGTGTACAGAATATAAGTTTTGGTTTTCCATTATCTCAAGACGTTCAAGGAAAAACCATAATTCCTGATGTTTTTACAAAGCAAGAAGGAAGAAAGCCGGCTCGAGTACAGAATATAAGTTTTGGTTTTCCATTACCTCAAGACGTTCCAGGAAAAATCATAAGTCCTGATGTTTTTACAAAGCAAGAAGAAAGAAAGCCGGCTCGTGTACAGCATATAAGTTTTGGTCTTCCATTACCCCAAGACGTTCCAGGAAAAATTATAATTCCTGATGTTTTTACAATGCAAGAAGTGAGAAAGCCGGCTCGTGTACAGCATATAAGTTTTGTTCTTCAATTACCTCAAGACGTTCCAGGAAAAATCATAATTTTTTTTTTTCGCAAAGCAAGAAGGGAGAAAGCCGGCTCGTGTACAGAATATAAGTTTTGGTCTTCCATTGCCTCAAGACGTTCCAGGAAAACTCATAATTCCTGATGTTTTTACAAAGCAAGAAGGGAGAAAGCCGACTCGTGTACAGACTATAAGTTTTGGTCTTCTATTACCTCAAGACGTTCCAGGAAAAATCATAATTCCTGATGTTTTTACAAAGCAAGAAGGGAGAAAGCCGGCTCCTGTACAGAACGTAACTTTTGGTCTTCCATTATTTCAAGACGTTCCAGGAAAAATCATGTTTTTACCCGACTCGAGTACAGAATATAAATTTTGGTCCTCCCTTACCTCAATACGTTCCAGGAAAAATCATAATTCCTGATGTTTTTACAGAGCAAGAAGGGAGAAAGCGGGCTCGTGTACAGAATATAAGTTTTATTCTTCCATTATCTCAAGACGTTCCAGGAAAAATCATAATTCCTGATGTTTTTACAAAGCAAGAAGGGAGGAAGCCGGCTCGAAGACAGAATATAAGTTTTGGTCTTCCATTACCTCAGAGTCTTTCCAGGAAAAATCATAATTCCTGATGTTTTTACAAAGCAAGAAGGGAGAAAGCCAGCTCATGTACAGAATATAAGTTTTGTTCTTCCATTACCTCAAGACGTTCCAGGAAAAACCATAACTCCTGACGTTTTTACAAAGCAAGAAGGGAGAAAGCCGGCTACAGTACAGAATATAAATTTTAATCTTCCATTACCTCAAGACGTTCCAGGAAAAATCATAATTCCTCATTTTTGTACAAAGCAAGAAGGGAAAAAGCCGGCTCCAGTACAGAATATAAATTTTAGTCTTCCATTACCTCAAGACGTTCCAGGAAAAATCATAATTCCTCATTTTTGTACAAAGCAAGAATGCATGCCTTGATCAGCATGATCAGCATTATTGATCAGCATGCCTAAGACTCTAGGCAGACATGCCTTTCCAAAAACTAACCTGACAAGTATGTGTCCAATAAGAGAGTCTTTCGTACTCCTGCCATTTACCCGTACCCTAGCCGTTTAAATATTTGCCTTTCAATTACTTGGACTATCTATCTTGGCTTTTCTCTATCTACAATTACCCAGCCCAGTCTTGATGCACCCGATTTCCCAAAATACTTGATAAATTCAATTCAAAATCAACGGTAATTGTAGACAGAGAAAAGCCAAGACAGATAGTCCAAGTAAATTAGTCCAAGACCGAGTCCGTTGATTTTGAATTGAATTTTGGTCCTCCCTTACCTCAATACGTTCCAGGAAAAATCATAATTCCTGATGTTTTTACAGAGCAAGAAGGGAGAAAGCGGGCTCGTGTACAGAACATAAGTTTTATTCTTCCATTACCTCAAGACGTTCCAGGAAAAATCATAATTCCTGATGTTTTTACAAAGCAAGAAGGGAGAAAGCCAGCTCATGTACAGAATATAAGTTTTGTTCTTCCATTACCTCAAGACGTTCCAGGAAAAACCATAACTCCTGACGTTTTTACAAAGCAAGAAGGGAGAAAGCCGGCTACAGTACAGAATATAACTTTTTATCTTCCATTACCTCAAGACGTTCCAGGAAAAATCATAATTCCTCATTTTTGTACAAAGCAAGAATGGAAAAAGCCGGCTCCAGTACAGAATATAAATTTTAGTCTTCCATTACCTCAAGACGTTCCAGGAAAAATCATAATTCCTCATTTTTGTACAAAGCAAGAAGGGAGACAGCCGGCTCGTGTACAGAATATAAGTTTTGGTCTTCCATTACCTCAAGACGTTCCAGGAAAAATCATAATTCCTCATGTTTTTACAAAGCAAGAAGGGAGAAAGCCGGCTCGTGTACAGAATATAAGTTTTGGTCTTTCATTACCTCAAGACGTTCCAGGAAAAATCATAATTCCTAATGTTTTTACAAAGCAAGGAGGGAGAATGACCTCAAGACGTTCCAGGAAAAATCATTTGCCGACTCGTGTAGAGAATATAAGTTTTGGTCTTCCATTACCTCAAGACTTTCCAGGAAAAATCATAATTCCTGATGTTTTTACAAAACAAGAAGGGAGAAAGCTGGCTCGTGTACAGAATATAAGTTTTGGTCTTCCATTGCCTCAAGACGTTCCAGGAAAAATCATAAATCCTGATGTTTTTACAAAGCAAGAAGGGAGAAAGCCGACCCGTGTACAGAATATAAGTTTTGGTCTTCCATTACCTCGAGACGTTCCAGGAAAAATCATAATTCCTGATGTTTTTACAAAGCAAGAAGGGATAAAGCCGGCTCGTGTACAGATTACAAGTTTTGGTCTTCCATTACCTCAAGATGTTCCAGGAAAAATCATAATTCCTGATGTTTTTACAAAGCAAGAAGGGAGAAAGCCGACTCGAAGGGGGGGGGGGGGGGTAAAGTTTTCATTTTAATTTTTAATGTTGCTTCTTAATTTCAGGTAAAAAAATTTTTTTTATTTAATATCAAAGTTAGAACAAAGCTCCACTTTTTTGCCAAACGTAATTTTGTCATGTTTATTTTTTTTGCAACTTTTAGCATTAATACTCTGCTTAAAAACTTAATGCAATGCCAAGTCCCTTGTGGCCAAGTGGCTACGTGCGCTATACCTTTGTCCAAATACAGTCAAGGCCTCACTCTTTAACCCCTGCCCTGAATTTCCAGTTTATATGACTGATATTGTAACCTCTCTCCATTCTATTCGGGGACAACCTACTTTTCTTTTGACCTCAGATGGACGGTCAAAACAACAATTTTTGGCAATCTGCCATCCTTCATACGTAAAATGTGGCCTAGCTATTTTAACCTTTCCTTCATTATAGAAAATATGTTATTGAGCTGTATTTTCGTACAGCTCATTGTTTGATGTACGATCAGTCAAGCATCTTTCTTATCCTTTCGAATCAGTATTAACCGATCGGTCAAGGGTCTTTCTTATCCTTTTGAAGCGCCCATGTTTCTGAGCCATGCTTGACCACTTTATTTGCTCTTGCTTCTTATGCTCTAGTCTCGATTCGGCGACTTATCTTTCTATTCTTCCAAACTTTTTTCAATAGTGAACACCCTAGGCCTTGGCTTTTCTACTTTTTGCATCTTCAGTGCAAAGGCGGATCCAGTTGGACCCCCACCAAGATTTTCTGCCGCCCTCATTTGGTTTTTTCTCTATTTTAAATGAGCTTGTCAATTATTGGCGCCCGTGTAATATTGCCCCCCCCCCATATTTTGCTCTAGATCAGCCTTTGCTTCAGCACATCGACTATTATTGGGAAACCCATGCAACAAAAATGACGGAGCATACGAAAAAATAAACAAAAGAGTACAATACTTTCTAGGATCCAGGTACTATACTTTTCAAAATCCAGGGGTGTAGAGTACTCAAAATTCTTGGCTTAATGCGAAAATTGAGATTGTTTTCATATAATTACGCGGTACCGAGTGTCCTTTAATTTCACGGAATAACATCTGTGACGTATTTTTATAAGCCAATCGCATTATTCCTTATCATAGGCGGCGCAATAGCGCTGCCTAAGTATTGAAGACATGTAATACATGTTGGCACAATATATTATTTATTTATTTTCTGGTTTTGGCCAGAAAATAAATAAATTCCAAGAACGTTCCAAGACGTTCCAAGAACGTCTTGAGGTAATGAAAGACGAAGACCAAAACTTATATTCTGTACACGAGCCGGTTTTCTCCCCTCTTGCTTTGTAAAGGCATCAGGAATTATGATTTTTCCTGGAACGTCTTGAGGTAATGGAAGACGAAGACCAAAACTTATATTCTGTACACGAGCCGGTTTTCTCCCTTCTTGCTTTGTATAAACATCAGGACTTATGATTTTTCCTGGAACGTCTTGAGGTAATGGAAGACGAAGACCAAACCTTATATTCTGTACACGAGCCGGTTTTCTCCCTTCTTGCTTTGTAAAAACATCAGGAATTATGATTGTTCCTGGAACGTCTTGAGGTAATGGAAGACGAAGACCAAAACTTATATTCTGTACACGAGCCGGTTTTATCCCTTCTTGCTTTGTAAAAACATCAGGAATTATGATTTTTCTTGGAACGTCTTGAGGTAATGGAAGACGAAGACCAAAACTTATATTCTGTACACGAGCCAGCTTTCTCCCTTCTTGCTTTGTAAGAACATCAGGAATTATGATTTTTCCTGGAAAGTCTTGAGGTAATGGAAGACGAAGACCAAAACTTATATTCTGTACACGAGCCGGTTTTCTCCCTTCTTGCTTTGTAAAGGCATCAGGAATTATGATTTTTCCTGGAACGTCTTGAGGTAATGGAAGACGAAGACCCAAACTTATATTCTGTACACGAGCCGGTTTTCTCCCCTCTTGCCTTGTAAAAACATCAGGAATTATTATTTTTCCTGGAACGTCTTGAGGTAATGGAAGACGAAGACCAAAACTTATATTCTGTACACGAGCCAGCTTTCCCTCTTCTTGCTTTGTAAATGGATCACGGTATGTATCGCTAAAAGTTAGAATATCCATATTTACTTTAAAAGGGTGAACTGGTTGTAATGATCAAAGAAACGGTTTGAAACAGTTCACCTAGTAAAATCATTTGTATGAAATTTAACTCTATATATTTTAAGTTCTACCCAAATATTTTCTGATGAAAGGTTGAACCACTTATTTTTGCTGTTGCAAAAAAAACAAACAATTAAATAACTTTCTATGCGCTTTAATCACAATTAATAAGTGACGAAAATATTGCGCTTCAAAATAAATGACATCACAGGTCCCTACAATACAAATCACTCACTACATAGTTAAATATTGACATATATGTTTCTCTAAAAGGAAGTCCTCGCTGTCAAACACTTATTACAACAACAAAAGTACGAAGAAAAGACCTCTAGGAAATATGACATCATGACATCATGGTCAACTCCTGTTTGAGTGCCTCTTCTTAGTAATAGTTTTACATACAAAATTTCTGATACTGATGGAAAAACACAATAACATTGATGTAGTAAAGAGTGACGTCTTCCCAATATTACCTTCCACACTGTTTCGTTGAAAATAAAATATGGAATCATAATCTTTTAGTTTGAGTTCCATTTTTAAAGTTCTGCTGTGAATCAGAGAGTACAAACTACTCCTTTTACCAAATACCACAAAAAGGTATTGGGCCCAATCTCTAGGTAGGTAATTAAGTCAAGCTAGTTTAAAAAGTAACGATTATAATTTTTTCAGGGGGGGGGGCGATTTTCTAGTATGATAACTAGCCTTTTGAACTCTGATAGGCAAAACAACACTTTTATACTAGCATAGAAAAACAATCCAGCAGAAATGAGATTAACAGAGTTGGTCTAGAGATTGCCTAGAGTCGACCTGAAAACTCAACAAATTTCTTATACATTTAATTATTAAATAGCAAAATTTAGACAAGTTCTTTCCATTCTTTCTTGTCACTAGGGTGCACATAGACAAGACGAACAGTACCTTCTGAATTTTTTTATTTGTAATCATACGCATTTTGGAAAACGCCAAATTAATCCCCAGTTCACAATCGGCTAAATAAACTGATTTTGTGAGTCATTGTTGAAACTTGAACGCTTGTCACGGTCTAACGATTTGAGATGATCAAATTGCTTGCTGTTATGTCGTGAATATCTGGAAGCATCTAAAAACCTGGACTAGTCGGTAATTTGGCTGTATCAATCGCTGAAACCTATTTTCCACAGGGCTAAAATATGCTGTCTAGGGCTTAAGCCCATGAACAATCGATATACTCTGTTAAAATTTGTATTTTTCTGTATTTTGACCTTCTGTGGGCACAAATTGAGGTTTTGTGACACACAGTGATAACAAAAGGCCACTGTGTTGTGAGGGGCGGGGGGGGCTAAAAACATTCTGAACACAGCCTTACGTTGTGAACAATTTATTAGCTATCTGTGAATTTTTATTATCTTGCACTTTGACCCCGTTTGGGGAATTATTAATGTTTTGTGGCACATAATGGCAGAAAACGCCACTCTGATGTCGTTTATCAAGACGAGGATTCAAAACCTTTTGTTTGGGGTCTTAGACCACAGAAAATAGATTGACTATCTAAAAATTTCAGTTCTCTAGGAATAGACGTTTGGTGACACAAAAGGGCAGAAAATGCCACTTTAATATGTTACGATCTCTTGTTGCATAAAAAGGGCAATAGAGTTGGCGATATCCTCTCAAGTGCGCCCTGTCTCGACAAAAAACTCCTTTTTTTTCAAGGCGGGGGGCTGTAGTTCTCCGTAACAGGTTTTTGACCATGGTGATTCCAATGGTGCATCTACTCCAGTGCTATTTCCTTGGGGTTTCAGGCTCATTTTTGAAATTCCAATAAATTTGTTTTCGCAATTAAATTTTACTATTATAATTAATTGAAATAGCAGTTATTACTCCTGAATAAGCAGCAAATGGAGATTTTCTCTCGCAAGAAAGATTTTTAATGCGTTTTTTCAACATGCGTCTTTTTTTTAATGCGTTGTGCTTCAATCTTTACTATTTTGCAGGCAAGGACGTATACAGGATTTTAATCAGAGGTGGGGCCAAAAAAAACTTCTCACAACACATAAAAACTTGTTTATGCGTATTTTAATTACTTTTTTACGAGTCAGACAAAAATTTCGAAGGGGGAGGGGGGTCAAACCCAGAATCCCCCCCCGGATATAGCCGTGCCTCGACTGTAAAGGTTAGCGTTATGACTGATTCCTTGGCGTAATTCTTCCTTGCTTTAGATCAAACAACCTCAGCACTTTTGAATTTTGGGTTACTTCCTTGGTAGTCTATCACAGAAGTTGCCAATCTCAGGCGTTTACTCCTAGGTAAATCCATCAGAAAATTTTCAAGTTCCAACTTGTATCGACTATGGTGTAGTCTACTGCCCTAAGGCTCGGCTTTGTCGCAGTCTCGCACTTAGGGGTTGTAGCTTCCCTCGGTAGTCTGTGTGTATCCTTGCGATGGGATGTCTTTGAAATTTCTTTTTTGTCATTCGAAGTATAAAAGCGGATCTTGATTCCTTCCAAACCCCTCTTCCCAATGCTAATAGCGTCGTTTTTTCATTGATATCTCTGCAATTATTGAATTTATTTTATCTTAACATATTTGAAATTTTATGAATTTTTTTTGAAATTTTATGTGGTAAAATTGGCATAAAAGGTTGATTTTTTTTTGGGGGGGGGGGACTTTAATATCTGAAATTGAGACCTGTTAGGTAAATCTGAACTGCTTGGACAATCGGCGATTAAAGGTTTTGTTGTTGTAAGGGGAACTCTTTTGCAAGATTACCAAAGATCGTGTTGGGTAAACAGTATTTGCGTAAGGCCTCGCTTCCACCTAGTTTACATATATTTTTTTTTAATTAAATATTTGTTTTCATAAACAAGTAAATATCTGTTTTTATAAACAAAAACACAAAATTATAACACAGTAAATCGATAGTTCATGGGCTTAAGCCCTAGACAGTATATTTTAGCCCTCTGGAAAATTGGTTTCAGCGATTGATACAGCCACATTGCCAACTAGTCCTTATTTTAGATGCTTCCAGATATTCATGACATAACAGCAAGCAATTTGATCATCTCAAATCGTTAGACCTTGACAAGCGTTCAAGAGTTTCAACAATGACTCACAGAATCAGTTTATTTAGCCGATTGTGAACTGGGGATTGGCGTTTTCCAAAATGCGTATGATCAAAAACCTAAAAAAAAATATTTTAGAAGTTTCTGTTCATCTTGTCTAAGTGCACCCTAGTGACAAGAAAGAATGCAAAGAACTTGACAGAATTTTACTATTTAATAATTAATTGTGTAAGAAATTTGTTGAGTTTTCAGGGCGACTCTAGACCAACTCTCTGTTAATCTCATTTCTGCTGGATTATTTTTCTATAAGGCTATAGAAAACCTTATATGCCGCCCGGGCATAACTTACAACCTTTACTCTGGGGAATTTAGGGAGTTTGTCATCCTTAAATATACAATTTCCAGAACTTTCAACTGGGTTTAATAAAATGATTATCTCTAAACTTTAATTGAAAATGTTTGGGAAAATGATGGGCGTGAAGGGTTGGAAGTTAATTACTCTCCAGTCACTTTCGACTATTAAAAAGGGCAATTTCAATTTCAAATCAAATCCCCCTTTTGAAATTTCTACAACAACTTTCTATATAAATCTTATATGCCCCCAGGGCGTAACTTACAACCCTTGCACTGAGGGCTCTGATGCACTGAGGGGTTATCATCCTAAAAGACCTAATTTCCAAAACTTTCGACTACGTTGAACAAAATTGATATCTCAAAATTTTGATTGGATGTGTTTGGGGAAATGGTGAGCTTTCGACAATTAAAAGGGCACTGGCCCTTTCAATTTTCAATTGAATGAGCTCTTTTTGATGTTTTTACAACATCGCTTTCTATAAAAATCTTACATGCTCCCAGGGCATAACTTACAACCCTTACCCTGAGGGTTGTGGGGGGGGGGGGGGGTTGTCATCCTTAAAGAACTAATTTCCAAAACTTTCAACTGCGTTGAATAAAATGGCTACCTAAAAATTTTGATTGGATGTGTTTGGGTAAAAGGTGGGCGTGAGAGGGGGGTTAGTTGCCCTCAAATCACTTACGACTATTAAAAAGGGCACTATCCCTTTGAATTTCCAATCAAATGAGCCCAATTTGAAGTTTCTACGACAAATATTTCAATAAAAACCTTATATGCCCCCAGGGCTTAACTTATGACCCTTGGCCTGAAGACTGCGGGGGGAGTGTCTTTCTCAAAGGTATTATTTCCTGAACTTCGAACTGCGTGAAACAAAATGGCTATCGAAAAATTTTGATTCGATATGTTTGGGGAAATGGTGGCCGTGGAAGGGGTGTTAGTTGCCTTCCAATCACTTTCGACTATTAAAAAAGGCACGAGCCATTTAAATTTCCAGTCGAATGAGCCCTTTTTGAAGTCTCTACGACGACGCGTCTATAAAAACGTTATATGCCCCCTAGTTGCCTTCCAATTACTGTTGACTATTAAAAAGGGCACTAGCCATTTCAATTTCTAATCGCATAAGCCCTTTTTGAAGTTTCTACGACAACACGTTCTATAAAAACTTTATATGCCCCCAGGGCATAACTTACAACCGTTGTCCTCAGAGCTGTGAGGGGTTTGTCATCCTCGAAGACCTAATTTACTGTACTTAAAACTAAGTTGAATAATGTGGCTATCTCAAAATTTTGATTGGATGTGTTTGGGGAAAAGGTGGGCGTGAGAGGGGAGTTAGTTACCCTCCAATCACTTTCGACTATTATAAAGGGCACTAGTCCTTTGAATTTCCAATCGAATGAGCCCTTTTTGAAGTTTCTACGACAACAACTTCTATAACAGCCTTATATGCCCCCAGGGCACAACTTAAAACCTTTTCCCCGAGGGTTTTGGGGGAGTGTCTTCTTCAAAACATATTTTCTATCTGGAAATAAACTACGCTGAGCAAAATGGCTATCTAAGAATTTTGATTGGATGTGTTTGGGGGAGCGTGGGCGTGGGGGGGGGGGCTAGTTGCCCTCCAATCATTTTCGACTATTAAAAAGGGCACTATCCCTTTGAATTTCCAATCGAATGAGCCTTTTTTGAAATTTCTACGACAACACCTTCTAGAAAACCTTATATGCCCCCAGGGCATAACTTAAAACCCTTGCCCCGAGGGTTGGGGGGGAGTGTCCCCCTCAAAAAGATATTTCCTATCTGGAAATCAACTATGCTGAACAAAATGGCTATCTCAAAATTTTGATTGGATGTGTTTGGGGGAATGATGGGCGAGTGGGGGGGGGGCGGTAGTTGCCCTCCAATCACTTTCGACTATTAAAAAGGGCACTAGTCACTCCAATTTCCAATCGAATGAGCCCGTTTCGAAATTTCTACGACAACTCCTTCGATACGAAGTGCCCATGTATGGAGAAGAAAAAATTTACAATACATTGTGCCCACATCGTTCTTTACTTAGGCAGCGCTATCGCGCTGCCTATGATTTAGATAATTTAGAAATATATACTCATTGATGAAAGACAAAAAATCCTTATAAACTTTTCTTGCAAGTAAATACTGTCAATGCAACATAAAAAAATAATGAGTGCTAGTTTTTGAAAATCCTAATTCCGTATTTCAGGAAATATTATAAAGAAGTAAAGCCAGCGTTAACTATATTACATTCAGTTCAGTTCATTTTATTTAACATCAAAAATACATTTAACTAATATTCCAATACCTGCCCCAAAAATATACAAAAAGCAAAAATGTTATTGAAGACTGACTCAACTTAGGCTAGGTTGAAAGTAGTCTCGAATGTTATATTGCTGTGTTAACATAGTTTGTACAACAGCACACTGACTCAATAGCATTACATCGATACAAATTTCAGGATGTAATACACAAACCAAAATTACAGAAAATCTTTGGTTGTTCCACAAGCCAAATTATCCTGAATTTCATATTACCTTATCTTTCCTCCAATGGCTTCACATGTAACCATGCCACGTCCTAGGATATTTTTTACAACCATAAATAAATGCATAGAACACACATTTGAGTTCATAATTTCATCCTTCAAATTATATCTTTACTATTATCATTATTTCTTTTTTGCAGCAATACTTCCTCAATGAAGCTGCAAGGAGGTTTCGTCCATCAACGAGAATTTTCCCACTAAACTGTAACGAAAGGAGAGCAGGAAAATGCAAAGCACACCATTTTCTCCATAGCTACCATATAACTTGTCAGTTTGCTTTGGAGGGGAGAGGATGTATAAAGCCTAACTTCCAGTCATACGCTTTACGTATCCATAATGAGAGCGCAGCCTAAAAAAACCTACTGTCACCCGTTGCACAGAAAGAGAGCTGGGGACACAAAAAGTTGTTTATGAAAGATGGAGAACGAGTACAAACTAAAAGACCCAAAGATTGTTGGTAAGTCTTAGTGAATGCTACACAGATTCTCTGTTACTAGGCGTTTCAGTAATTGATAAAAAGTCTAATATACAGTAAAATTCGTAGGGTTGTTTGTTCATGGGTCTATGAAATGTCAGTCCATTGGCACTAAGATCTAAAAAAACAAAAGATTTTTTTAAATGACGTAACTGAAAGTTCTAAAATACACAATTCACTACGTTGTTCCTAGAAATTCTTGATCTTTGATGAAAAATATATTTTATTCTTAACGTGGTAAATGCCCAATTTCAACTAAATATCTAGATTTTAATTTTAATTCAAGGTTGTAAAAATGTCAAATTCGACAACGAAAGGAAAAGAATAGGGCAAACTTGGCAGACTCAGTATTAAATATTAATTCAATATCAACATTAAGGGAAACGATTGTTCGACATAAAGCAGGAAAGTGTAAGATCATACAGGGATTAATGTAAGTCTAAATCTCCTAAACCAAAACTTTTTAACAGGTTTTAAACCTTCTTCCAAAAAAAGGAGGATAAAATTGGCGGCAAAATACTAGCAAAGAATACAATTACATACTTCTACATAAAATCAAATACTGCTAGCTAAATTAAAATACAAACATTAAAGATACAACAATTTCCTTATTTATGCTTCAAATACAAATTGAAGCAAAAATAGCCACAGCTGCAGCAGATTGACGTTCAAAAAAAGAAACTCAAAACACAGTCGATTTGTAAAATAATCGACTATTTTACTACACACTGTCTGGACAATAACATATAATTTCAGTTTTCATAGTTATGGTACAAACTGTCCAAGCTACGGGTCCACGCGGAAATTTAACCTTGATTCATCTAACAGTGTAAATAATCCCCACGAAAACCAAAATAAATCAAATCATTTGATGGAGTTTGAAGAGAGGTCAAAATATTATTAGATCTTTGATGCAAAAGCACATATTTAACACAAAGAAAATTAAAAAAAGGCTTACATTGAAGCTTTTGTTCCCTGGAGTTGAGTCCTTCTTCTTTGCTTTTTGTGATTGGTCGAAAATGGGCAAGAATACGAAGAAATTGCCGAAAGTTTACAGTATCTGAATTTTCAGGAAAAAAAGAGTTGATGATGAGCTCACCAAGAGGATTGATTGCTAGCTCCGGGATTCTCATAAAATCTTCCCTTGATAGGGATCCAGCATCTCCTTTGTCAAGAGAGGTAAAGCGACTATAAAGACGCTCTATTTGATTGCTGCTGACTGCAAAAAAAAAAACAGCAAATATTAATAACAAACAATAAGCCTTAAATATAAGTGTATGAATTTTAAACATAAATTTTTAATTGTATCATATTTAATTATAAATACAAATTTCATCGCAATAACTATTCAAAAATAAATACAACAGCAGGAACAAACAAGCAATAAATACTTAATTGGATTTTTATCCATATAGTAACCATGATGTCTACATAAATAGTCACTTTTCCAGGCTTCTTAACAGTTCTTGTTGTGTTACAATGAATCAAATATACAAAAGTGTTTTGCATCATCCATTAGAATGTTTCCAATTTTTAGATTATGCTAATTTTAATTAAGTAGTTTCTTTTTTCTTCTATCTTTCTCTAAATTACTTTTTGTTTCTTCAATGTGTAGATGCAGAAGAATCATAAATTATAATCCCATTAAAATATATAATGTCTCAGTTAATATGTCAATATTTTAATGACACGATTAAAAAGCAGATGAAAACATGAAAAACGAGTAAAACTTGTAACAAAACAGTGAACCTGGCAAAAACAAAAACTTTTCTTTACAAACAAATAATAATGAAAGACCAGATATTTCGGCGTCACGGTTGGAAGCATTTATTAACAGGAAATAAATAGAAAAAAAAGAAAAGAAAAACTAGCTCAGACAAATTACCACACGCAGGAAGAGATGAGAATAGAGACAAACGCTATACCAAAAAAGAAAACAAAAGAAACTCACATTTCACAATGTCAAATTCAACAGTAAAGCTCAAACTGTCAGAGGCAACGCTATAGCGTTGCCTATAGTAAAGGCCATACGGCTCCAATGTTTTATTATTATTATTATTATTTTTTCCCAGTGACATATCATATGGAAGGGGTCGTCGTACAAACTACAAAGGGGCTCATTCGATTGGAAATCGAGAGTTCTAGTGCCCTTTTTAAGGGTCTGGCAAGGCAACTAACACCCCTTCCAAGCCCACCATTTTCCCAAACACACCCAATCAAAATTTTGAGATGGCTATTTTGTTCTACATAGTTGATTTCCAGAGAGAAATTATGTTTTGAGGATGACACTCCCCCCACAGCCCTCAGAGCAGGGGCTGTAAGCTCTGTACTGGGGGCATATAAGGTTTTTAAAGAACACTTTGACTTAGAAACTCCAAAAAGGGCTCATTTGATTGAAAATTGAAAAGGCTAGTACCCTCTGTAACAGTTAAAAATAATTGGAGGGCAATTACCCCTCACTCACGCCCACAAATATTGACGAAGACCACACTACCTTTCCATATCAAACAAACACAACTTAAAAACAATAGGTAATTTTTTTCCAAGACAGTGCAATTTAAATCGGTGAATATTTCGGCCCTATGTCCAAGGGCCGTCTTCAGCACTACATTAAAGAAAAAATATATATAAAAACAAACTTACATTAGAATAAGAAGTTTCAAACTAAAAATGCTTTGAAAAAAACGCTTTTAAAAAACCTTTAAAACAGCCCCAGTATCCTTACTTCAACGAAGTTCAACCAGAGTCCTGGTTGAACTTCGTTGAAGTAAGGATACTGGGGCTGTTTTAAAGGTTCTTTAAAGGAGTTTTTTAAAAAGCATTTTTAGTTTTAAACTTCGTATTTTAATGTAAGTTTGTTTTTATATATATTTTTTCTTTAATGTTGTGCTGAAGACGGCCCTGGGACATAGGGCCGAAATATTCACCGATTTAAATTGCACTGTCTTGGAAAAAAAAAAAAAAAAAAAAATTCCCTATTGTTTTTAAGTTGTGTTTGTTTTCTCACACCCACCTTTTTCCAAAACACATCCAATCAAAATTTTGAGACATCCATTTTGTTCAACGTAGTTGAAAATTCTGGAAATTATGTCTTTAAGGATAACCCCCCCCACGGCAAGGGTTGTAAGTTATGCCCTGGGGGCATATAAGGTTTTTTATAGAAAGCGTTGTCGCAGAAAAATGGCTCATTCTTAAAAAACGGAAAGTTCAACTAAAAACGGATATGGAAAAGGTACTTTTAATAGCTAAAAGGGGGTAGATTTTAACTAAAATGCCGAACACGATCAGCTGTTTCCCAAACACATTCCCTCAATACGTGGAGAAATTTATGTAATTCAAAGTATTGGGAAGCGCTAAAAATCAGGCCTTTGAGCATCACACTCCCCCCCACAGTTTTCAGGGCACGGTTTTTAAGTTATACCCTGGGGGCATATATGGTTCTTATGGAATAAATGCTCGTATAAACTTCAGAGAGGACTCATTTAATAGGAATTGAAAGTTGTAGTACGCTTTTTAAACCTCAAAAGATACCGGAGGGTTGTCAGCCCCCCCACGCCCTTTTTTCCCAAATACATCTAATAAAAATTTTGAGATAACCATTCTGTTAAAAATGGTTCAAAGATCATATAACAAAACTACGGTGTCGACACGACCCCGCAGGGCTCGGGAGCAGGCGTTATACGTTATACCCTGGGGGCATATATGGTTCTTATGGAAGGGATGCTCGTATAAACTTCAAAGAGGGCTCATTTGATTGGAAATTGAAAGTTCTAGTTCACTTCTTAAGAGTCAAAAGAGATTGGAGGGCACCTATCCCCCCCTCCACGCACTTTTTCCTCGATAAGAACTTTGAGATATCCATTTTTTTCAAAATAGTTCAAAGATTATATAAATAAAACTCTGGGGGTCGACACAGCCCCCCAGGGCGTGAGTGTAGGCGTCGTAAGTTATGCCCTGGGGGAATATATGGTTCTTATGGAAGGGATGCTTGTAAAAACTTCAGAGAGGGCTAATTTGATTGGATATTGAAAGTTCTAGTTCAGTTTTGAGAGTCAAAAGAGATTGAAGGGCAACTAGCCCCCCACGCACCTTTTTTCCACAAAGGCATCCGTTGAAAATTTCGAGATAGCCACTAAGCTAAAAATTGTTCAAAAGTCAGATAACAAAAACTCAGGTGTCAACTCAGCCCCCCAGGGCCAGGGGGCGGGCGTTGTAAGTTATGCCCTGTGGCATATATGGTTCTTATGAAAGGGATGATCGTATAAACTGCAGAGAGGGCTGATTTGATTGGAAATTGAAAGTCCGAGCTCACTTAGCCTCCCCCCACGCCTTCTTTTTCCAAACCCATCTGATGAAAATATTGAGATAGACATTTTGTTAAAAATAGTTCAAAAGTCAGATAAGAAAAACCCCTGTGTAGATAAAACCCCCCAGGGCCCGGGGGTAGGTGTTCTAAATTATGCCCTAAAGGCATGTATGGTTCATATGAAAGGGATGCTCGTATAAACTTCATAGAGGGCTCATTTGATTGGAAATTGAAAGGTCTAGTTCACTTTTTAAGAGTCAGGAGATTTAAGGGCAACTAGCCCCCCACGCCCTTTTTTCCCAAACCCATCCACTACAAATTTTGAGATAGCCAGTTTTTTTAAAATTGCTCAAAAATTAGATAACAAAAACTCCGGTGTCAACACAGCCCCCCCCCCCCGGGCCCGGGGGGTAGGCGTTGTAAGTGTTGACCTGGGGGGGGGGGTATATGGTTCTTATGAAAGGGGTGCTCACATAAACTTCAGAGAGGGATCATTCTATTGGAAATTGAAGGTTCTAATTAATTTTTAAGAGTAAAAAGATATCCAAGAGCAACTAGCACCCCCCCCAAACACACCCTTTTTCCCAAGACAATCCGGTTAAATTCTTAAAATAGCCATTTCATTAAAAATAGTTCAAAGATCAGATAAGAAAAACTCCTGTGTCGACGCAACCCCCCAGGGCCCAGAAGCGGGTGTTGTAAGTAATGCTCTGGGGGCATATATAGTTCTCATGGAAGGTATGCCCATACAAATTTTGGAAAGGGCTCATTTGATTGGAAATTGAAAGTTCTTATTTACTTTTTAAATGTCAAAAGAGATCGAAGGGCAACTAGCCCCCCCCCCCCAACCCCTCCACGCCCTAAATGCATCAGATGAAAATTTTGAGATGGATATTTTGTTCAAAATAGTTCAAAGTTCAGATAACAAAAATTTCGGTGTTGACACAGCCCCCCAGGGCCCGGGGATAAGCATCGTAACTTATAGCATCGTAGGCATATATGGTTGTTATGGAAGGGATGCTCGTATACACTTCATAGAGGGCTCATTTGATTGGAAATTGAAAGTTTTAATTCACTTTTAAGAGTCAAAAGTCATCGGAGGGCAGCTGGCCTCCCTCCCCCACTCCAATTTATTTTTTCACAGAGGCACTTCATATAGAAGGGGTCGTTTTATAAACTTCAAAGGGGGCTCATTCGATTGGAAATCGAGAGCTCTAGTGCCCTTTTTCAGAGTCAAAAGTGATCAAAGGGCAACTAGCTCCCCCCTAAGCCCTCTTTCCCCAAATACATCTGATAAAAAATTTGAGGTAGCCATTTTGTTAAAAATAGTTCAAAGATCATATAACAAAAACTCGCAAATCAAGCTTGAAACGAACAAAAATCACTACAAACAAGAGTTTGGGTATCGCCTCCTTCTCTCACTGTTAAAGTCTAAAACCTACTGCGTCATTGGCGCTTTACTGAAAACTATATGCAGCTTGAACAGTCTTGGAAAGTATAAACAACATCAAATTGAATATTTGATGTATAAGGATATTAATTGTTGAAAGATCCATCAGTTCAAGAATTTATTTCACTGTAATTTTCGTTTTATTTTCAATGCTGTAAGAACTGGAAAATAAAATATTTGTAACATAATTCTTTTTCATTGAAGCCTCAATTAAGAAGTAGAATTTTGGTTTTTATTTACATTTACGGAAGGAGTCAGAACCCAAACTCTTGTTTGTAGTAAAACTATGTTCGTCTTGGAAAATTTTAGGAGGAACTAATAAATTAAACTGAATATTTGATGTATAATGATATTAATTTCTGAAAACTGATAAGTTAAAGAGTTGACTGTATTTATGACATTTATTTTCCATATTAAATGCAAAAGGCAATACTTGTAATAAAATTGGTTTTCAGTAAAGCGCCAATGACGCAGTTGGTTTTAGCCTTTTACAGTGAGAGAAAAAGGCGATACCCAAACTCTTGTTTTTAGTGATTTTTGTTCGTTTCAAGCTTGATTTGCATATTCAATTTAAGTTTCACTCGTTTTAAGATTTATTTATTCATTTACATTAATATCTATTGTATATTTTTTTGCATTTTGCATTTTTTTTAATTTCTGTTCGTTTTAAGTTTCATTTATACTTCAATAGCAAAAATTTTTTTTTCGTTTTAAGCTTGATTTTCATATCAAGGAGGCACACTTGTGCCTCTATAAAGAGGCGACCCACCACAATGTTAAGCGATTTCAGGTCCTAGAGGTCGCAGAGAGACGGCGGTAATTGCATTTTGTAGCCCAAGCTCAAACTAAGAAACTTGCAAAATTTCATCCTCCTCCGACTTTATCTTCATGGGGTAAACTGGGCCGGAAGTTTCGACACACCTACCACAGCACCACATTAAAGTTTTAATATATCGATTTTAATTATTGGGTAATATTTCATAGTGCCAATTATCTTAAACTACAAATTTCAGCTCAATCCGATATCTCCTTCCCTGTTTTCAAAAAAACAAATTTAGCCACTAAAAATTCATTTCTTTTTTTTTTTGTTAGCCACGCCTACAGGCCACAGTTGGCACCGGATCCGGTTGAATGAGGACTCATTCGAAGCAGAATTCGACCTGTTAGGGCCTTTTGATATTTTCAGACCGAAAAAATTATCCCCCGAATTTACATTTACGAAAAACCTCGTTTTCCTATATTAGCCCATGTTAATTTTTCCCTCCACAACCCCCCTTTAACGTTGTCTGATCGGGCTGAAATTTAGAGGATAAGCTTTCCTGGGGCCTGGGAGCTTATCGTCGAAATTTCAGCTCAATCTGATCACTCCTTCCCTGTTTTCCAAAAACCACATATCAAGATTTTTGGGAATTTGCTTGCGTCGAAAATACCTTCTATTTGCTAAACAACAATTACTATTATGTTTGTATAGTCCAGCGGCTGAGATTTCAGACTTTCAGGCGGAAAACTCGGGTTCGATTCACCATCAGAGCAACTTTTTTATATACTTTGAAAAGAAACTCAGTTTCTTTTTTAAGTTATTTGAAAAAAATTACGTTTTCTAAAGAGTTAAAGAGGCTGAGTTACAAGGTCGACCCTTAAAACGTACAGGGAGTAGGAGGAACAGGTGGGGGGGCTGTTAAAGAGGCTGAGTCACACGTTCGAACCTTAAAACTTACAGGGATTAGGAGGCACCCTGTACGACGTGATTTGAGTATTCAGGAATTAAAAGCCTTAACACAAGAATGTTCAAGAGCGGGGGTTTGGGGGCGGCAGCCCCCCAACTTTAACTCCTGACACGATCAGCTAACAGTTAGTCAAGCAATAATAAGTAATAAACTGTACAAAAACGTGCAGAAATTATTTGAAAAAAACTACGTTTTCTAAAGAGTTAAAGAGGCTGAGTTACAAGGTCGAACCTTAAAACGTACAGGGATTAGGAGGCACAGTTGGGGGGCTGCCGCCCCCAAACCCCGCTTTTGCAGCCTTTAAATATAAAAAAAATTCTTTAAACTGAAAGTAAGGAGCGACATTAAAACTTAAAACGAACAGAAATTATTCCGTATATGAAAGAGGCTGTGCCCTCCTCAACGCCTCGCTCTTTACGCTAAAGTTTTTATTGTTTAAAAAAAGAGTTGTGAGAAAGTCAAACTTTAGCGTAAAGAGCGAGGCGTTGAGGAGGGCACAGCCTCTTTCATATACGGAATAATTTCTGTTCGTTTTAAGTTTTAATGTCGCTCCTTACTTTCAGTTTAAAGAATTTTTTTTATATTTAAAGGCTGCAAAAGCGGGGTTTGGGGCGGCAGCCCCCCAACTGTGCCTCCTAATCCCTGTACGTTTTAAGGTTCGACCTTGTAACTCAGCCTCTTTAACTCTTTAGAAAACGTAGTTTTTTTCAAATAATTCAATTTAAGCATTACTCGTAAAGTAAAGCACCAATGATGCAGTAGGTTTTAGGCTTCTGCAGTGAGAGGAGGCGATACCCAAACTCTTGTTTGTGGCTATTTTTATTCGATTCAAGCTTGATTTGCATATTCAATTTAAGTTTCACTCGCTTTAAGATTTATTTATTCATTTACATTAATATCTATTGTAGGTTTGTTTGCATTGATTGTTCATTTAATTTCTGTTTGTTTTAAGTTTCATTTATACTTCAATAGCAAAACATTCTTTTTTGTTTTAAGCTTGATTTTCATATTTAATCTAAGCATTACTCGCTTTAAGATCTATTTAATCATTCATATTATTACTTGTTGTATGTTATCTGCTGTGATTGTTTTTATTTTAATTTCTGTTCGTTTTGGGTTTCATTTATTCTTTAATAGTAATTTCTGGTCGTTTTGAGTTTGAATTTTAAAAGTTATTTGTATCTGCTTAGCTTAAGTTTAAATTGGCCTTTACTTTTCTTTTAAAAACTTATTTTTAGAAAGGTTTTTTTTTTAATTAATTTTAAACAACAACTAGAGTTTATATAACGTGAGTTATTTTTCGCTTTCTTCTTTTTCTTCTTCAGCATTTTAGTTTTTTCTCATCTTTTTAGGTATGTCTTAATCAGTTTAAGCTAGTAATTGGACTTTTATTGCTAAAAGGATTTATTATTACTCGGATTTGATATTGGACTCATATTTGTACAAAAAATTTTTCATTTCTCTTATTTATAAAGACAAGGCAGAGTAGTTTAAGAAATTGTTTATTTTCAATGACAATATCAGCTGAGCATTAATGAATAAAAACTGCAGTAATACTATAGGATTTAGTGGAAAGATAAGCAATTATTTAAAATACTATGCTGCTAATGCTTACTTACATCCAGTCTCTGCCTGAATTTCAGCTATTTCTTCTTCCTGAAGCTGAGATGTATGGTTTCCCATGGTTTTAATCTAAAAATTATATTAAGGTAAATATAAACCACAAAAAAAGGTCAGAACAGACGACAACAGCTATTTTAGAAAAGTGTCTGACATGTATGATACTGTGAAATAATATTAAAAACGTAATGTAATTCAACAATTTCAAAGTTTTCAACTTTTTGTAGCTGGTGCCCCAAGTAATGCAGCCGACTTTCTGTTTCTATCCACCATGTCACCGTTTTCTAAAGGTAAGTATTGTTCTAGCAGAAACCTCTGTCAGGTGAGTGAGATGTCACTTTTAGTGAGTAAATGGAAATTTGCTATGGAAAATAGATAAAGGAATAGATTAATAGATTAATGGAAATAGATTAACAACCAAAATTTCAAAAATAAGCAGTTTACAGATTCTGAATAGCACTGACAACTTCCCAATTATAGAACAAATCTACCAATCCGAAAATTTGAAACTCTGAACCCTGGCAACGACTGTATTTGCAAGACCCTACAGACTAATATTTTCGGAAAACAAGTTTCCTAAAAAAAAAAAAAAAAAAAAAAGCATTATTTTAGCTGCTTCTATAGAAAATCAAGTGGGTCTGGCACTTTCATTGGGAAGACAGATGAAGCTCAAAAGCTCTGAATGACTTTGAATGTTTGTCCCCTTGGCTCAAGGTACTTGCCAATCCTCTTGGGATCTGCAAATGGAGAGAATTGATTTGTAATGTATGTCAGAACTAAGTTCAACAGTGTCCCCTTACTACAATTCTACTGTGACGCTTTCCAAGGGAAAAATACCTGGGCATTAATAGACAAGAAATTCGTTTCGCATCCCTTTTCGGTAGCACATACGTATGCAAACAGGTGGTATCCAGGAAGGTACATGTGAAGTGCGCTACAAGAACGCAATCCCCCGACAGTCATTTGAAAAGTTCGTTTCAAGTTGCTGCAACATCATTTAAATCAATTATTGGACGCCTTGTTAATGAAAACCAGTCCTGGTGTTGCACTGTCAGGTCAAAAATCAATTAATTTTCAATATAGTAATTTTACCTAAATTCTCAACTAGAATTTCTATTAAACATAAAAGGGTTAGTAATATTTTATATTCGTTTGATTTAGATTTTAGAGCTAGATTATACACAAAAAAAACATATTCATTTAATTTAATTGCAAAAATAACTTGCTTATATGTGATTATTAAAAATAACATTAATATATTAGTTATTTTATACGTAAATTCACTGGCCTATCATTAGATCATATTTAATACGTAAAAAAATTGAATCATGTGAGCCCCTTTCTGAAAAAGGTTGGACATGCTTGGTTTAGGATATTATGTTGGAATTTTCAAGGCATGATGAAGGAGATGTTCAATTGACCAAGAGGCAAAATGTGCATGCAACTACTACTACCACAACTACAACTAATACTACTTTTACTGTGACTACTACTAAGGATTAGAGCATTAGCTTAAAATTTCAGAGAATGTGGGGGGGGGGGGTATTGAACTAAATTAACGCACTATGCGTAAGGAGTTTCTCAAAAGGGCGCATCAGCAATATCTTAAGAACAGCATAGAGCATTAAATTGAAACTTAAAGGGGATGGCGAGCAGGATGATAAACTAGCCAAAAGGCAATATGTACATACTACTACTACTTCTATAGCTACTACTAATATTACTACTATTGGTACTACTGCTACTAATGCTGCTTCTACTACTACTACTAATGCTACTACTACTACTCCTAAACCTAAGGGTATTAAGGTGAAAATTTGAAGGAATGTTAAGAGGATAATGAACTAAATCAAATCATAATATGTGCATGCACGTTGTCAAAAGGGCATATCAGCAATATCTCAGGAACAGCTCTTGGTATAAGGGAATAAGTATACTACAGCAAAAGGGAATAAGCAAAACAGCAAAAGGGAATAAGTATACTACTACTACAATTACCTTCATTTATTTATTGATGGTGATTTATGATCATTGGAAATATTATTGAATATATGAAATATAATTGAAATATATACTTTATATAGTCTTTTAGTTTATTTCTGCTCGTCTTTGGTTTAATGTTGCTCTTTACTTTTCTTCAGAAAATTCATTTTGAGAAAACAAATTTTTAATTTATTTTTGGAAAGAACATTTTATGGAAAATCTAATACTATATTTTTTTTTCTGGTACACTGTTTGATGTTTGGATTAATTTTCTAGCTAAAACAGGAACATACCAATCAATACATCTTTTAATACCTTTTCCAGATATACTGATTGCTACTATAGCAAATTCATGTTTGGGTCCTAAATGTGGTTTCAAAGTATATGCTGAAATGATGTCCATTGAGTTTTTTTTTATAGTAAAACATAGAAAGAAAGACATATACCATTCAATTCTCTTTCCAAATGCAGGATTCAGTGCCATCACAATTGCACCCCAGCTCCCTCCCTCTTATAGGGTTAGATTTTCCCCCTAGGCAATTGTTCAGCAACTTGCAGCTCCTCAACCGGTTACAGCTATTCAGCTGTGGTATCTATTGATGATTTCACTTATCCTGATCTGATTTGCACCAACAAACAGGATAGTCAATAAACAAAGCTTCCTTGCACATTTTTTATCTATGCAATCACTTCTAGCTTTGGAAAGTCAGATCAAAAAACAAATTTGTATGAATCACTAACGAAAAAGTCAATAAAATGTTCTGCAATCAAAACAAAAGCCAAGCACAAATGTATTTGAACTAGTATTACAAAGTCAACAGGGAGCCAAGCTAATGTTGACGTTTTGATCTTTAGTGTTTGATTTGTGCCTTTTTGTGTTAATTTAGAACCGCAAATTAAACATGTACTTTAGGCAGTGGTTACAAACATAAAACTTTATTAATAATTTAATACCTACTGCCAGTTTTTATTCAGTTAATTAATCTATTCAAACACTCAAAGCCATTCTTGAATAGAAATAAATTGTCATTGTAAAAAAAACGATCATTAATTTGTCTTGCATTTTGAATCTACTGCTTAGACTTATAATTTCTTTGTTGCCATGGACAACAATAGTTTCTTCTTTGATCCAAAGACAACGAAATGTTGACATGTCAAAAACTAACAAAATGAATGCCCATTGTGTCATCAGAGAATCAGCTAAAACACCAAAAGGCCTTGCAATGTTGACAGAGATGGTAATTTAAATGCTTCAAATGCAGCTCAGACAGGTTGAAAGTTTGAATTTTACCACTTTGAAAAATTCTATTAAGAAGAAAGAACCTTGCAGTCAGAAATATATTAAGATAAGATCATTCAATATACCAGTATTTAATCTATTTATCTTAAATTTAAACAAGAAACTGTGTATATATTTATTTATGTACACACTTTTTCTTAAAAACGGCTCCATATTTTCTTTTGAAAATTGGCACCCTGCAATTTTCTGGCCTGAAATAACGATCTAGATAGGGCGCCAGTTTGAGAAAATTTTCTAGTCTTTTTTTTTTTACAAAGAAATGCATGTGAGTGAAGTCATATTTATATACATTTAAATAGCAAAAATTTACGTCATTTCCCCCCAGCAGTGATCATACCGTTTTTAGTATCTATTACGCATGTAAAATTTCACAAGATGACAAACTGCTCTGAACAGCTAAAGAAAAAGGCAGGGAACAAGAAACAGCAAAAATCACACTAAATTGCAAACAAAAAAGTTGCACAACGAAATTTACGGTTAGAAGACAAAGCAAATTTACAATGGAAAGAAGGAGCGTGTTAGTTTAGCATATGTGAGTCTGTGATTGATAAACAGGGAGGACGAATTACTATTTAATATCTATGTCATGTGAAAGAATATACAAGAAGACAAATGACTCTGAACAGCTAAATAAAAAGGTATGGAACAAGAAACAGCAATAAATCACATTGAACTGCAAACGAAAATGTGACTTAAAATAAAGAATAGCATGGTAATTATGCTATTACATAATTTACACATTATAGAAAATAATAATTGAATATGCAAAGTATTATTTTAGTGTTTGTAAAGGATAAGTTTGAGGAGGAATTAAATTCACAACAGAATTTCTTAATTCAACTGAAATTGCTGATTTGCCACCCAACGACTTGAAACTAAAGAACAAAACAATGAATGTGCCATTTTAGTATCTATTACGCATGTAAAATTACACAAGATGACAAACTGCTCTGAACAGCTAAAGAAAAAGGCAGGGAACAAGAAACAGCAAAAATCACACTAAATTGCAAACAAAAAAGTTGCACAACGAAATTTACGGTTAGAAGACAAGGCAAAATTGCCATGGAATAAAGGGACGTTAGTTTAGCAAGCATGAGCGGTTAGAAGACAAAGCACAATTACAATGGAATGAAGGAGTGTGTTAGTTTAATGTGTGAGAGCTGTGATTGATAAACAGGAAGGAGGAATTAATATTTAGTATCTATGACAAGTATAAAATAACAAAAGACAACAAATGATTCTGAACAGCTAAAGAAAAAGGCAGGGAACAATAAACAGCAACAAATCACATTGAGTTGCAAGCAAAAATGTGACTTGAAACTAAAGAACAACACAATAATTATGCTATTGTGGAAATTAGATATTTCAGAAAATTACAATTGAATAAGGAAAGTGCCATTTTAGCATAACAACCTTAATTGACCTTGAACTGAATTTTGGATTATGATTGCGAACTCCTTTTAACCATATATCTGGCGTAAGTGATGGAGGATAATATTTTTACATCACCTTTATTGAATTTTTTCAAAGAAAGTTAATTAACAAACTTGATAAAGATATGATGATTAAGCATGCATCAAAGTTTTTTAGTAAGGATTGATGGAACTCAGGGAAATGATGGAATTGTGCAAAATTATATTTTGAACAAATATCACAGAGAAACGTAGAGGAACCCACCCAGCAATTGCCTTTTTCAATGACATTTTTGATTTGCTTGAAACCAAATGAGAGCCAATGAAACTTTTGCCCAAATTTGCCATTCTTTATCCATCGGATGTGCCGTTAATACCTAACGAGCCAAATACTATTATAGCATCCTGTCTGAACGATACTGTTAGAATGCTGAACTTTCTTGTGGAAAAGCAAGAAACCTCATGCACTATCCCTCCTGTCCTACTTCAGTGGCCTTCCGCTCCCCCAATTATGCCTACCACAGTCCACTGGTGCTTACAAATTTATCTGAAGAGCTAAAATCAAGAAACCCTGTAAAGCAGTGTGAATTTATTCAGAAAATCAACTGTGCCAAGAAGGTAAAGCATGTCAAGCTGAAGCATGATTGCCTTATCTTACATATGTCCAATGAAGCCACTGCCCTAAGTGTGCCAGCAGTTATTCCCCCATGCCTAAACATTCATTCAAAAGTGGTAAAAAATGAGCATTTAGGAATAATTCGAATTGATAAGGATTTTGATGCGTCTTCTATACCAGAAGCCCTTGACTAGGCCCAAACAGTGTTTTAAGTGTCAAAGCTTTGGCCATATAGCTTGCGATTGTGCAAACGAATCGAAGTGCAGTAGACGTGGCAAAAGTGGTCACAGTAGCACTCGTGAGACCCTGTGTACAGCAACTACCGTGAAATGCGCAAACTGCTGCGGCAATTACGTCACCAGCAGTTTTATCTGCTTCAAGTTCTTTCCAGTAAAACACAATGAAAAGTAATGACCCAACTAGTGTTAAGCTTCTGTTCCATAACATTAATGGTGCCAGAGAAAAGCTAGATGTATTAGCTTTCACTTTTGGTCTGTTTGATATAGTGTGCATTATCAAACACCTATTAAATTCAGACAATGCCATGCAGCTTGAACTGTCATATGATCATGATTTTTTTATTCTTTCTGCTAAGACGTCGCTAGGCCGACCGTCAGGTGGTCTTGCAGTTGTTGTTTGGGGTTTGATGCGTTTGACCTGATAGGTCATATGAATTCGTATTACTCAATTATTCTGTGCCTTCTGTAATTACTAGCTTGATTGGGTGTCACATCAGTCAACAGCCTACTCACTGAACCAGATCATGTATCACTTATATTGATATTGGTAGGGTTATTCACCTGCAGCAACTACCTGCGTTGAAAAACGGGAATCAGAATAATGCGTCTTTGCTTTATCATAAATCAGTTAAAATACACATACAACACCAATAAAATGAATACTACAGATTTACATTATACCTGTCACATATATAAGAATCTTAACAGATAAGATAAAGATAATAAAAACAAATAAAATAGTAAATGTCATAACTCTCAAATCAACTATTATAGGGATAAAACAATAATAAAAAAAAAATCTTATAGGGAATGAACCAAACCAGTAGTCTTAACAAATCTACCAAAAAGTTTTTTGCTTAATCATTTAGCCCAAGGAGGAGACATGTGATGTCCCAGAACAGAACACATTGTGAATGCCTTAAATACCTTCTCACAACAATTCCTTAGTGTTTCCCTCTGTTTTTCATATTTTCTACAGTTGAAGAAGATGTGACGTATGTCTTCATACACTCCACATGTGTTGCAGTTGGAGGAAGGGGCCATTTTCCAATGGAAGTGTTGATTTTGTCTTTGCATGGCCACATCTAAGATGAAAGAGACAAGTTGAAAGGATGCAAGATGACAGGTACATTTCTTTTGGTGGCTGATTATAATCATAGAGATCCAATAGCTAGGTATGGAAGGAATGAAGCCAAGCCTCTTCTTCCTCCAAAATTTTTGAACTGATTGAAGACAGGAATTCAGGACCAGTAATAGGGGTTTGAGTGATCAGACCCAGATGGGAGGCTTATTTTGCAGCCTGGTCTGCTAATTCATTTCCTGTTATACCACAGTGTGCTGGAACCCATATATATAGAACTGATAGACTCTTTCTTGCAAGTTGTGTAGCCAAATTTTCAATGTCAATGGCAACATTTCTTGCTTGGTGTTGCTAGTGTGAAAGGTAAACCAGAGCAGACAGTGAATCAGTGCAGACAATATACTTCTTATGTTTGATCTCTGTTTGGCTTGATATGGCTTGAAGAGAAAACTTAATTGCCATAAGTTCTGCAGAGAAAACTGTCAGGTAGGGGGTAAACGGTAGCAAAGGGACAAGCTCTGGGAAGGTATAACTACTGCACAGCTGCATTTTGATTCTGCCTTTGAGCCATCTGTGTAAACTTGGATGTAGTCCTGATATCCTGCCAACTTTCACAGGAATATGATTTTCATCAGTGCTTGGGGAAGGCCCTCCTTTTGTGCAATCCTGATCTTAGGAATACTCAGTTCCCCAATTCCTTAGGAAGCGCAAGGAGAATCATCTTTCAAGTCAAAAGTCAGCGTGCCGTTCTCCATGAATTCTTCCATGCCAGGAAAGCAAAGGAATCCCTGGAAAAAAGGTATCTCTATTGATTTGGAGTGGACATCAAGGTTGTGGTGGCTAATGATTCCTTTGTAGACAATGTGATTCTTGAGTCTTATCTTCCTAGCAAAATATCTTGCAATGAAATATTTTCTTCTGGAGTGAAGAGACTGGATCCTTGCTTCACAGTACATAGCAGCAATAGGAATTGAATTTAGGCAACCAAGGGCTCTTTGTAAGACTGCATGGAGGGTAGTGTCAAGTTTCTTTAGGACACATTTCTTATATAGAAATGATCCATAGTTTATCTTGGATAACACCACTGACTTGACAATAGTTGAAGCAAAGGCTGTGGGGCTCCTCTTATTCCAAGGCAGAGAGCATTAATGATGTTTTGTCATTGTTTGAGACTGCCAATCATCTCATCCAGATGGGGTTTCCATGTCAGTTTTTGATCAAATACAGCTCCCAGAAAGCATGCATGTTCTGCAACCACAATCCCTTGTCCATTCAGTTTTACCAGCAGTTTGAAAGCAGCCAGGTTATGTATTTTGTGAAAAAAAACACACTAACTGACTTATGGCTTGAGAAAACCATATCATTACTTTTTGCCTAAATTGATAGCATATCTACAGCTTTTTGTGAGGCTGACTGTAAGCATAAAGGGTCTCTCCCCACAACTGCAACAGCAATATCATCAGCATACAGAAAAAGCTCTGCTCTAAGGACATTATCCAGGCTTATATACTAAGAGGAGGAGAATAAACTGAGAGGAGAAGTGGGCTTAGAACAGCCCCTTGAGGGAATCCAACGTCAAAAGCTTTTCTCTTAAACTCTGAGTAGGAGCCCCCCAAAGTGGCCTGAACCTCCCTACCCATCAAGAATTGGTGAATCCAATTTGCCAGTAGGTCTGGTAAACCCAGTACAGATGGCTTTCTGATTAGTTGCCCCATATCTACTCTATCAAATGCTGATTCCATATATAAAAATATTCCAAGAACTGCTTTTCCTTTTTTGAAGCTTTGTCTTATCAGATGCTCTAGTATAACTAGGGCATCTGTGGTGCTCCTTCCAGGACCTTGTTTAGTTGCAATTGACTTTGATGGAGGAAGTAGCATGTCTGGTTTTTTCAATAGCAGTCCAGCCAGCTGAAAGTGTTGGGATACCTGCCTCAATACCAAGATGCCAATGTTGGTGATTCTTCTCTTCAGACACTTCTCTTTTTTTAAAGACTTTTTCTGTTCCCCATATCTCAAGCAGCTATGTGAAGAACTCAATATCAGATTTCTTAACCACCAACCTACAGCATTTAAAATTCAACTTCTATTCCCTCATTTTATTGTTGATTCTGTATTAGCTAAGGTTGTGACAAAGCTGCAAAATATAAGCAGTTCTGTTCCTCTGAGACTACCCTCCTTGCTGAGTTAACTGTCTGCTGAGCCAAATGAAGGTTTATAGGCAATTCTCACCCAATAAAGTTCCTGAAACTCTTGGTGTGTGCATGGAGAACAAGACAGATTAAAATATAAGAAGCGTTTACAGTGCTTGCAATGTTTTGTATCTGATTCAAGGATTAGCAAGATTAGAGCTCTTTAATTTGGTTAATTGAACTCATTATTTTACCTTTTTTAGTAGCATAGTAAAAAAAAGCCACAAAAAGGGGAGCATGACAGTAATGTAATTAGTTGCTTGTTAGTTTCTGGTAGCTTTTAACTGCCCCCCCCCACAAATAGAAATCCTAAATACACCACTGGCAACTGCCCCCTCTCCTTAACTATTTATTTTTTGTGTGGAGGGGGGGGGAGGGGGTACACAATTATAAAATACTTGTATCATTCCTAAAAGCACTTAACTTTACTCTTCTCCCATATGTAAATATATAACCCAAATTATATATGCTCAAAGCATTTTTATGCATAGCACTCATTTTTTACAAAGATTTAATGGTAAAGAAGCAACATCAATGAAATCAAGAAATAGAAAAATGCATGGGGTATATATAATTTGGGCTATATATTTGCAATTTTTCTAGCTTCAGTCTCTTTCCATCAGCTCTAGTTTCTGAAAATGCAATCCCATTATTTTAGCAGGATCTAAGCCAACTCAAGGTTTTTTTGAAGTTACAAAATAGATTTACAAGTCTTACAACTTGATACTTCTAAATCAAGACTGAGCAAAGGTATGAGACTCAAAATGCTTTCCTTATGCCTCATTTCAGCATTAGATCTATTTCTCAAAGTTTTACTTTTATAGCATAAATATTAAGCCTATGAAAGGTTATCAAAAGTCAGAGCCCTTTGGAGACGGGAAGGGCAGAGATAGGTCAACTAATTTTTCTGGCAGAAGTCCATGCTCATTGGGAGAATAAAAGACTGTTGTTAAAAAACTGTACCAGGAAGTTTAGTTTAAATAGCCTAGTGCAGTGGTTCTCAAACTGTGGTAAGCATACCCCTTGGGGGTACACAACAATTTTTAGGGAGTATGTGGCTGGCCAACAAAAAACAAAACATCCCTTTAACTCTAGGACTGGCAATTTTATTTATATTTTAGCTATAGTTTACTTACTACTGGTAACTGAAAAGGGGTACCTAAAATATTTTGTAGGTAAAAGGGGTACAGTGTCTAAATAAGTTTGAGAACCACTGGCCTAGTGTTCAATTCAGAAGAGGGCCTACACCAGACTGGTGCCCTAGACTATGATTTTTACTAATGTTTAGCTATAGGAACTGAAAACATGCTCAGTGACATGGAGCAATTGAGGCTATCTCCTCACTAAATCCCTTTGTATTACCCTAGGCTACAAAAGAACTTGCCTAAGATCATAGCTTAGGGTAAAAGACCTCTTTTTGGGAAAGACAACTTTTCTTTGGCATTCCAGAAAAATAGAGATGTGTTTTCAGACTGTCCCTATTTTACTACAGCATGACATAATGTGAGCGTAGTAATAAGATCTTGCCTTTTATCAACCTCATTGGTGAAGTTTTCACCAATAATTTGTTGCCATTAATTCAAAATGTGAGATCTGTTTTGATAAGCAATTGAAAAGAAAAAATTATATTTAATATTTATGATTTATAAAATAAATACCAAGCAATAACATTTAAATTTTGGTAAATTTGCAGGTTTCACTATAAGTTAGCTAGGATATTAGTGAAAATGTCATTTGATACCTTTTTATGCTCTTTCATAAAACAATAATTGCTTCTGTTGCAAATTACATCTTGAGCCCTTAAACAGGCCCCAAAGGTATTTTATATGAACTATGAAAGCACATAAAAAGGCATCAAATGATGTTTTCACTTCTATCCTAGCTAAATTAAATGGCCCACTGCAAATTTACCTTGAAGTTTACCCACCCCCACCACCCTAATGTGCAAATATATACCATGAATTGTTGACAGCAAAGTTTTGAATTGCAAAATTCAGTGCTATTTTTTCAATGGCATTTGAAAAACTTGAAATGCTAGCAAAATGGTGTGAATTGAGTTGCCTTATAAATAAGGTTTGAATAGTTATAAATAAGTATTTTTGGAATATATTTCTCTTGAGCAACTTATTTATAAGCTGGTGATATATTTTTAGGTAAATTTTTGGCAGTTCATATTATTGACTTACAAATAAAGTAAATATACCACTCAATGCCTTTTTTTATGCTCTTTCCAAATATACTAATTATTTTGGTTCAGAGATGAATTTTACCCCCACCCCTATATATTCCAATTCAGGGTATATATTTGCACATTAGGGAGTGGGGGTAAAGTTTAAACTTATCTCTCATTTGCATTAGAAATAAACAGTACTGTTCTATTAACTGGGCTCTTTTATATAGTGCTAGTTTGATTAATACTAATGAAATAAAATAGAATGAATATATAATAGTTTAGAAACAAGTTTGGGCTATATATTTACACATTAGGGGGTGGGGGCCAAGCACACCATATCTTAAATACTTAACCTAACCTAGGTACCTCCCCCCCCCCTAAACCCAAAAAAACAACAATTTAAATACAGTTCTTGCCTTTGTTTATATTGCAGAATGCATTGTAAACCTGTTTTCATCCTGTGTCTTGATCTATTTTGTGACTGCTATGCATAGGTGCATTTAAAAGAACAGTACCAAATAAACTTTACCTCAACCCCCCCTAATGTACAAATATATACCCTGAATTTGAATTTTAACAGCTTTTCAATAACTTAACTAGCCTAGTGGTGATAACTTCTTTGTGTGGTTACAAAAATGAAATACCTACAGGGCCTAAAATGAAATTTGCAACAGAAGAGATTATTTTATTACGAAAGAGCATAAAAAAAGGCATGAAATGACATTTTCACTTTCATCCTAGCTAAATTATAGTGCCACCAGCAAATTTACTTACATTTTTATAATCAGAAGATAATCAGCTTTCTGTTAATATGTGGATAAAATTGAAAGGAAATATATGTAAAAATTGGATATTTAGTATTTCCAAAAAGAAGTCCTTTTAGGTAAGTCAATAAACTGCTAGCCTTAATTTCAAGTGTTTTATCTTAATTAATTTTAATATCAACCATATTAACACATAGCTTAGATTTTTATCTATTGATTGGTATATACAATTCTTTCCAATTATTATCTCGTAACAAGATGTGAGGATTTGAGTTTTACCTGTAGGCTATTTGCTCAATAGGCTAACTGTTTTTCCCCTAGTTCTAGAGCCTAGATTAGGCTAGTTTAAAATCTATTTGAATGTCACCATGACAAACAAGGCATCAACAGGTCAATGGACAAAAAATGTTTGACCTAAACCACTAAATGCATGCTATAAATAAATATAGGCCTAATTAATTACCACCTAGATTTCAAGTACAGCTTTCTTTGGTCGGTTGAGCAGTAATGCCAAGTGCCTTACATTAAATAGCGCAGCAAGGGAGGCGAAAAGGCACCATCGGCGCGTTTTCGCTTTATATTTTTTGGGTGTGAGTTCGAAATTCAGGGTAAGTTAGATCTTGCAGGTAGTTCCCGAAGCCCCTCCACGCCAACATGACGGCGGCAAATGTGTGATTTAGTATCGACGGTGGCGCGCCGCCAGGCGTGCCGCAATTTTTTTGGTGGCGCGCCGTCGATTTTTCTGATTAAAAATAATAATAAAAATTCCACTTCCCCAAGCACGTTCAACCCCGATTTTAGTAAGGATTTTTAAATGGTTGGCTAAAAACATACAAGAACAATATGACAAAACAGAAATTTGTTGGGCTGTGCGGAAAGTGTTTATGTTCACCGTCGATTAGACCAAGTAGAATTCTCATTTTCAAACAGTTCGTGGTAACGAACTATAAGTAAGGAGCGACCCGGCTCAATGGTAACCGGAACTGTAGAAAACAGAATGTTGATACTCTTAGATACATCAAAAGAATCAAATTTTAATGCTGATTTCAAATATATAAGTTTCATCAAGTTTAGTCCTACCCATCAAAAGTTACACGCCTGAGAAAATTTGGCTGATTTTCGAAAAAAGGGAGAAAGACCCCCTAAAAGTTATATAACTTTAATGAAAATTACATCTTCATATTCAGCGTATCAGAAAACCCTACTGTAGAGTTTTCAAGCTCCTATGAACAAAAATGTGGAATTTTGCATTTTTTGCCAGAAGAAAGATCATGGATGCGTGTTTATTTTTTTTTTTCCAGGGGTGATTGTATCGACCCAGTGGTCTTAGAACATCGTGGGAGGAGTCAATCGAACGGAAATTAAAAGTTATAGTATCCTTTTTAAGTAACCAAAAAAATGGAGGGCAACTAGGCCCCCTCCCACGCTCATTTTCTTCCCAAAGTCACCCGATCAAAATTTTGAGATATCCATTTTGTTCAGCATGGTCGAAAATATGATAACTATGTCTTTAAGGTTGATTTAATCCCCCGAAGTCCTTGGGGGAAGGGCTGAAAGTTATAAACTTTACCCAATGTTTACATGTAGTAGTGGTTATTGGGAAGCATACATACGTTTTCAGGAGCGATTTTTTCCGGTAGGGGGGGGGGGGGGAGTGGGTCGGGGGTTAAGTAGGAGGATATGTACATGAAGGAACTGTTAATGGGGAAAGGGAGGTTTTGATGGTTTGAAGGGGGCGCCGGATTTCCCAGCATTATTTAAAAAAAAGATCAGAAATTATATATAAAAAACAAGTTTTTCAACTGAAAGTAAGGAGCAACATCAAAACTTAAAACGACAGAAAACATTACGTGTATGATTGGGTTCACCCCCTAGTCAATACCTCACTCTTTAAACCAAAGATTTTTTAGTACTTTCATAAGAGCTATTTATTCTAACTAACGGCATTTGTGATTAAGGGGTTATTTTTAAAGAATTGGAACAAAATTCGAACTTTAGCTTAAAGATCAAGGTATTAGCTAGGGGGCGAACCCTCTAATATACGCATTAAAAATTTATGAATATAGAAGTTCGTTACGTAAGTTAATTCGTAAGTTATGTATATTTACTACTAATAAAAACGTTCGTAAATAAAATTAAACAAGTTTCGAGAAAGCCATTTAACCAAATAAAAGTAAAATTAATATTCAAATTTTGTTTTAATTATTCATGCACGGTGAGCGAAAATCCAAACCTGCATTAATTCGAAAACGTTCATAAATGAAATAAAAAAACAAGTTTTTTTAACTGAAAGTAAGGAACGACGTTAAAATTTAAAACGAACAGAAATTATTCCGTATATGAAAGGGGTTGTGCCCTCCTCAACGCCTCGCTCTTTACATTATAGTTTTTTATTGTTTATAAAAAAAAGTTGTGAGAAAATCAAACTTTAGCGTAAAGAGCGAGGCGTTGAGGAGGGGACAGCCCCTTTCATATACGGAATAATTTCTGTTCGTTTTAAGTTTTTACGTCGTTCCATACTTTCAGTTAAAAAAACTTGTTTTTTTTTTTATTTAATTTAGCCACTAGAACAAGGAAAACCTATGTTGTGCTAATGTTTAACATCGCATTGTTCCTATAAAATCCCGTGTTTAGTCATTTCCTTCTTGTTAATGATTTGGACTAATGTGTGTTTAACTTTCACAGTTTAAAGTTCAAACATCTCCTGTTCATCAAATACACACGAAAAGGAAGTGAAAAAAAAAAAAAAAAAACAACAAGTAACAACATCGAAAAAATACTGTATACAAGTCAGATACCATGGCTTAACAACACCAACAATTTTAAATCAGCAGTTACATCACTTCAGTTACAATTGATGAAACAAAAGTGAGTTTGTTCACTCTGCCTGGAGCCATTGATCTTTTTGGAGTCACTATCAATCCTGTCGTGCTAAAAAGCCTTTTAGCTGGGGCACTTGTGGCCGGTACAGCCAGAACTTGACGAGTGTAAACTGCCACTCAAGGGATCTGATACTAGCATTGGACCTTCGGGTCCCACAGAATGCCGCAAATGGGCTTCTTCTTTGTATCTGCTGAAATAAGTTGTTTTTATAAGGGAGAACAAACCTGCACCTTTACCATAAGGCTCCTGCGCCCTAATCTACAGGAGGAAGTAAACTGCACCTTTACCCTCTTTTCTTATCAACACGGAATAACCCTCCAAAATTCTTTTCTGAAAGAAGTGGTCAAATTATGACGTTTCAAGTCAATGTTTAAGGCTACTTCAACTTCAGTGTGCTCTGCTAACTGTACAAAAAAAAAATGTAATTCATTTCTATAAATATATTTCTATACTAGCTCTAGATAATTTACCAAGCGGGAAACTACCACAAATCAGCATCGATAAATAAATGAAACCCAAGACGAACAGAAATTACAATAAATAAAGGAGTCAAATTAAAAACGAGCAGAAATTAACATGAGTTGGGCATGAGTTCCCAAGGCCAGAACATAATTTTCACTTTACCGAAGAAATATAAATGTTTTTACTTTTATAACTTTAATAAATCAAACAATATTAACATTTTGATTGCTAAATATCAGTATATATATATTAAACTGACAATGCATATTCATTGGTATTTTTTTCAGTAAAGTACAAATTATGTTCTGGCCTTGGGAAGGCATAGGGGTTTTGAGCCCAACTTATGTTAATTTCTGTTCGTTTTGAGTTTGACTCGGTTATCTGTTGTAATTTCTGTTCGTTTTGGGTTTCATTAATTTATCGATGCTGATCTGTGGTAGTTTCACGCTTGCTAGATTATTTGATTTTAATTTTGCTCATTTTTTGTTTAATGGAGTTCTTTACTTTTCTTTGACAAACTTATTTTGTGGAAACAGTTTTTTTAATTAATTTCTGTTCGTTTTTATTCAGAAGTCTTTTCAGAGAAAAAGAAAATAATACCTTAAATCTTTTCGTTTTTTTAAGAATTTATAGTTTGGCCTGCTATTTGTATGCTGGAAAAAAATTTCAGCAATTTTTAACAGCATATACCCTTTTAAAAATCTGGACACAAATAGTACTGTTTAATTGAGTTTCATAGCTCCTCTAGTTGACCTGAATTGGAAAACTTGATAACATTCGCAAAAAACTTTATTTACTTTCTTTGATAGCTTGGATACACTTACGCTATTTTGATTTGGTCAAATTTTAAGAGCAGAAGTAGCCCCGAAAGTTTGAACATAATGCTATCAGTCGTTCTTGGGATACTTTTGAGAGGCCTTATTGGGAATTACTATTATCACAGTGCATTTTGATTTAATCTTAAGGCAACATTTACTTTTTATACATAAAGGCAAATGGGAGGGTGGGCGTGGGAGGGGGATTAGTTTCCCTCCAATCACTTTCGACTATTTGAAAGGGCATCGGCCCTTTCTATTTTCAATCGAATGAGCCCTTTTCGAAGTTCCTACGACAACTCCTTCGATTCGAAGTGCCCTGGTCTAAACAACAAAAACAACAAAATAATGATACATTATACCCACATCGATCTCTACCATAAAAATGTTAAGCCTTCCAATCACATTTGATTATTAAAAAGGGCACTAGGCTTTTCGATTTCCAATCGAATGATCCCTTTTTGAGTTTCTACGACAACGCTTTCTATAAACACTGTATATCCCCCCAGGGCATGGATTACAACCCTTACCCTAAGGGCTGTGAGGGTGGTTGTCATCCTCTAAGACCTAATTTCCAGAACTTTCAACTACGTTAAACAAAATGACTATCTCAAAATTTTGATTGGATGTGTATCGGGAAATGGTGAGCATGGAAGGGGTGTTGGTTGCCTTCCAATCATTTTCGACCATTAAAAAGGGCACAAGCCACTCCAATTTCTAATTGAATGAGCCCTTTTCGAAGTTTCTACGACAACTTCTTTGACACGAAGTGGCCTGGCCTAAAGGAAAAAATAATAAATAATACAGTTTGCCACGATCGCTTTTATATACCCCCAGGGTGTAAATTAAAATGGCTGCCCTGATAATTTTGGGATAATAACCTTCTCAATAAACTTGATTTCTCTTTGGAAATCAGTTACTCTGAACAAAATGGCTATCTTAAAATTTTGATTCGATGTGTTAGGGGAAATGGTGGGCGTGGCTATTCCAACTTCCAATCGAATGAGCCCTTTTCGTAGTTTCTGTGACAACACCTTCGATACGAATTGCCCTGGTATGAAAAAAAAAATAATACCACATTGTGCCAACATTGTTCTTTACTTAGGCAGCTCGATTGCGCTGCCTATGATAGCATCCTGAATTGACTAATGCTCTTTTACCTACCTCTTTTTATCCGAAAAATCAGAAAGAAAAATGAACAGAATTTTAAAGTGGAAGGTAGAATTTTTGTTTCAAGAATAATTTCTTCTTCTTCTTCCTACGAACCAATATACATGGCGAACCCAAGATGACAGTATTTACCTTTGAGAAACAGATTAGCTGGTGTGACGTCTGAAGCCCGATGTTCGATATCTATACCAAAAAAAGAGAAAAAAAACAAAAAAACGGCGGCGTATGAGTGACGCCGCCGCCGATAGAATCAGCGGCGGCGTCAGCGCGCTGATGCAAGCTCGGCGACGCGCCACTGTTTTTTTTTGGCGGCACAGCACCGACGTTTCGGTGCGGCTTCGGTGTCTACTTGCAGGGATGAGTGCAAAAAAAAAAAAAAAAAAAAAAAAAAAAAAAAAAATTAAGAGACAACGTTACCAGATAGGCACAAATTGTGTGAATTTTCCTTTTCAGAATACTAGAACTCAAAATTGGTAGGATTCATCCTTCGTTGACAGATGTCGGCACCATATTCCGAAATCTGAAACAGTGAAGCATTTTTCGAGTGATTACATGCTTTTTTTGTGGTCGGAATTTTCTGTTCTCAGTCTCTGGCTTGACAAGAAAGATATTTTTCTCAGTTCTCTGGTATGTCAGAGAATTAAATAAAATCGGGAATTAAAGAAGATTTAACAAAAACACTTGTCAATATGTAAGGTGGTATTTTACATTACTTTCTGGCTAATATGCTGAACTATTCCCTATCAACAATAGAAATTCTGATTAAAGAACTAAAAAGATACATAGGATTTCAGCATATTGGTCTTGCAATATAGATAAGTTATATGAAAACGTGGAAGTTATAGGCGCATTTGACAAAGATAACTAATAGATAGGATTTTCTAATTTGGAACTAAAGAGAAGCATGATCCTTAAAGGTCACATCTTTCCACAAGGTCATTTAGGTAAGTGACATCAAAGTTTACTTCTTTATGCATTGTTTTTATAACATTGCAATTTTAAGCTTCAAAAAGATTTAAATTCTCAAACTTAGTTATGAGAACAAAATGTTTAATAGCTTTCAAAATATAAATTAGAACGACAAGAACGACCAAATAAAAAATAAGAAATTAGAACGGCCTTTATCAATGCAACTATGAATAACATTGCAGGCCAAAGACAATGTTCTGAGATTTTGGTCAAGAAACGGAAGCCAAAGACATATGAAACAAAATTGTAATTGGTAAGGTCTTTCAACAGTTCCAATTGTTATTTTAATTGTGTTTTCCTTTTAATGAACTTCGAATTAGTTTTTTACATTTTTAATCATATATTGTATTTATCTCGACTAGTATTAAAGATCATTTTCAAAGTTAAACAAAGTTAAACATCAACCCTCCTTCTATATTGCCCAAAACTTCCTCAAGAGTTTCATGCAATACATGTCAATGATACATCTATTCAGCATAGTGAGTGTAGGATCAAATGTAGCACTTTCCCGGGCAATTTAGCCGAAGTCGGATGGTCACAGTAGAGTTCAGTATTTTAAGTTGCATCCTGTTTTGAAATTTGTACTTGACAAGATTCATAACAGAAAACACTCTCTCGACGAAGGGGTTGCTGATGGGTAAGCTTAAGACAGAAATTAAGACAGAAAGAGCTGCTTGAGCTATGTCAAACAATGGTCAGCTTTTCCCACTCTTTTCTGTATTTTTTTTTATCGAAATTTGACCACTTTCCCTTGTCTGGTTTTTCACGCTAAGGATAATACACGCTTTTATATATTAAAATTTAAATCATCCTAGAGCCTGGAATGCGATATGGAAATCCCTACGGGGTTCTGAAAATCCCATCTGTCTCTATAGACAGCATCCTGAATCTGTCAGTGGAGGTTGTCAGTAACCCTCCTATATCGCCCAAAATTTCCTCAAGAGTTTCACGCAATACATGTCAATGGTAAATCTATTCAGCATAGCGAGTGTAGGATCAAAGTCCCTGTAGCACTTTCCATGGAAATTTAGCCAAAGTCGGATGGTCACAGTACAGTTAAGCATTTTAAGCTGCATCCTGTTTCGAATTTTGTACAAGATTCATAACAGAAAACACTCTCTCGACGAAGGGGCTGCTGATGGGTAAGCTTAAAACAGAAATTAAGACAGAAGGAGCTGCTTGAGCTATGTCGAACAAAGGTCAGCTTTTCCCACTCTTTTCTGTATTTTTCTTTTTATCAAAATTTGACCCCTTTCCCTTATCTGGTTTTTCACGGTAAGGCTAATGCACGCTTTTATATATTATAATTTAGATCGTTCTGGAGCCTGGAATGCGATATGAGAATCCCTACGGGGTTCTGAAAATCCCATCTGTCCTTTTAGACAGCATCCTGAATCTGTCAGTAGAAGTTGTCAGTAAACGCTAGACTTTAAGATTTTGATGTTTGTCATTGTTATAGTGAAGGCAAAATGCGCCCACGTCGCGCCAAATTTTTTTTGACATGCGCGAAATCGGCGCAATGCGCCAATTTGAAAAATTTAAAGCGCAATCAACTCAAAAAAGTGCCCAAATGGCACAAACGTACATCACCTGGCAAGATAGCTACTGAACTGAGCCACTGAATACTAGTATTGCCAACTTTTCAGTCCATGAATATGTTCCCTGAAAATTGAAAAATGTGTCATTTTTAGCCAAATTGTGTTCATATTTTGTCTGTAATATGTCCATGATGAAATCTCTGAAACTAGTTTTTTTTTAGAGCTTGTGATATTGAACAAAAGACGCTTTGGTACTTGTTAAGAAAGCAGTAAGTGCATTACGAAAACAGACACGCATTACCGGGTACTTATGCGAGACGCCGTATAAAAATAAGCATTACAAATGGTTTCTCACTCCGGAAAGTATATTTAAACTTTATTTTTTGGGGGGTTTAGAGGGTATAACATTTACCTAGATTGGGTTGGGTTAGGCTACGTATTTAATATATACTGTGCTTTACCCCCCCCCCCTAATGTACACATATATAGCCCAATTTGTTTCATAAACTATTATATTTTCATCCTATTTTGTTTCATTTAAGTAGCATTAATGAAACTTCATTTCTCGCGCACTTACCGCTTTCTTAACAAATTCCGACGCTTTTTAAAGCCCTTTCAAATCTGTAAATTAACATCAAATATAATGGAAGCGAAAAATATTCATTTTGTGCATCCATACGGAATGAACTAGTGTGAGAGCACAAAATCATAAAAACAATGTAAAGAGTAAAAACTACGTGTGGGAGCTTAAAACTCATCTTCTAACGAGAATGCGACTTGACAGACATGACGGGTGTGAGGGTCAGCATTTTCACTTCATTTGGTAGCTCTTTGCTAATCAAAAGATTTTTTGCCTATATCACAAGGTACAATCAGGTAAACAAGCAACGTTTCTGATCACCAGATAAGCTGAGATTCCCTCTAATCGCTTTTGTCTCTTACAGAGCACTAGAACTTTCAGTTTCCAATCAAATGATCTCCTTTTGAAGTTTCTATTACAACTCCTTTTATACGAAAGGCCTTGGTCAGAAAAAAATAACACAGCGTGACCACATCACTCTTTACTTTAGCAGTGCTATTAAGCTGCTTATGATTTCTAGTCGTTTTGAGTTTTCAATATTGTAGGATTTTATTCCTGGATTCTTATATGTTCATTGGAATATTTTGAACAAAATGGCCATCTCACAATTTTGATCAGATTAGTTTGGCGGAAGGAAGGCATCGGGGGGAAGGGGTCTATTTGCTCTCCTATTACTTTGACTCTGAAAGGGAATTAGACCTTTCAAGTTCAAATCAAATGAGCCTCTTCTAATGTTTAAACGACCATCCCTTTCATAAGAACCTTATATGCCTTCAGGGCATAACTTAAAACCCCTACCTCTTGGCTCTGGAGGGCTCTGCCAGCCCCTAAGGCCTTGTTATATAGTCTTTGGATTTTCTTTTAACAAAATAGACGTCTCAGAATTTCTATCAAATACGTTAGGGGATAAAGGCCATATGAGGGGGGGGGGCTAGTTGTCCGCTGATCACTTTTGACTCTCAAAAAAGGCAAAAGAACTTTAAAGTTCTAATTCAATGATCCCCTCAGTTTATACGACCATCCCTTCCATTAAAACCTTATATGTTAATAATGTGTAGATACTATTACTCATAGGCCTTGCCCTGAGGGTTTTGAAGGTGGGGGGTTGTCACCCACAAAAACATAATTACTCGATCTTTTAACTAAACTGAACAAAATGGCACTCTCAAAAATTTTGATTGGATGTTTTTTGGGAAATTATAGACGTGTGGGGCGGGGGGGGGGGGGCGCTGGTTGCCCACGAGTCACTTTTGATTACTTAAAAGGGCATCAAAACCTTAATGAAAAAGGTGCCAGCTTGTCTATTATCTTGACTGTAGCGTAAAAAAATGAGAAATAAAATCTTTTATAGATGAAAGAATATAAACTTGCCAGGAATTAACAGGGTATTTCCAGGTATTTCGTCACCTGAAAGTAGTTTTGCCGAAGATAATAACTTTTGTTGAAACTGAGTTACAAGTGCTATCTTGTGTAAAAAAAATCTTTTGTATGGTACAATTAACATTGCTTTAAGACGTCTGTAACTGCCTGTATTTTGCAGTTCTCCTTTACCAAATCACATATTGTTTAAAGCGTGTTTACCGAATCGCATATGCATGGTCCGTTTGGCTGAAAATTGCTGATTTACTGAACAAAAATTGGTTACATAGTTAAAACGTTGGTTATACGGTTAGATTCATGTGTGCCGCAAAATGGTAATCAAATAATGAGCTATATGATGCAAGACATCCCGAAAAAGCATTAAAAAGTCACGAGTATAGCAATGAAGTATACTGAGCCTGACCCTTCACGATTCAGGAGGTCGATTTTAACTTAGTGCTATTTTTAAAGGTGAAGTTATTGCAGTTTAAGCGAGCACTATGGAAAAGGTTGTGCTATAAAAATTTGTTTTGAGGATACTACACCTTTGAAGTGCTGATTGGAGCAAAGGCTAGCTTAAAGAGACCATTACCAAATGTGTCGGCAGTGAATGTTGTGGAAAGGTTGCTGTCTCCTATACCTTCTAGCAGAGTAGTCGAGTTGCCAACAGCAAAAATAAAAGACGGAGAATCATTTCACCGTTTCATGCCAGCAGTGACGTGGCATACGCGAAAACTTTCATTAGAAGTTGTAACAGAGCTGAGGTACCTAGTTCTTCAGCTGAAATCACAGCTTGTAACGAAGCAGCCTCTGCCTCCAAAGATTAAACTTGAAATTCCAAGGGGCTTGTTGCTAAGTGAGACTTCCGACAGGTCTTTTGTTATACTTTATTCTATAACTCCCAGATAATTGTCAAAATTGAATTTTGTCTATTAGATATGATGTCTATCAGATATGCAGTCATGATTCATTGCTCAACCGGTTAATACCGTATTGCTTGCTATCGCCCAATCTATGAATCACGTAATGAAATGAATGACGATGGATTATTGCTAAATTATCTGCATGCTGTGATATAATGAAAATTTTGTACAATCTGATAAAAGACAATCTGAAAATTCAAGCCTTTCCCTAAATAAAACTTAACAACGGAAATCATTAGTTATTATTCCTCCAAAGTGATTTAAGGCTCAAATTATTCGTGATATGAGATTAAAGGAATAGTAAAGTGGGGAAAAAGGACTGATTTAGGACTGGTGGTTTCTTCTTTTGCCAGTAAGTCAATTTTAGCCATTACTAAGTTAAGATGGGCAAGAAAAAAAAAATAAAAGGAGTCGTCCAGCTATTGATTCTAGCGAGGATATTGCTACAAGTACCCCATATACGTCAGGAAATCCGGATAGTCGGAAGCCAGTGACAAGTCGGGTTTCTTTAAGGACCCTATCAGAGGACTTTGCAAAGATGGTGGACATTATGCGTGAGACTCACAGCTCAGTCCAATCAATTGAACAGCGATTCATTGCTGTAGAAAATAGAATAAAAGCAATTGAATCAGAGCAATTAGCCTTAAGGTCTGAATTCTCAGGGATTAAGTCTTGTACAAATGCTGTAGAAAATGACATTTCTTTGTTGAAAAATGATAATTTTAACCTGCAATCAGAAGTTAAATATTTTAAAGAAAAGACCCTAAATATGTCTGATAGGCTTATGGCTGCAGAATATCAGCCTAAAGAAAACAATGTGGTTGTATGGAATGCAGTCTGGGAGGATGAAGATCAAGCCAAACGTATGTTTACCGAGATATGTACGGATGGACTAAATTTACCAGTGATACCCCATTTTTCAGTTGTTGCAATAAAAAAGGATAAGAAATATTTTAAGGTTAATGTAAAAAACCGTGGAAACAAGATTGAAATCCTTAAAAATGGGAAGAAGCTTAAAGGAAGAAATATATCAAAACCAGGGAAACATTTATGTGAGTGATGATGCCCCATTTTCTGTGAGAGAGGCAAGAAAAAAACTATATGAAAAAAATGTGTCTTAAAACGATGGGTATCATTTCATGGGTATTAAACACAGTTTCACCATATCTTCAGTTTGAACGTCCGGGTGGTAAGAAAGTGAAGTTTATGTGTGATAAATGGATTGAGGAACTAGCAAATAAGCCTCCTCCCTCCACAGCTTCCAGAGGTGCTAAAAAATGAGTGTTTTATAGAATGTGTTTAGCTTACTTATTGGTTAATTTTCTTTTCTTTTTCGCTTGGTTTAATCAAATAGATATGGAAAAGTTGATAGTGATGAATTTGAAATGTTTGGGTTAATGATAATTTTTATTTTTGAGTAAATAATTTAAAATGTTTGTTAATGTGAAATTATTTTGAGTGGGTGGTAGCGGGCTGATGTCTTTTTGAATGGTTTTGCTTTGTGCCATGAAGCTTGCAATAATGTGCTTTTTAAAATTGTATGTCCGCTTTGCTGGAATATATTTTGTTATTTTTTTTGTATTTATCTAGGTCTAGAAATATATTTAGTAGATAATTATTTTTTTCGCCACCGCCACCCTCTACCGTCACATACATTAACTTTTATTGATGATGGTTAGAGATATCGTTTTTCCTCCTGGGAACAGCAAAGTCCTGCATCTTGAAAGTCGAACGGTTGATTTTTCTAGCAAGTTTAGTGAAAATATAAATAGAAATTTCGATATTAATGCTACTGAGATTTTTAAAAATGAACCATCGAGGTATATATTTAGAGAAGGGGCATTACCATTGTAATGTGTTAGGGACCATTTTGGCTTTGACATTTTTCAATTCAATTGTCAAGGATTGAATTTTTTGAATAATTTTTTATCGGAATCAATAAATGCTAATGTCTTTCAGGTGAATGCTTTAACTGAAACGTGGTTAAATGATAATAACTCGCAATCACTACATATCCCTCGTTATAATTTATATGTAAGGAATAGCGAGTATTACCAACATGGAGGCCTAGCAGCTTACATTCAGGCTGATTATAAGGTTTCAATAAAAGTAGATCTTACAATATATAGAGAGAAAGTTTGCGAGTGTTTTGTTTTACATATAACTAGAGAGAATTTGAATTTTTGTATTGTTGTAGTATATAGACTTCCACAGAGCCTTTATGGACCTATTTGAAGAACAATTAATGAAACTTCTAATTAACTCTATGCCATGTTTTATTATGGGGGATTTTAATATTGACCTTATAGATCAGTCATCTGCTAGCACTGAATTTATTAATAGAAGTTTATCTAATGGGTTTCATCCTTGTATAAATATCCCTACAAGAATTACAGGACCATCAGCTAAGCTTCTGGATAACATCCTTTCTAATGTACCCTTGAGTCTTCCCAGGGTACTTATCAACGATGTATCTGACCACTTTGGAGTTTCAGCTAGCTTTAGAACTGTCACGAAGGTGGTTAAAGGCAAAAAATCAAGAATTCCAGTGATAAGTAAAATCACGATGGTAAAACTTCAAAATTATATTGAAATGGTGGATTGGTACGATGTTCTAGGCGATGTTCAGGGCACTAATTCAAAGTTTGTGTTATTTTATGAAAAGTTGCAGAGTTTGATAAGTCAAGTAGTCATATTGAAACCGTTTAATAGAAAGCACTCAAGTAAAAAACCTTGGATTAGTCCTGTGATTTTGAAGCAAATAAATGTAAGAGATAAATTGTTTAGAGCTCAAATAATTAACCCGACACAAGAAAATAAGCAATTATATAAAATTTATCGAAATAGGTTAAATACAATTTTAAGAAATGAAAAAAAGAAATATTTTGAGAAAAAGTTTAAGGAGGTCGAAGGATGCCATAAGAAAACCTGGGGACTAATAAAAGAAGTGATTGGACTAAAAATAAATAGTGTACCTGATGAATTAGTTAGTGTAATGGGAAAGACTTTGAATTCGGAAAAGGACATATGCAATGAATTTCAGAGTTATTTTTCGAATATTGGTGTGAATTTAGCTATGTCAGTTGTACCTGATAGTGGTGATCCAACGTTCGAGTCCTTACTGAGGGACCCCATTGATGTGTCTCTTCACCTTAGACTTCTAACAGTTGATGAAATTAAAAAAATTATTTATGGGTTGCGTAGTAATTCATCTAGTAGCGATCATATTACTCTAAAAACACTTAAATGTATTTTTCCTGTTATAGCTGAAGTTTTATGTGGGTTAATTAATGAGTGTTTTCGTCAAGGAAAATTCCCAGACTGTTTTAAAGTTGCCCGTATAACCTCAATTCATAAGGTTGGTATTCAAAATGACCCAGGAAACTATAGACCGATATCTGTTTTACCCATTATTTCCCGTGTTTTAGAGAAGTGTTTTAGTATTAGAATGATGAATTTTTTGGAGGATCATAAGTTACTGGTAGAGACACAATTTGGGTTCCGTAGAAAAAGGACAACGGAACAGGCGATGATTTATTTGACAACTATTATTAATGAGGCATTATACAAAGGTTTCAAAATAGGTGCTATATTTTTAGATCTGATGAAAGCTTTCGACACTGTGGATCATGAACTTCTACTTAAGAAGTGTGAGGTGTATGGTTTGAGGGATAAATCATTAAATTTTTTAAGAAGTTTTTTAAGTAATCGTTATCAGTATGTCCAACTAAATGATTCTTCTTCCGAAAAAAAGCGTATTGAAATAGGTGTTCCGCAAGGATCAGTTCTCGGTCCTATATTATTCTTGATATTTATTAATGATTTACCAAATTGTTTAAATAATTTTTGCTATAGAATAAAGGAACTAACGATAAACCCGACTAATGAAACAGTTTCACTTTTTGCTGATGACACAACAGCCATTAGCACAGCTAAGACAGTGGAGCTGCTGCAGATTTCTATGAAGGAATCAGTTAACAGAATTATAGCATGGATGAGGGTAAATAAATTGAGGATTAACATGGCTAAGTCTAACTTTATTATTTTCTCGCGATCATCAAACTTTTACCCATGGATCAAGGAATTAGATATGCCCAATGGCGTTATAAAACGGACTGCGTCTTTTAACCCTACACAGGCAATTGTTGTAAAAAAACAAATCTGTACTTTTCGAGCTTGGACTGCCATCTTGCTGTGAAAAAATACTGCTTTTATCAACATCTTTCGTTGGGGCTGAAAGATGGCAGTCGATTGATACCTTCGGGGAGCTGCTGTGTGACATGTGGCCTAAACAGTGAGTCACCAAACCAAGGGATAAGAAAAACGAATAAAAAGGTAGGCAATTTCTAAGCTAGAAACTGGAAACAAAACGAAAAGGTAGGAGATTCCTTGCATGTCATATGCGTATAAAATATATACCGTTTAGAATTACTGTAGTTTAAATTCACAAAATAAGCAAGAATTTGGAGCAGTAGCAAGATAAACTTCCTCCTGTTGTAAAAATACAACATCGGACGATCGTGGCTCAAAATTATGAAACAAACAACTAAATAAGAAAATAAAAAGGGTGAAGAAAACAATATAATTTTACATCAGCTATTATGTAGGAGTAGTCCCTCCTACATAGTAGCTCAAACCACCCCTCAGGAATGGTGGATCATTGAGTAGACAGGGTGTTTCATATGTCTAATTTTTGTTTTCTTTCTAGATGGCGGAATCTTACGACAGACTAAGAAAACGAGCTCAAAATCGCGGAATTGACGCAGAAGAGGCGGCCAAGTATATTTTTGACATTCGAGAAGACATGTTGTCTGATTTGTCCGACGATGATGATGACAATGATCCAGACTTCCTGTCTCCAGAAGATCTTATCGATGATCCTGATGCAGACTTGTTGCCTCTACTGGACAATCTCCACTTCTTCTTGGAACAGGATGACGTGGAGGCTAACACTGAACCCAGTGACGATGACTCGGGGGAAACTCCACCCTCCAGTCAGCAACAGCAACCGGTAACAACAAGTACTGGAAAATCAAAGAAGAAATCGAAAGTCCAAGAAAAATTCGACTGGAGAAAAGCAGAGATAGAAAAAGTTGATCTGTCTTGGAAAGGTGAGCCTCGCCAAGTTCCGGGCATCTTGGAGACTCCACTGAAATACTTCCAAAAATTCTTTGACGATGAACTTCTTGAGCTGATAGTTGAACAAAGTAACGTCTTTGCACTTCAAACTGAGGGATGCAACCTCTGCCTCACTGCCGAAGAGCTAAAAGTTTTCATGAGCATTATTCTATTATTTGGAGTGATAAAAGTTCCCTATTATTGAATGCACTGGGAAGCAGCCACCAGATACCCTCAAATTGCCGACAAGATGGGCCGACAAAGGTTTGACAAGATCAAACGTTTTCTTCATTTCAACGACAACAATAAAGCTAAGAAACCTGGAGAACAAGGATTTGACAAGCTATACAAGATTCGACCCGTCCTGAGTCATATCCGTTCCAAGTTTCTTGAAGTCAGCCCCGAAGAACACCATTCAATTGACGAACAAATGATTCCTTTCAAGGGGCGAAACAACTTGAGACAATATCTACCGAAAAAGCTGACGAAGTGGGGAATAAAAGTGTTCACAAGAGCTGGTGTGTCAGGTTTTGTATATGATTTTGAAGTTTACCAAGTGAAGGGCACTCTTGTTGAAAATGACATAGAGCCAGATCTTGTAGTTGGAGGCCACATATTCTTACGTCTGATGAGTACCTTGCCAGAGAAAATGAACTACAAGATTTACTTTGACAACTGGTTTTCGAGCTTGAAACTAATGAGTTTGCTCAAAATTAAAGGATTCCCTTGTATTGGTACGTTGAACAAAGCACGACTGAAGAGCTGCCCGCTCCTCACAGATGGTGAAATGAAGAAACGAGAGAGAGGAATGTCAGATTACAGGACTGACATTCATTCTGGCGTTTTTGTAGTGAAATGGTTAGATAACAACACGGTTTGCTTGGCTTCAACGTATGCAGGAATAACGCCACAGGATACGTGCAGACGCTGGAACGTTAAGGATAAATCCAGGGTTTAAGTTTCAAAGCCAGCCATTGTTTATGAGTACAACCTTCATATGGGTGGCGTAGATTTAGCAGACATGCTGGCGGAGATGTGCCGAACTAATCTTCGGACACGAAAATGGTATATGAGAATCTTCTGGTGGCTTATTGACACAGCAGTCTGCAATAGCTGGCTTCTTTTCAGGTCAGACGTCAAAGCGCTGACTTCAAGGACAGACGAACCGATGATCTTGAGAGCCTTCAGGTCTGAAGTTGCTGCAGGGTTGTATGCCTCGGCGCGTGTGATACCCCAACGTAAACGTGGTAGACCATCCGCAGATGTTGAAGATAGTCCCAGCCCCAGCCCCATTCGAAGTCGCAATTGAATCCGACCGGCAATATCTGCTCAAGCCGATGGACTTGATCACTGGCCAAAAAAGACTGAAAAGCAGAGCCACTGCAAAGAGTGCAAATCGGGATATACCACTTTTGAATGCGAAAAATGTGACCTTCCACTGTGCCTTACTGCCAAAAACAATTGTTTTAAAGCCTTCCACACCAAGTGAAAATGCCCCATTTTTATATATTCGAGAGGCTAATGTCGTATTTTTACAACATGGTCTAAAATTGACAATTTTGAATAAATCATGCAAAAATAAAATTTTTCGTCAATAGTCTGACCTAGAGATTACATGGGAAGCGTTGTAGATTTTTCCTGGTATTCGTTCATATAGTGGCCTGTCAAGGGTTAAATACCTTGGGATTGTAATAGATGAAACTCTATCTTTTAAGGAACATGTTACTTTAACTAGCAAAATTCTGGCAAGAAATCTCGGTATAATGAAGAAACTCCAACATGTTTTCCGTTTTCCCAAGTCTGTCCTTCGCCATCTTTATTTTTCTTTAATACACCCGTATATACTTTATTGTTCAAGTATTTGGCTCTCTACTTTTTCTTCTACCCGAAAACCAATAAGAGTTCTACAAAATCATGCAGTAAGAATTTTAGCCGGTATATCTCCACGTATGTCTGTTCGAGAAATTTACCCAACTTTAAAAATTTTGCCGGCTGCAGGCCTTCGTGAATTCTATGTATTGTGGTTTATTTTTGGACTGCAGCAGGATGTTCAGCCTCGTTGTTTTGGTGATTTATTGTCCATTAGGTCTACTGTTCATTATCATGATACAAGGGGTAGCGCGTACTTCTGTGTACCTAGAGGTATATCTTCCCGTTCATGTTTTTCTGTTCTTTATAGAGGTACTCGGAAATGGAATGGTTTGAATAGTGATATTAAGACTATTGGTGACCCCAATATTTTTAGAAAAATCACTAAGGAACTGCTTTTTGCTGAATATGAGTTTTGACTGGTTAATTGATTTATTTATTGTGGGGGTTTTGTTGATATGATGTTCCCAGAGGATGTATAATATATGATATTATTTTGTATTTATTGTTTAGTGTGATGGTATTAGTGGTGTCGGTGGCCAAGTGTTCTTTGTTTATAGGATTTTGTTTTCTCTACCTCCCCCACGGACAAGCTTTGCTTTTTAGGGGAGGCAGCAATAATTTTTTGTTGAGACGTTTTTTTTTTCAATAAATCCTTCTTCTTCTTTAGATACAATACATTTCGCTGGAAGTCGCATTTCTAATTCATGCTGAGCCAATTCCGTTTTGCCATATCTTTTCATGTTTCTGAATTTTTGGGCGGTTTTGCCGGAACTGATATTCATTCCTTTTTATCTCAGGGACGGCTCATATTAGTCCAATAAAAATAAACACAGCGATATAAGCGATTTTTCTTCTTCATTTTGAAACAAAAATGAACGATCTAGCTATAGGCAATTCTGAGATACAAATGTCAAAATTTTAAACTCGTTTTTTCTCGGGATTTAGAAAACAGATTTGGCGAAACCGCTTTCAGGAGACAATTTTTCTGCAGGAATGAGCAAGCAACTCCGAAAAATAAAGTATAAAATGTAAAAAATTAGTAGAAAATAATTAGTTAAGTAGATTTAGTACTAGATATGTATTTTTAGCACTACTTTTGCGAAGAGTGACAATTTGTTTTACAAAAATTTAGATCCAGCCGGGAAATACTTTGTTTTATGTCAAAAATTTTCAAAATGTGTCCCTTTTATGTGCAAAATTTTGGAAATGTGTCACTTATTTGCCCTATTTTGTCATTGCGTCCCGGCACAGAGGAATAAATCCTTTGGGCACTTGCCGTTTAGTTTTTGTTTCCTTGTTACAGATGCTCGTGTTTCAATATCTCGGGGTCTCTTAAACCAAATCTGACAATTGTACAGTGGGAAGCACAGAAAAAATGCATGTAGTACAGACGTCCAACTGAAATAATTTTATGGTGCAAATCAATTTGGGAATTGTGCTCGTCTACTCTGCGTTTCTCAGACTTCTAGCATGCATGAAGGGCATCATGCATAGCATAAAGGCACCAGAATATCCGACCAGTGTTACCAGCACCTCAAAACAAAATGTACCACAAATTGCATGAAAGATGACCAAAGACAAAAAAATTGCACCATATCCCAAATTTTTTTCCGCGTGTTACGCTTCGCGTAACACGCGGATCGTCGTCGTCGGTGACGTAAAGTACTATCTATGAAAATTTTGCACAAGACATTTTCATTCACTTTCTCTCTCCATTTCTTTGTTTTTCTTTCTCTTCTAACATAGTACATTACTCCTGACTGTGCGAAATTGTTCGGAATAACATATATTACTACTGAAACATTTTACTACAGGCCAACAAAATTCGTTTCGGCCATTTACGATCACTTAAGGTACCGCTTGAAATTGATCCCAAATGACGATTTTAATACAAATCAGGGGCTAAAATTGTATTTTAACCTTGTATTCTTACAGCATATTGCCAAAAAGCAGTTGCTGAGACCTGATTTTCCATTTAATGGTTGGCATAAAAATCCCCTTTTCCCTTTTATGAAGATCTCGATAGAGGGAAGGATTGTTCCTTTAGCCCTTCCTAACATAAGCTACCGCTTACAAACAATACCGGAAAAAAATTCTTTTTAAATTGAGACTGATTAAAGAAATGACTTTGGGGGGTTATGGTCTGGTGTAACACGTACTGGAGATTTTATTTTTGCAACAATAGTTTTTCCAAAATGCCTTTAAAAGATATTCCACTGACCCTGTAAGGTGGAGTTTGATTCTATTGTACCCACAAATGGTAGAATAGTTTTTCACTATTTTTTAAATCACCTTAAATCATCTTTTATTTTTAAAACTGAAACTGGCTGTATAAACTTAGAGTTATCTGAGGTTGCAACTAATATATACTACAGAAGCTAAACATCAGAAAAGATTAAAAACACGACATTAAACATCACTATTTGAGTCAGAAGCCATGGCGGCACTTATAGTTGCAGATTTTCTGTACCCTTTTCCAGTCGTTAGAAGTGCCTAACGATTCTAGTAAAACCTCAATTAAGCCACTTTATAAGAAAGGTGATAAAAGTGAGTGTGGTAATTATTGAGGCATTAGTTTCGTCTCTGTAGGTGGTGAATTGCTTAGTAATATGATACTTTTGAAACTGAGAGATGCCGTAAACAAAGTTTTAAGAGAAGAACAATGTGGTTTTAGAAAAGGTAGAGGATGTATCGAACAAATTTTCATTTTTAGGCTAATTATTGAAAAGTGCCTGAGCTTTCAAACACCTATCTTCCTTAGTTTTAAAGATTATGAGCAGGCCTTCGATTCTATTGGTAGAAGACTTTTGGTAAAGGTTTTATCCTTGTATGGTATACCAGACAAATACATTAAAGTGATTAGTGCTATGTACGAGGATAGCACGGAGCTGCGGTTAAGGTAGGAAATGAGGTTGGCAGCTGGTTTTGTATTAAACCAGGAGTTAAGCAGGGTTGTGTTCTATCCCCCTTTATATGGATTGTTTTGATGGACTTTGTCTTAAGGAGCACAGGAAAGGCAATGGGAGATCACGGAATCAAATAGATAAGAAAAAGTCTCCTGGACTTTCCATATCCTGGAGACATTTAGATGTTAAATTTTGAAAATGTTCCGATCCTCTTGACGAGAGTTTATTAGTAAAACAATGAATTTATTCTCTGTTTTTTGAATATGAGTTTTTTTTACGATTTAGCCAACAGACTTCAATAAAAACCTCACACTGTCGTTTTACCATCAATGCTAGTCTTCAAAATACAGAAATTTCACAAATACAAGTACCAAAGAAGAACTTCACTGGTCATGAGATAAAATTATTTTTTAATTACATTATCAAACAGTTCGTGGTAACAAACTGTAGGTAAGGAGCGAACCGGCTCAATAGTAACCGAATCTCTAAAAAACGAGATACTACCATAGACATATCAAAAGAATTGTCTTTTTATGCTGATTTCAAATATATAAATTTCAATAAGTTTAGTTTTACCCATCAAAGGTTAGGAGCAGGAAAAAGTTTTCCTGATTTTTAAAAAAAGGGAAAAATGCCCCTTAAAAGTCAAGTGAAAATCCCAACAGCAGATTCAGCGTATCAGAGAACCCCGGTGCTAAGGTTTCAAGCTTCTATCTGCAAAGATGTGAAATTTTGAATTTTTTGCCAGAAGAAAGATCACAGATTCGTGTTGATTATTTTTTCTTCCCAGGGGTGATTGTATCGACCCAGTGATCCTAGAATATCAAAAAAGGGCTCATTCGAACGAAAATTAAAAGTTCTAGTGCCCTTTTTAAGTTACCAAAAACTAAAGGGCAGTTAGGCCCCTCCCACGCACATTTTTCCCAAAATCGTCCGATAAAAATTTTGAGATTGGCAATGTGTTCCTCATAGTTGAAAGGCCCAATTAAATTGCGTTCGGGTTTTAAACGACCCCCCTCCCCACAGCCCCAGGGGAACGGTCTTTAGGTTATAAATTTGTCCATTGTCGGGGCATAGTGTTTGTTATTGAGATGTATGCATACATTATTGGGAGGGAGGACACATTTTCTGCTGGGAGGTTTTCCACGGGTAAATTTCCCATGGAGAGGAAAGTTTCCAGGGAGTGAAATTTTCAGGGGATATTAAGCACTGGGGAAATTTGCCAGAATTCTTATACAAAGTTTTTTTATGTCTTGCTTTCTCTTTTCCGTCTCAATTTTATGCGCGGAGTGGTTAAGAGTAATTGTCCGGGGTAAATTTTCACCGGGATCGAATTGTCTAGAGGATATTTTCGTTGGGAACGGGTTTCTCCGTGAAGGTGGGGCCGGATTTCCTGCCATTATTTAAAAACGATCAGAAATAACAAAAAAGTCTTTTCAACTGAAAGCAAGTAGTAACATTAAAATTTAAAAAGACAGAAATGATTACGCAAATGAGGGGGATTACCTTTTCCTTAATACCTCGCTCTTTGAACTAAATTTTGAATATTGTTCTAATTTTTTAGGAATAAATCCCAAAGACAAGGGCCGTTTAATTATAACAATAGGCTAAGACGCTTTTTTAAGAGTAATAAAAAACTTGAGCGTAAACAGCAAGGTGTTGAGAAGGGGGCAACCCCCTTTATATAGGCTACGTAATAATTTCTATTCGTTTTAAGTTTTAAACAAGTAAAATGAATCATTTTATGCAATTCTGAAAAAAAAGATAACTTTCACTGCTTTCAAAGTTTGGTAACTACAATTTGTTTGCATATTATGAAGTGATAACTGTTTCTTAGCACGTTTTCGTCTCAATAGCCCCAATTTCAGGTTTATACATATATATATATATATATATATATATATATATATATATATATATATATATATATATATATATATATATATATATATATATATATATATATATATATATATATATATATATATATATATATATATATATATATATATATATATATATATATATATATATATATATATATATATATATATATATATATATATATATATATATATATATATATATATATATATATATATATATATATAGATCGTCTTATTTTAAATTTATTCTTACTTTTAATTTCTCTCAGTAGGCTCCTTTTTTCTTAAAAAAAATTTTCAAACTGAGGAGATTCACCTTGGGTGGTTGGCCTTTGTTTTTATTCCACTAGATTCCCAACCATCACGAATCCAAGTGTCATTATAGCTTCATTTTCAATCGGTAAGACTTGATGTTGATACACAGAAAGATGCTTTTGTCAACCTTCGGACACCGGAAGTGAAGTGTCTGTTTACGAAAAAAGGAAAATAGGTGACTGCTTTTCTGTCCCTTATCTTGACTATGCGTAACAAATCGGGGTGAAATGAAATATTTGTAGATCAAGAAATACAGAAATAGGTACAAAAATACTGAATTTTATCACATTGTACCATAATTTTGTAAAATGTACCATATTTTGTCGAATTGCACTAAATTGTACCAGTAAAGTTGAAATGTACCAAAATGGTACAATTGTACCACGTTTGGCATCACTGTATCTGACCCTATTTTACATTATGAGATATGGCACTTAGACATCTGTATCATGTACTTTTTGTCTATGGTTGGAAAATTCAAGCTGACTAATATTCTCGATATTACAACGCCAGGACAAGTAAAAGCTGATTTATTCTCTTCGGCAAAAAAAGAAGAAGGGCATTGGGTAATCATAAAAAGAAACAGTTTATTAATAAGTTAACCTAGATGCACTTTAGTACGGTATTAAGTTGAAATTCTCAGTTTGACTTGAGAGGGATGTTGAAAAAATCCCAAAGAGCTATTTGCAGACTGCTACCAATGCTAATACTGCTACTACACTACAAATATTGCTAATATGAAAGCTAGGGGTATTAAGGTGAAGCTTTCAACTAATATTTAGAAGGAGGTTCAACAAAACAAAAACTAAAAAAAAACTATGTGCATGTAGATTGTCAAAAGGGTGACACAGTAAAATCTCAAGAGCAGTTTACATCAACAAGCTGGACCTTACATCCTTATATGGTAAGCTGTGGCGGATTTTGAAGTAACAAGAAGACACTATGTGTATACTTTAAATACTACTACTACGATTACTTTAGCTAATGATTCCAACACAGGTTCTCAAAAGGGCATATATTAAGTGGTAATTTCTTGTAGAGGTAATTTTATGCCACTTGGGGGAAGAAGAAAATATTTGCGAAGGGTTATAATGAAGAGTGGTCCTTACAGTTGCCGGATGTGTGAGTAGTGGGGCCTCTATTGATTTAAAGTCATGCCCTCCCTTTTCCCATAGGATTCCAAGTGCAGCCCTATCTCTTTTCCATGGGATTTCTACGACAGCCATACCAGATTAACACAGGGGAATTGACATAAGGTGGTTGTTTGTGTTTGTTGTTGCTGGTTGTTGGTTATGTTTGTTGGTTATGTTTGCTGGTTGTTGGTTATGTTTATTGGTTATAGTCTGTTGGTTATGTTTGTTACTTATGTTCGTTGGCTATTGGTTATGATTACTGGTTATGTTTGTTGACTATGGTTGTTGTTGTTGGTTACATTTGTTTTTTGCTGCTTGTTGGTTATGTTTGCTGGTTGTTGGTTATGTTTGTCATTTATGTTTGTGGGTTGTTGTTTGTTGGTTATGTTTGTTGGTTGTCGGTTAGGATTGTTGTTTGTTGGTTATGCTTGTTGGTTACGATTGTTGATTGTTGGTTACGATTGTTGGTTATGTTTGTTGGTTATGTTTGTTCGTTGTTGGTTATGATTGTTGGTTGTTAGTTGATGGTTATGGTTGTTGGTCATGTCTGTTAGATGTGATTTTTGGTTGTTGATTATGTTTGTAGGTTTGAATATGTTTGATAATAAATGGAGTTACTAGAAAATGCCATCCCTGTTTCTATTTCCCCATGATATTTTTCTATTAAAAACCTTAGACAGCCATTTTACGACCTCACTTCTCCTTGAAGAGATTTTTCATTGATCCCGAGTCACTTTCCTTTTGGAAGGGAGACAGTCAACATCGAAAAATGTTTTAAACATGCCCATTATGCTTGTATACTTTGTGCAGCTGGTCATCCTGTGAGAATTATACTTTTGATGATGACTATAATGAAAAGTATAAATTATACAATCCATTTAAATTGCATAGAGGATATGCAGTACAAACTGAAGATTGTAATTCCTGTATTTAAGAGATTTATGATTCCCATAAAAGAGCATTCTTATGCTCCAATTGTAACTTAAATAAATATGGCCAACGAGAAAATACTCATGCTGATATGATCTCGAAAACCCTACACGTAAATTGAATTTATTTTTAAAGGACCGGTATTGGCATGGCTTTGCATTGTTTTGGGAAGAAGAACTTGGTCTTCGCTTCAATTGCTGCAATAATAAAAGAGTATGGTTTTTACGACATCGCTGTGAAAATGCCGGCTACTTGATTATAAATCTATAGACTTTTATTTGGCTGTTACAGAAAGTAATCCTTCATATGAGAATTTTGTAAATGACATTGCTTCAAATAGGCAAATTGAAACACGTGAATTTTATAATAAGAATCAGAGTAGTATCATTGACTTTACGTAGAGATTTAATAAAAATGAAATAACAATATATTGTAGAAAATTAGACCCTGACTTTGCATGCCAAGATGAATACAAGTTAAATCCTGACGAGCTGCTGCCACTTATCATTTTTGATGATTATCTACACGAAGAAGAAGAAATCTAAAGGACACAGTGTTTTGTATATATACAAATTTTATTAATAAACAAACTTATATACATTTTTAACGCATTTCACATTTAGGGCATCGAAATTTATATTAAAGAGATTGGAAAGAGTATTTTAAACAAGAAGGTCATTCAATCGAGGATTGTCACCATAAATTTTGAAGAAGTCAATGTAAGAATGTCCGCGACATCCGAAAACAAAATATAATAGGATATGAAATCACAGCTTTTCGTTGATAGATTTTGTACCCGTTTCCGCCTTTGAATAATAAATTCTCCGCTCTGCTAAAGAAAATTTTTAATGTGAGGTGTGTAGAATGTATACTGTGGGCCAAGGGGATCAAAAAATTCTATATTACTTCTTGTTTGAAAGATGTACAACTAATGTCCCGTCTTTACCATCGATGGACTGCTAATAAGAATACTAATGATATTGTCAGCATGTTGAATATACTCCAGGAAATCTGAAGGTATGAAATAAGATTTATATTTGGACATTTAGGGGTCCAGATTAAATACACTGATTATTTGATTCGTGTTCACTGTGCTAAGTCTAATAGAACACTGCCATCAGAGGTAGTTTTCCAATAGATCTCAAATTGATTTAGCAAGATTAATATAATTATTCCTTCTAATGGCTTAGAAAAAGTACACTCTAAACGCACAGTAGCCTTCCTGACAACATTCATATCTTGAGTAGCGGACAAAACCAATACAATAATACCATGAGTTTCCGCAAACATTTCTTCAGTTATACAATTTTCGAATAATTGAGAATCTTGATCTAGGGATTGCATTGTCAATTCATATAGGTTCCTGTAGGATTTATCAAAGGATAAATTGTAGAGAGGAATTCCATTTGCCTTAGACAAGCAATGAAAGTCCAAACAGTTCAAATTTATGTGGAGAATTTGTCCATGATCCAACAGTGCTAACCCTTTTTACAAAAGCCGATGCTAATTTTGAAGGAATTTCACCTTTGATGAATGATGAATCGGTATAGGTATGCCTACTCATAGCGATATTACGTTGATTCGTGACTATATGAGGAACGAGAAATTTGATATAATTTCCAGCGGCTCTTAATTTTTCAGTTGCCAAGGCAACAGAATTCATAACTTGCTGTTTTCGTACATGAAATATTGCCGACGTGAGATTGACTGTTACATCTTTTGCAGCACCCAGTACTTTTCGCATAATAAAATTCGACGGTGCGAGTTGTAGCTTTATATCAATCTTTACATTGGGAGGCAACCATTGAGGTACATTAAATATTACACGATTTAGTTTACCAACTAAATGTAAATCTTTTGTTGTCGCATCTCTAAGAACATTGGTAGTTTCAGTATCTGTTTTATATTCATAATTCCGTGAGTGTCCTCTCAAGAGCTCATAAGACATTGGAGTTATCAACATGAATTGTATTTAACTTGCATAATTTGAAAGATTATTGCTCGTACTCACCAATGTTCCACGTATGTAGACACTTATTTGTCTATACAAATTGTGGATTACGCGATTTTTGTAGGATATCCCCACGGCCATGCTTGGTTTTTCACTGTTAGATTTTTTAACAATGGCATTTAAGTCTATAAATGTCGAGATCAAATCCGTATTAGTCTTCATTGGAATAAATTTGAAAATGAACATTTACAGAGAGCGGTTGTTGCGGATAAAATTGTTCATAGTTTCCATGTTTTACACTGATATCTACATTTTCTGCATTGAAAAGATTTAGAGATGGATTGACTGAATGTTGAGATTCCTTATGTGGTGGATATGATATCTATAGGAAAAGAAATCCTTTTTTGATTCTTTTACTTTCTTCTGTGATGCCTTATGCATCCAGGCTGGGTTGAGAGGGATGAGTGATGATGTCTTTCACATCCTTTTTAAACCTTTTCCGTGTTGTTTCAATCACTCACCAAGGTATCGTGCATTGGACCTGAGATTTTGAAAAACACTTGCTTTAAAACCCTTCCCAGAGCCACAATCATGCAATGTAGAGGATACAAAATCCTCGGCAACCGGAGCAAAATATTTTTTAGCCAGAGGTAGTGCAGAGCGAAACAGTGTAGAAGACCAATTACCGAGACCCTAACCGGAGATTGACAAACGACCCCTGTAATATTCCATTCCATGACCCAACTGTCGTGGTCCAAGAGTAGCGGCATAGCAATCAATATTAGGACATATAAACTGAGTTCTATCAGCCATTTCACTGAAAGGGTCGAAAACTACTTGTAATTACAGCCAAGCCTTTTGTTATTGCTAGAGGATCAACCAATTGACTTGTTAATACTAACTGACAGAGTTCCAAATATGAAGTGTTGACTGGAATATATTGAAGGTGATTTATATTGTAGTGGTGAATGTGGTCATTAGAGGTTTTTCTTTCAAGAGCACGTAGAAGCGGTCCAATGAGAAGGCGGTTGTATATTCTGCGAAAATTACACGATTCATGCACTAGCGCTTCCAGCACTTTTACCATTAATAATATTATGCTTAAAACCAAGAACTTCACGGAAATCCTCATTGAGAATAATCTTTTCATTGTCAATGGGTGAAATAATGTATATCTTACACTCTTCCATTGAATAGTTGAATTGAAAGGCACCATTTTTACGATACGAAATTTTTTGTTGATAGCATGGCATAAGACATTCGTACTCCCAAAATCCTTATATGATAATGGGATAAAAGGATATTCACTAGAATTGATCTTTTCAATTACATGTTGATCTTTAACGTCTGCCCAATGACGTGGTCTAATTTTTATATCATATATACGATCCTTTCTTAGGATATCAGATGTATTTTTTAGAATACAAGCTACAAGGGCAACATGCTATCAACAAGAATTTTTTGTTGATAGCATGGCATAAGTCATTCATACTCCCAAACTCTTTGTATGATAATGTGACAAAGGGGTATTCACTAGAATTGATCTTTTCAATTCCATGTTGATCTTTAACGACCGGCCAATCACGTGGTCTAATTTTTATATCATATATACGATCCTTTCTTAGGATATCAGATGTATTTTTTAGAATACAAGCTACAAGGGCAACTTCACACCTTCCCTTGAATTTAATGGCAGGGGAAAGTTCTGTCCAAAAAAGCTCGTTTTATTCAAATCGTCAGAAAGCGGGTCAGAAACATTGGACAAAAATATCACATAAAAACCTTCAGACATTATGAATGTCCTCAATCAGAGTTGTATCCTAGCCAGCGAACAAGCAACTGTCGCTTACCCTTGCAAGTATGTGTTTTTAATACTTTTTCAAATTGATTAAGTTCACTATTTCCAACTTTTCGCAATTCATAGTCATAAAAACCACCAAGAATCTCTTCATCTTTCATATCACGAAGCAGATACGTTATAGGTTTAGTGTCCAAGACTTTTGATACTTTAAAAAGTTCAGTGCTCCACAAGTAATTTGCCCTTTCAAGAATATTTCTTGAACGATTGATTCGAACAGCATCACCAACATTAAATTTTTTCTTCCCCATATTTCCATTTGAATATTGTTTTAAAAATGTGTATTTTTATTACAATGTACTTCCAGGGGGCTAACATTGAACAAGGATCTCTGAGGCCGTTGATTATAAATCAACATAATTTTATCTAAATCTTTAATAAATGCAGCAGTATTTCTCAATGTACAATACCTTGGAATTAAAAGTCGAATTATTCGGATTAAACGTTCAGCCAATGCTACCTTTATAGTACAATGACTATGATAGAGTATTGTATTATATTTCAATAAAACCCATTTTACACGTGGATTAACAAACTCACTTCCATGATCAATTTGAATATTTGTATATGAATCTTGTTCAAAGATTGATTCAGGGGCTTTAGCAGTTTCATTGCCTCTATTGGACTGCGATTGAACTGTGTATGCATAGCGACTAAAAACACTCATTGCAAATAAAATATATTTATAGGGTTTATTATGACGCCTTTGTTCACCTTAGCGGGTTGTTGTTAGAGGCGCTCTCTTTAAACACAATTTCCACATCCTCCCAAACAAAAATGCTTCACCCCATAGGGTATATTATGCGTTAATTTTGCAGGTAAAGGCCCTTTCCAGACAATCGCCCTCTTGTTTATAACACACATGTTTTGATAATTTAGAAAAAGCGTGCGCGATAGATTTGACCCATTTTATGGATTCTTGATTTTAAACGCGTGAGGGGAAAAGATTGCAGAAAAACGCTACTTTGACGAAACGAATAATTTCTTTGGAAAAGATTAATTGTTATCGAATGGAGGCTGGAAGATTTGGTTGGTAAACGTTAGAAAGAGGGTATTATAAGGTTTAAACGAGTAAAAATAATGCGGTGTGTATGGAGTTGGGTTTGGAGGAGGGGGGGGGGGTAGGCAATAGAAGCTCGCTCTCAATTAGCCAGAAACTGGAGATTGGAAAAGTTCGAATACAGAAGGACACTTAATTCTTGATATGAACGAGACATATTCACTTCTTTAGAGTTTGTTGTGTCATACTATAGCTTCAAATGAATACTGATGAGGAATTGTCTTTCCCTTGGGTATTTATAGTTTTCCTAGGACACACAAGGGATATTCTATTTAGAGGGAACACCTGTGGTCCCGGAAAGCCGTCTATATTCCTACATGGGGAAAACATCATGGAGGAGTCTACCAGCTGGGAGGCATTTTTAGACAAGATTCCTTACAAAATAGGCGAAAAAACATCATGGGGGATTCTACCACCTGAGGGGCATGTTTAGACAAGATATCTTACAAAATGGGCGTCTAAGATTTTTAATAGAAAAACATCATGAGGAAACAGAAACAAACATAAACAAACCAACAAACATAATTAACAACCAGCAATCACATCCAAAAAACATGACCAAAAACCATAACCATCAAACAGCAACCAACAATCATAACCAACAAGCAACAAACATAACCAACAAACATGAGTGACAAACATAACCAACAAACAAACGACCAACAAACATAACCAAGAAATATAATCAACAACCAGCAAACATAACCAACATACATAACCAATAACAAGCAAACTACAAACATAACCAACAACCATATGTTATTTTCCCTGTGTTAATCTGGTATGGCTGTCACAAAAATCCCATGGAAAAGGGATAGTTGCGCTTGAAATCCTATGGGAAAGGGAGGGCATGACATTAAATCAACAGAGGTCCCACTACTTGTGTGGAGAGTAGGAGGAAAATTTATTGTATTTTCTAGGGGAGTGTGAAGGGTTAAAGGTCTTGAGATAGGATATTTTTGGTGTGGATGAGAGGGTTGAGCATTGGGTAGAAAAACTGCTGGAAAATTAGTACCAATAATATAGCGGGGTTTATTCGTGTGATTATAACCTACCGCGAGGGTGTTATGTGATGATTTTCTTTGTTATTTTTATGTATTAGTGTTTTTGAATGGTTTTCTGCGCTTTAACTGTTTTGATCAAATGTTTAAATTGAATCCTTTTTTTTATGTGTATGTTATTAATTGTATTTGTATGTTTTTTTGTGGCCATGGTCCTGTGGTTTCTGTGTCAAATATACTATACTATAATATAAGCAATATCGTAAGCATTGCAGCACTATCATAGACACGTAGTAATACCCTAGAAACTATGAAAGCAACTCATTCGATTGGAAATTAACAGTTCAAGTGCCATATTTATGGTTAAAAAGTGATTGGACCACTCCTAAGCCCTTTATTTCACCAAACACATCTAACGACAGTTTTGAAATAGCCATTCTGTTCAGAACAGTTGAACGGTCCAGTAGCTATGTCTCTAGGGATATTGGGTATCCCCGCCCCCCACTGCTGTGCAATTAACCCATTATACTTTAAAACTAAATGTTGCTTTAAAACTAAATCAAAAGGCATTGTGGGTATGTTGATTGCCGATAAGACGTCTTAGCAATATCCCAAGGACGACTGAGGGTATTAAGTTTAGACATTCAGGGCTACTACTGTTACTAGCTCTGCTCTTACGATTTAACTAAATAAAAAAGTGTAAGTATATCCAGGTTGTCAAAGAGCATAGATACAGTGTTTTTGGAATGGTATTAGGTCTATATAAAAATAAGCAGCAACAAAATCAAATAATTTTTGAAGCGTAAAACTACCACAAATCACCATCAATAAATAAATGAAACCCAAAATGAACAGAAATTACAATAAACAACTAAGTTAAACTGAAGACGAGTAGAAATTAACATGAAAAGGACCGACACCCCCATGCCTTCTGAAGACCAGAATATAATTTGCACTTTACAGAAAAGAAAACAAATGAATGTGGATTGACAGCTTAATACACATGTACTGATAATGTTCATAATAATTTTTGATTTAATAAAGTTAAAAAAGTGAAAACATTGAAATTGTATTTTTGATTTTTCGTGGTTATATTTGGTTTTCTATTTTCTTCATTTGTCTCTCAAATAAAATGATTGGCTATGTAAAAATAGAAAATAAACCTGGATAAATGAATGAATTGTTTATCCCAATCAAAAGACATAATGTGACCAGCGGAATAATATATGGAAAGAGAACAAAAAAGCATCAAATGAGAAATGCCCAAATTTACTAAAGCAAAAAAAATAAACAAATGGACACTAATACCGCAAAACATCACACAGTGTATTTGCCTTTAAAATTGCAGAAAACTTCTCTAGTCTTATCTAGACAACCATGCACGAGTCCGGTATGGTATAAGTAGTAAGGTCCCTAGTACTCCTGCACTTAAATCATAGGCAGCGCGCTAGCGCTGCCTAAGTAAAGAAAGATGTAGGCACAATGTGTTTTTTTTTGGTTCTCCATACCTGTGCACTTCGTATCGAAAGAGTTGTCGTAGAAACTTCTAAAAGGGCTCATTCGATTGGAAATTGGAGTGGCTAGTGCCCTTTTTAATAGTCGAAAGTGATTGGAGGGCAACTAGAACCCCCCCGCCCCACGCCCATCATTCCCCCAAACACATCCAATCAAAATTTTAAGATAAGCATTTTGTTAAGCGTAGTTGATTTCCAGATAAAAATGTGTTTCTGAGGAGAACACTCCCTCACAACCCTCGGGGCAAGGGTTTTAAGTTATGCCCTGGGGGCATATAAGGTTTTTATAGAAAGTGTTGTCGTAAAAACTTCAAAAGAGGCTCATTCGATTTGAAATTCAAAGGGCTAGTGTCTTTTTAATAGTCAAAAGTGATTGGAGGGCAACTAGCCCCCCCACACACCAATAATTCCCCAAAACACATCCAGTAAAAATTCTGAGATAACCATTTTGTTCAGCGTTGTTGATTTCCAGATAGAAAACATGTTTTGGAGGAGAACACCCCCCACAACTCTCAGGGCAAGGATTATAAGTTATGCCCTGAGGGCATATAAGGTTTTTATTGAAATCTTTGTCGTAGAAACTTGAAAAAGGGCTCATTCGATTGGAATTTCAAAGGACTAGTGCCCTTTTTAATAGTCGAAAATGATTGGAGGGCAAAAAGCCGCCCCCCCACACCCATCCCTCCCCCAAACACATCCAATAAAAATTTTGAGATAGACATTTTGTTCAGCTTATTTGATTTCCAGATAGAAAATATTTTTTTGAGGAGGACACTCCCCCACAACCCTAAGGACAAGGGTTTTAAGTTATGCCCTGGGGGCATATACGGTTTTTATAGAAGGCGTTGTCGTAGAAACTTCAAAAGAGGCTCATTCAATTTGAAATTCAAAGGGCTAGTGCACTTTTTAATAGTAAAAAGTTATTGGAGGGAAACAAGCCCCCCCCCCCCCACACACACCCATCATTCCCCAAAACACATCCAGTAATAATTTGGAGATAGCCATTTTGTTCAGCGTAGTTGATTTCGAGATAGAAAACATATTTTTGAGGAGGACACTCCCCCAAAACCCTCAGGGCAAGGATTATAAGTTTTGCCCTGGGGCATATAAGGTTTTTATTGAAATCTTTGTCGTAGAAACTTGAAAAAGGGCTCATTCGATTTGAATTTCAAAGGGCTAGTGCCCTTTTTAATATTAGAAAGTGATTGGAGGGCCACTACCACCCCCCCCACCCCACCCCCATCATTCCCCCAAACACATCCAATAAAAATTTTGAGATAGCCATTTTGTTCAGCGTAGTTGATTTCCAGATAGAAAATATATTTTTGAGGAGAACACTACCCCACAACCCACAACCCTGTTTTTAAGGAGGACCTTAAAAACATAGCCCTCAGGGCAAGGGTTACCCTACAGCCCTCATGGCAAGGGTTTTCAGTTATGCCCTGGGGGCATATTAGGTTTTTAAGGACGACATTGTCGTAGAAACTTCAAAAAAAGCTCATTCGATTGGAAATTCAAAGGGCTAGTGCCCTTTTTAATAGTCGAAAGTGATTGGAGGGCAACTAGCCCCCCCCCACACCCCACCTTCCCGCACACACAACCAAAACAAAGTTTGAGATAGCCATTTTGTTCAGCTTGGTTGATTTCCAGATAGAAAACATATTTTTGAGGAGGACACTCCCCCATAACCCTCAGGGCAAGGATTAAAGTTATGCCCTGGGGGCATATAAAGTTTTTATTAAAAAATTTGTCGCAGAAACTTGAAAAAGGGCTCATTCGATTTGAAATTCAAAGGGCTAGTACACTTTTTAATAGTCGAAAGTATTTGAGGGGAACTAACCCCCCTGTCACGCCCACCTTTTCCCCAAACACATGCAATCAAAATGTTTAAATAACTATTTTACTCAACGTAGTTGAAAGTTTTGGAAATTAGGTCTTTAAGGATGACAAGCCGCCAGGACAGCCCTCAGGACAAGGATTGTAAGTTATAACCTGGGGGTATATGAAATTTTTATTGAAAGAGTTGTATTAGAAACTTCAAAAGGGCTCATTCCATTGGAAATTGAAAGGGCTAGTGCTTTTTTTAATAGTTGAAAGTGATTGGATAGCGACTAACGCCCCTCTCACGCCCAACATTTTTCCAAACACATCGAGTTAAGATTTTGAGATATCTATTTTGTTCAACGTAGTTGAAAGTTCTGGAAATTAGGTTATTTAGGATGATAATCCCCTCAGAGCCCTCAATGCAAGGGTTGTAAGTTATGCCCTGGGGCATGTAAAGTTTTTATTGAAAGCGTTGTCGTAGAAACTTCAAAAGCGCTCATTCAATTGGAAATAGAAAGGGCTAGTGCCTTTTTTAATAGTTGAAAGTGATTGGATAGCGACTAACGCCTCTCTCACGCCCACCATTTTCCAAAACACATCCAATCAAAATTTTGATAGATCCATTATGTTCAACGTAGTTGAACATTTTGGAAATTAGGTCTTTTAGGATGATAACCCCCCCAAACCCTCAGTGAGAGGGTTGTAAGTTCTGCCCTGGGGGCATATAAGGTTTGTATGGAAATTTGTTGCATGAATCATAGGCAGTGCGATCGCGCTACCTAAGTAAAGAACAGGGACACTCGAGAACGAGACAAGAAACGGGGACTAAGTAAAGAGGAGGACACTCCTCCACAGTCCTCAGGGCAAGGGTTCTAGGTTATGCCCTTCTAAGTTATAAGGTTTCTTATGCCATATAATAACGATGTTGGAACAATATATTATTTATCAATTTTTTCCTTTAGAGGAAAAAATTGAAGAATTTGTCGTAGAAACTTCGAAAAGCCGTCATTCAATTGGAAATTAAAGTGGCTTGTGCCCTTTTTAATAGTCGAACGTGATTGCAAGTTGAATATCACCCCTTCCACGCCCACCATTTCCCAAAACACATCCAATCAAAATTTTGAGATAGCCATTTTGTTCAGCGTAGTTGATTTCCATATAGAAATTATGTTTTTGAGGACAGTCCCTCTTAGGGCAAGCCCTTAGGGTAAGGACTGTAAGTTATGCCCTGGGGGCATATAAGGTTTCTTATAGAAGGGATTGTCATAGAAACTTTAAAAAGGCTCATTCGATTGGAAATTCAAAGGGCTAGTAACCTTTTAAATAGTCGAAAGTGATTAGAGGGCAACTAACCCGCCTCTTACGCCCACCTTTTCCCAAAACACATCTAATCAAACTTTGAGATAGCCATTTTATTCAAAGTAGTTTTAATTTCTGAAAATTAGGTCTTTGAGGATGATAAACCCCCATCACCCCTCAGGGGAAGGGTTGTAAATTATGCCCTGGGGTCATATACGGTTTTTATATAAAGCGTTGTCCTAGAAACTTCAAAAAGGGCTCATTCAATTGGAAATTGAAATGGCTAGTGCCCTTTTTAACAGTCGAAAGTGATCGGAAAGCAACTAACAACCCTTCCACGCCCACCATTTCCCCAAACACAACTAATAAAGATTTTGAGACAGCCATTTTGTTCCACGCAGTTCAAAGTTCAGGAAACTATACCTTTGAGCAGGACGCTCCCCCACAGTCTTCAGGGCAAGTATTACAACTATGCCCTGGGGTTATATAAGGTTTTTACTGAAATCTTTGTCGTAGAAACTTAAAAAAGAGCTCATTTGATAGGAAATTCAAAGGGCTAGTGCCCTTTTTAATAGTCAAAAGTGATTTGAAGGTAACTACCCCCCTCTCACGCCCATCTTTTCTCCAAACACATCCGATCAATATTTTAGATAGCCATTTTGTTCAGCGTAGTCGATTTCCAGATAGAAAATGTATTTTTGAGGATGATACTCCCCAACAACCCTCAGGGCAAGGGTTTTAAGTTATACCCTGGGGGCATTTAAGGTTTATATAGAAGATGTTGTCGTAGAAACTTCAAAACAGGCTCATTCGATTGGAAACTCAAAGGGCTATTGCCCTTTTTAATAGTCGAAAGTGATTTGAAGGCAACTAACCACCCTCCCACGCTCATCTTTTCTCCAAACACATCCAATCAATCATAGGAGGCGCGCTAGCGCTGCCTAAGTAAAGAACGATGTGGGCACAATGTGTTTTTTTCTCCATACCCAGGCACTTCGTGTCGAAGGATTTGTCGTAGAAACTTCAAAAAGGGCTCATTCGATTGGAAATTGGAGTGGCTAGTGCCCTTTTTAATAGTCAAAAGTGATTGGAGGGCAACTAGCCCCCGCCCCCACGCCCAGCATTCCCCCAAACACACCCAATCAAAACTTTGAGATAGCCCTTTTGTTCATTGTAGTTGATTTCCAGGAAGAATTTATGTTTTTGAGAAGGACACTCCCCCGAAACCCCCAGGGAAAGGGTTTTAAATTATGCCCTGGGGGCATATAAGGTTTTTATAGAAGGCGTTGTCCTAGAAACTTCAAAACAGGCTCAATCGATTGGAAATTTAAAGGGCTAGGACCTTTTTTAATAGTCAAAAGTAATTGGAGGGGAACTAGCCTCCCCCCACGCCCATCATTTCCCCAAACACATCCAATCAAAATTTTGAGATAGTCATTTTGTTCAGCGTAGTTGATTTCCAGATAAAAAATATGTTTTTGAGGAGGACACTCCCCCACAACCCTCAGGGCAAGGGTTTTAAGTTATGCCCTCGGGGCATATAAGGTTTTTATAGAAAGTGTTGTCGGAGAAACTTCAAAAAATGTTCATTTGATTGAAAATTCAAAGAGCTAGTGCCCTTTTTAATAGTCGAAAGTGATCGGAGGGCAACAAGCCCCCCCCCCCCCCACGCCCATCATTTCCTCAAACACATCCAATCAAAATTTTGGGATAGCCATTTTGTTCAGCATAGTTGATTTCCAGATAGAAAATATGTTTTTGAGGAGGACAGTCCCCCACAGCCGTCAGGGCAAGGGTTTTAAGTTATGCCGTGGGGTATATAAAGTTTTTAAAGAAGGTGTTGTCGTAGAAACTTCAAAAAAAGCTCATTAGATTGGAAATTAAAAGTGCTATTGCCCTTTTTAATAGTCGAAAGTGATTGGAGGGCCACTAGCTCCCCCCCCCCCCACCCATCATTCCCCCAAACACATCCAATAAAAATTTTGAGATAGCCATTTGTTCAGCGTAGTTGATTTCCAGATAGAAAACATATTTTTGAGAAGGACATTCCCCCACAATCCTCAGGGCAAGGAATATAAGTTATGCCCTGGGGGCATATAAGGTTTTTATTGAAATCTTTAGTAGAGAGGGGTCAGAAGGTCCCACGATTACACCACCCCTTCGAATCCCGATCCGGACACTTTTTTTTAAAACTCCCACGACTCACCCCTGCTGCCACCTACAACTTTTTTTGCACCCCAAATAAGGGCATAGCCTCCCTAGGGAGAATGATTGCGTAATCGGTCAGTGACCTCTTTTTCCAAGGTCGATTTATTTGTTGTTTCTATGTGTAATAACTCCGGGACGAAGGTTGCACATGCGCATTGAATTCTAACGGGAACAATGTTATTGATCTAGGACTCGAGGGGGAAGTGAATTTCCGAGAACTTGATTACGTAATCGTTCGTGAATGTCATGGTGTCCAGAAATAGTATTTTGTTGTTGTTGCTCTCGAGCCAAATGTTAAGAGTTTCCCGGAAACAGTTAGATCACGTGTTTTCTTCTCAGCCAATCAGCGAGTCGGATACATCCTCCTTCTCAGCCAATCAGAGGCCTGCTTACATATGATTTCCCCGTTACATAACAATTCACCCTTGAGATTTCGTATATAACGGTCATGCAATGTGATTAAATTATCAGAAAGTATTGTGACACAATGGATAGAACACATGAAATTATTGATGAACTTGAAGCCTTGGCAACTTCAATTTACCATGTAAGCTCTGTTTTCATTATTTTTATTTTCAAAATAAAATTGTTTTCCGTGGTCACCCTCTACTATATTCGGGTAAACCCCCCCCCCCACATACAATACAAACATCACTTTACTCACTAGGAAAACATAAAATATGTTCTTTTACCCTCAAAACCTAACCCCATCCCCCTTTGTTTTACAACCAAAATTCTCGCAAAAAAGAAAAAATTATCCCTCCTTCTATATTTCCAGCTAAAGTGTCTACTGACTTCCGTCACTGTTGTTATTAACCCGCTCTGTTTTGACACAGGACTCCAATGTGAGGCCTATAATTAGCTATCACCCTTTCCGGCTTACAAACACGGTCAATGGAACTATTCTTCCGTCAAATTAAAACGATTTTAGGCAATAATTAAGCTAGGCCTATGCAACCTGTATACAAGTAGAGAAACAAGTTATTTTTGAATTAGGGTCTAACAATATCCCCCTCCCGCCCCCAGTGTCGTACAACCCCCAAGTCTCGCAAAAAGAACTACCATTTTGAGAAATTCCTTCCCTCTATATTTCCAGCTAAATCCCCCCCGCCTCCCACTCTAATACAAACTCCACTATGCTATCTGTATAGTCGTTAGAAGACTATAAAATATGCTCTGTTTAACCATCTAAACCCCCCACTCCTTACGACTTTAATTCTTGCAATAGAAATAATACTCTTTTTATTGATATAATTCTTGCTTTCTCTATTTCTATCTAAAGTGACAACCCTTAGCTATTAATAAACCGTTTCTATTTAAGCCGCCGCTAGCTTGACTTAAACATTTCCGCTATGATTTAAACAGGTGATAATTACTGTCACCCTTTTAAAAGTACATCCGGCCTCATAATCCTTGCGTTAGCGGCTTAACCAAATGGTCTCACAGAAAAAAGGATAATTTTGATCAAATTAACATCATAGCTTCTTCATAGCAAATTTGACTTTTGCTTTACTGAATAGGGCCCGGGATTTTTAAGAAAAAGAATAAATAACTTTATTATGCGTAAATTGAATAGCATTTGATTCCTGAGTTTAGTATATTTCTCGTAAATTTTAACTTTTGCTTTACTTAAAATGGGGGGAGGGGGCGGGGCTTCTTTGAGACAAATGTTTTCTAGACAAAATTATGGCTAGGTTAGGTTAGGGGAGTACTAATTTTTATTCTGTGAAAAAGGGGAAAATTATTTAGATACTAATTTTTCTCTTCTTTTTAAGGCCAATTATGAAGAATGCGTGCCCCCTCCTTCCAAGAAAGCCAGAGATGACGAGGCAGCCCCATCAGTGCCAGCCCCAATGCAGCTTGGGTTTAAGTTAAAGAGAGAGAGGGCGGCTTCATATAATATGGTGGACCCTGCCGAAGCTATGCACGATCGTGAAATAGCCGGCCCAGTCGCGCAAGAACATAGCGACGCCGCCCCGTCCACCCTCCAACACGCACTACCCGGGCCATCCGGCACCCAAGTGCAGCCGGGATATAAAAATGTAAACATTTTTTCCTACCTTTCTATTTCTTCCAATTTTTAGTCCTTTTCAATCCCAATATAAACTTATCTCTGTGAGATATTAACCCCATATTACATATCTAAATATAATTTTTTGCAAAGAAACCACTCTTTTCTAATCTTTGCTATCGCTTCGATATCTCATAAGCGAATATTTTTAGGTAATTTCTATTAATAATCACCGTCTTTGAAACTCAAAATGCTATTTTTTCTAATCTTTGATATTTTCTAGGCATTCACCCCTATCTCTTCGCCGCTATCCCATAAGCGAATATTTATCATGCGTAATTTCAATTAATTCTCACCATTTGAAACTCAAAATCCCCTATTTTTCACAATTGAATATCAAAAAGTTTCAAGAGAAGGAACTGAGAGTGAGATTATTCACATTTATGTATTTGTCACATATGGATCCCGTAATTTGCGCAAGGATATTTTAAAGTAGCGTTCAATCTTACAACCCTTGCCAATATTTTAGTGATGGGGAAACATTGTTGACGATATATTGAGTTAACGGTTTACAGCATTTAAGTGCACTGTTTTCTCGTCTGAAGTTCAATCCTGGAAATCGGAACACTCGCGCGATGGCCTACAATACGGGCCGCGAAGCCCGGACTGTACCGGTGGGTCCGGGGATTGCTGTGGGGGCAAGGTTAGGGAAGCGCCGGGGGATGCGCCACGGGTCAGGGAAGTGCCACAGGGATGCGCCACGAGTCAGGGGAGCGCCGGGGAATGCGCCACGGGTCAGGGAAGTGCCACAGGGATGCGCCACGAGTCAGGGGAGCGCCGGGGGATGCGCCACGGGTCAGGGATGCGCCACGGGCCCGAGACGCATCGCGGGAAGCGTGGCGGGCCCCGAGAAGCGCCACAGGGAAGCGCTGCGAAAAGCGCTGCGGTAAAGTGCAGCGAAAAATTTTTTTTTTTAACACTTTGAAAATAAACGATCAAATTGTTGCCTTCCATGTCATATCTTAAGTTGGAACTTTCAGTTGAATTAACCAAATGTTATTAAGCAATAATAATCAAAATTTTAACTGTAGGGATGATTTGAACACTTTGAAAATAAGTTATTTTTTCATTTACAGGTTGTCCTGGTTACATACTCGCCATCTCCCCCCTGCTCGTCAGTTGGAGAAGAAGAGGAGGCACACGTGGAGTCCCCCCAACAATTTAACATGGGGCGATAGCATTGAAGTACCTTTTAATATTGACGAGTTTTTAGATAATTATTTTAATGTAGACAATAGCACAGTTGAACAGGGGTACTTGAGTCCAAACACCTTACAAAGTTTAGCGTATTTTACCCAGTATTCAACTGGGAACACACAAACCACATAGCGCCACTTGACTTCCCTGCGCCAACCTGAAGTGGAGCCGTCGCCATATATTATGGGCCACCGGGGAGGCGGGGATAATATACCCGCGGGGAATGAGGGGACAACTCTCCCTGCCTTTCAGCTATCCAACATAATTTTAAATCATATAGCTGTTTTCACTGCAATGTTTGGTGATCCTTTCAATTCGCTGTTGTGTGGTAATTTTGTTTTTAACACTATAGAAATTGTGCACAACTATGTAGATAAAATTCGTGCACTTCTGGAGAATCAAATTCAGTTGTGGGGGGGTAGGAATTCAATTAAGGCCTCCATTGTTTTAAAGGTTTTATATTTGAATGAGGGAAAAAGTGAAGTTTATTATCATTATATACATTCCGTGATGCGTTTGGTTTATTGAAATTTGGAAAATTTTGAGGGTGCTTTCATAAATTGGGTCGATCAAATTATAACGTATCTTGATAACTTTAATTAAAAAAGTAGTGGCTCTCTAGTTCTTTTTGTTGAAAATTTAAGTTTAAATATAGGCAAATTTAAGAAATATTTTATGTAACGAGGGGGGGCAGGTGGGGACCGGGCTATAGTTTTAAAATATACTCCAGATCGAGTAGGTTTTCGTGGTGTCTAGCGGATCTGTTTTGAAACAGTTCAAAAGTATTTCAGATATGCTTTCCTCATATCAGCTTTTCAGCCTCTAGCAGATGACGCTACCAAGACGAATATAGATCACTGGGCTCTGCATGGGAAGGAGGGGTCCGTTTTCCCAGTTGTAGATTTTTCTTGCCTAGAAGGAAAATACCCAGTAACGCTTAGATCTATTGACGTTTTTGAAAGGGCTAATGCCCATTTAAATATTGGCGTTACTGTGGTCCAGTACGAAACTGAATTTGAAGATGGGGTTCGTTCTAAAAAGAAGGGGGTGGTTTTCCCCGTAAGGGGTCCCTCAGTTGATTTGGTTAAACACTGGGTTTGGTTGCTTTACACGCCACCTAGTCAACCGAACACAATCGGTCATTTTAACCCTATCACTGACATTAGTAGAGTTATGGGGGACGTTACGATTAAGGGGACCCGTTTCTACTGTCCAACATGCCTCTCTAGATTTTGGACTGAACTAAAGATTCAAAATCACATGAGGTATTGTAGCCGCCATGGCTATCAGATAGTGGAAACGGTTTCAGGGGATAGGGCAATTCTACGTTTTAAAAATTTTCAAAATACCCTTCTCCAGTGCAACAAAATATCTTTGGACTGTGAGGCTAAGCTGGTGGAGATGAACGACCCCCAATTTCCAAACCGTGTCAAAGAACATCAGGCTATTGCAGTGTCCTACGCCCACGCGCAAAGAGATAGTTCTAACACCATGCGGTTGTTAGAAATAGTTGAAACATTGGATGAGGGACCTGAGTGCATGGACAAGGCACTGACTAAACTGATTGGCACAGCTAACGGTGCTATTTCTCTTTTGAGAAATACGCATTATCCAATGGTGCTGTCTGAAGAGGATCGTCTCGCGATTCAAAATCAAAAAATATGTTGGGTTTGTAAGGGGGAGTTTGCAGAGGGGGATAAGGGGGCTAAAGGGAAACGTGGGGGGAGGGGGAAAGTTAGAGATCATGACCATTTGTGGCAGGAAATATCCTCGGGGGGTAGTAATTTTAGAGGAGTTGCGCATCAATCGTGTAATTTAAATGTTAGCCAGCAGTTTTTTATCCCTGTTTTTATTCATAATTCCAATTATGACTTAAAATTTATTTTAACGGCACTGGCACGTATGCATAGGGAGGGAGGGGGAGTGTCGTGTATATCCGACAAGGTCTATGTGCTCGAGAATGGTGTGAGTGTTCTACCCCACGGCCACTACCGTATTTCGGACCGAGTTGAATGCATTGACTATCGCAATCAACTTGGTCTGGATAAATTAACCTAATCTGACTGACCTCCACCCCAACCTGTTCATCTAACCCAAGCACTAACCCAACCTCAACTAACCTATAGCAGTGACGACAACTATTCTTTTTCCACCGCCGCTCCCGGGGGGGGGATCCCTTCCCGCGGCCCCCCAGGGGGGTGGGGGGTCCCCGCCCGCGGCCGGCCGGCCTGCGCCCCCGCGGTCCCCGGGGGGAGGGGGGGGGCTCCTATTTTTAAATTCATAACGTTCAACTGTGCTGCTAGTTCCAAGTGTGTGTATTTTGTTGTACAAAAAGTGTTGTATAGAAAAGTGTTTGTTGTTTTTTTTTTTGTACAGAAAAGTGTTTAAGTTGCTGGACAAAAAGTGTTTTTTATTGTAAATAAATTGTTGTACAGAAAAGTGCTGCTGATGGACAATAGGTGCTTATTTATAAAGTGTTATCATTGCAGTTCATGTTGAACAAATAGAGTTTTCATGTTGACCATGAAATATTATCACGTTGAACAAGTGTTATTATTTTTATCGTTGTTCATGTTGAACAAGTATTTTCATGCAGTGTCGAAATAAATGCTGCCATGAAATATTGTTTTTGTTGTTCTTGAATAGACGGGAAAATTACTACTTATTCATTGAGCACATATGATTTACAGTTAGTTATAGTCCGACTGTTGTCAGCAGCATGTATCAATTTAAAACACCCTTCAGATCGTTTCTGTGTGGTCCCTCAATGTCGGGGAAAACAACGCTTTTAGCTAGAATAATTCAAAATTGCGATAAAATGTTTTTGGAAAAGCCGAAAAAAATCTACTATTGCTATAGTATTTGGCAAGTCCTACGATCAAATAAAAGCTATTGCCACAACCATACCAATACAATTCATACGGGGACTTGATGTTTTCAATAGTATTGAATCGAACTCGTGGCTGATTATTGATGATTTGGCTGAATCCATTGAACAGTTCTCACAGGAAATGCTACAACTGTTCACTGTTCGCTCCCACCATGAACACATTTCCGTTACTCTGGTTCTACACAATCTGTTTCATCAGAGCAAATGTATGCGAACCCTTGCTTTGAATTGTACTGTCTATATTATCTATCGAGTCGTTCGTTTTTAGATCGCGCGAAAAAAACTAAAAAAGCCGAAAAAACCCCGCGCTCCAAAAAATAAATTTTAAGCCTAAACACACGCCACAATCAATCCCAAAGGGTACAATTTTCTGGATCTTAATAAGAGCACCCCCGAGGATCTACGTGTAGTCACCGACATTTTCAACAATGAAATTACAGTATATCTTCCGGTGAACAGTAGAAAAGACTATTAGTCGCCATTATGACACTGAAGAAACTGCACGAACAACAGCATTTGTTTTCCGTTTTAAGAACTTCAAAACTTCTGCTTAGGAATGCTAAACTCAAACATGGGTTTGACAATGATTTCATTAATCTAATATCTGAAATTGTTTTAAATCAACGTGAGTGAATGGTAAACTGGTAATAAGGATCAAGAAAAAAGGAAACGAAACATTGTTCAACGGTCCGGGCCTGAGCCTTAATATACAAATGTACAAATATTAAATGAACACGGCCCAGTCAGGCGAGTACCGGACTCTTCAAACTATCACTACCAATAATTGCAGGACTTGTAAACATTTTTATCTAGTGAGAGAATGAAAAAAACATTTAAAGTGACACCTTTTGAACTTGTCCTCTCACCCGTTGAAAATTTTGAGGACAATCTAAGAAAATTCATTAACGGAGAGTATATTGCCGACGACAAAAAACTGCTTTTACTTCAAGATACATTGCGACGTGTGGAAAAGTATAAACCTTATCGTGAGAGACCCGTCGCCGATCCCTCTAAACAGGAAACATCTCCTCAAGATTCTGTACAATCAAAGGAGAAGGAATTGAATTCGATTGTATTGAAAATTGGAAATCTATTGCCACTCACCTATCGTGAAAAGAGTAAAAGAGTATTATCTTATGTCATGTTGGAAACTGGCCGTGTTCAAGTTCAAGTCGAGAGCACAGGGAAACAAATTATAATTCATGGAAAAAGTTATAATCTAGTTGATTTATTTTGTGATGTGGTGAAGCATCGTAAATGATTTATGTCCATTGACAATAATCTATAAACATTTCCCTAGATATAACACTGCAAAAGAAGTATTGATGGCAATAGTAGGGTAATAAAGAAACTAAGAGAATTGAGTCCTCCAACAACACCTTTTAAAAAAAAGAAGATTAAGTCTGTGAATATAATAGCAGCAGCGCCACTGATTTTAAACAACCTATGCTTACACGTCAAACGAGCGGACAAATTGATTCACCCTCCAGTGTGCAAAAGGGGAGTGGACATTACACTACGTGTTTACGCTCAAAATAGATGAAGTTTTGAAAGGTATCTATGAAAATATTGGCGAAGCGGGGAGTTTAAGTTCCCCCAAAACGCTTTCCAAAGCCGTCTCCGGCACCACAATGAAAAATGCAAAAGAGTGTCTAGAAAATGAATGGAGTTATACACTACATCAGAATCACAGGCTTCGCAGTAAACAATATCGACAAACTAAAGCCTTTTTCCCTCTGCATATAATGCAAACGGATCTTTTAACTTTAGACGCACTTCAACAACGTCACAATGCGCCCTACAAATATATTCTAGTGGCAATCAGTATCTTTAGTCGCTATGCCTATGCCATTCCACTACGTTCAAAGAGAGGTGTTGAAGCTGCTCGGGCCATTGAAAGTATTCTAGAACAGGATTCATATAGAAAAATTCAATCAGATCGTGGCAGTGAATTTGTTAATCCCCATATGCAAAAGGTTCTTTTGAAATATAATACAACACTTTATCATAGTCACAGTCCGATAAAGGCTGCATTGGCTGAACAATTAATAAGAACGATTCGTCTATTAATTTCAAGATATTGCACATTGAAAAATACATCGGCTTTTATTCACGATTTAGATAAAATCATGCAGATATACAACCATCGACCCCATCGATCTCTGTCCAACTCTGCACCATCGGATATTCACTATAGTGAGAATACATTTTTTACTTTTATACACCAGTATTTCACTAGCGAGAAGTATAGCCAAAGGAATTCATTTATTGTAGGTTATACTGATCTAAATAAGAGAGACACCAATGTTGTTTAATAAGGGAATTATCCATTGAGCATTGATCTGTGCAAAGTTTCCTGTAATCTGGACACTAAACCCAAAACATATCAGCTATGACATATCAAGGATGACGAAATTATCGGTGGTTCTTATGAATATGAATTGCAAAAAGTGAAATTTATCAAATTGAAAAGATATTAAAGAGTCGTACACGCCATGGTAAGAAACAGTTGCTTGTTCGCTGGCTAGGATACAACTCAGATTTTGATTCTTGGGTCAGTGCTGAAGATATTAACAATGCCCAATGATTTCTATGTAACTTTCATGTCCAATGTTTCTGATCCTCTCTACAATGATCTGAATAAAACAAGTGATTTTTGGACAAAACTCTCCCCCACCATAAAATTTGAGGGAAATTATGAAGTGGCTCTTGTCGACTGTATTCTCAAAAATACCTATGACATCCTGAGAAAAGATCGTAAATATGAAATAAAAATTAGACACTATGATTGGCCACCACCACCAGGTGATCAAGAACAAATTCAAAAATACAATTGGTTGGATTATCAATATATTGAATTACCCTATGACGAACTCACCTGTATGAATGATTTATGTCGTACTATCAATAAAAGAATTTCCGCTCGTAAAAAAGGAGCTTTTCATTTCAACTATTCACAGGAGGAGGGCAAGATCTACATTAGTTCACCTATTGCCAGTGAAATGGTTATTCTCAATGATAATATCAAGGATGTTCTTGGCTTTAAGCTCAATAAAATCAATGGTAATCGTGCTGGAAACACTAATTTCATTTTTGCCGACTACCCGACCGCCTTGTCTACAGATACCGGTATATTTATCTATCCTTCATTTGCGGAAACATCTCGGGTTGGTAATTCAAATGTTCCCCTCCTACGAGTTCTTGAACGAAAAACCAATCAAGAACATATCCATCACTACAATATAAAGCATCTTCAGTATATCCCCGTAAACACTTCCTATTTGTAACTCTGTCAGTTAACACTAAGAACTGAATTGGGTGATCCCATAGCAATTTCAAAAAGTTTGGCTGTGATTACATGTCATTTTCGGCCCATCGTTCAACAGCAAGATGTCTAATAAAAAAGTGGTATTCACTTGTCCTGATATTGACTGTTATGTTAATACTCTTGGCCCAAGACAACTGGGCATTAGAATAGACTACTATAAAGGTCGCTCGTCAATGTCTGGCTACGGTCTTGGCAGCTTGTTTGCTGAGCTCTTTCGCTGTTCACTACCACTTGCTAGAAAGTATCTTGTACCGGCTGCGACAGATTTTGCATCCTCTACACTATACGATTGGGGCTCTGGCAAGGATTTTAAAAAAAGTGCTACGGAAAATCTTAGGTCCAGTGCGCGAACCCTTGGCGAGAGATTAACACAGAATGGTAAAGGTTTAAAAAGGTCAAGAAACAATGCATCCCTCATCAGTCTCTACTCAGGACGGAAACGTAAGACATCCCTTTTGTCAAAGAAAAGAAGGAAAAAGCCGACACGTAGTGTAACCAGAAGCCCCAGGAAGAAAATTGTTAGATCGAAACTAGATTTCTTCTCCTAAAATGTCCTACCTACCGCATAAGGATTCCCAACCTTCAATCACCGTCTCATTGAATCTATTCAATGCAGAAAATGTTGATGTGAGTGTCAAGCACGGATATTATGAACAATTTTATCCACAACAACTCCTCTCCGATAATATTCACTTTCAAATTTATTCCAATGAATACTACTTTATGGACATGCCTTCAACATTTATAGATTTGCAATTGATATTCTAAAAATCCGATAATTCAATGCCAATTCGGGGTGATGGGATATCCTATGAAAATTGTATACTACATAATTTATTTCGTCAAATCAGTGTCTACATCAATGGCACGCTGGTGAGCACAAGCAACACTCTCTCAAATTATACAAGCTATATGCAATTCATGCTGATGACACCCAAGTCATACAAGGAATTGAGAGGCGCCTCCAATGGATATGAATATATTACTAATACTGATAGTACAGATGCACTTAAAAATGCTACAACTAGTGAATTACATCTAGTTGAAAAAATATATCATGAAATATTTAATATACCCCAATTGCTGCCGCAAAATGTTAAAGTGGATATAAAACTAACGCTTGCACCCTCCAATTTCATATTGAGAAAAGAACTTGCTGCCAATCCTGATGTAAGTCTCTCCCTCACCTCGGCAATACTTCATGTACGCAAACAACAGGTCATGAGTTCTGTTGCTTTGGCTGTGGAAAAACTGAGAGCCAATGTTAACAATATTAAACTACTTGTTCCTCATACAATCACCAATTAGCGTCATATTGCAATGGGCTCACGCACCTTCACCGATTCATCCTTTATCAATGGTGAAATTCTCTCAAAATTGGCTTTGGCATTTGTAAAAAGCGCCAGTGCAATAGGATCATGGACTGAATGTCTACATAAATTCGAGATGTTTGGACTTTCATCTCTTGTGTGCAAAGTAAACGGCATCCCACTCTACAATCTATCCTTTGATAAATCCTATAGAACATTGTATGAGTTGACCATGCAAACCCTAGATCATGATTCTCAACTATTTGAAAATGGTCTAACCGAAGATATGTTTGCTAAAACACATGGTATCATTGTACTGGATTTGTCGGGTACACAGGATATGAGTATAGTACGTACGGGGAGTGTGCGTTTAGAGTGTACATTTGCCGACCCATTGGCTGAGAGTATTGCACTAATCTCACTAAATCAATATGAAACCTATTGGGAAATCACTCCCGACGGCAGTGTTCTACTAGACTTGGTGCCATGAACACCAGTCAAATAATAAATGTATTTAATATGGACCCCTACATGTCCCAATACAAATCCTATTGTCTACCCTCAGACTATCTTGGAAAAATTCAACGTGTCAACAATACCTTGATTATTGTTAATAGCAGTCCTTCGACTGTGCTGACGGGTCATTGGCTGTGCATCTATCAAACAATGATAATGATTGAATTTTTTGATTCTCTTGGTCTACCCTATACAGTCTAAACGCCACACATCAGCAACTATATAGAGAGCAGTGGCAAAACTATTATTCAAAATTAGAAGAGGGTACAGGATCTAACGACTAAAAGCTGTGGCTTCCAAGCACTACTATATTTTGTGTTCCGATGTCGCGGTTATACTTACAAGCAGTTTCTCCACATTTATGTTGACAATCCCCGTCTGAACGACTTTCTAGTGGAGATATCCTCTCAGACCTATATAGTATTGATTTCAGTGCCCTAAGAGTAAAGTGCTTAAAAAATGTTTGTGAATTTGTTAATTAATAAAATGTATATATATACAACAATGTCTTTAAATCTTCACTTTAGATTTCTTCATCTTCGATGTATAGGCAACTATCGTGAACCACTAATGCTGGTAAATCATTTGGATTCATTGTATATTGATCTTGATTGACTGAAAAGTCAGGGTCACATTTTCTACAGTACAATGTAACTTCACTCTTGTCATATCTCTTTGTATAGTCAATGATACTATTTGCATTCATATTATGAAATTCATGAGTTTCAATCTGTCTATTTGAAGAAATATAACATACAATGTTTTCAAATGGTGAATCACATTCAGTCACAGCTAAATAAAAATCACTTGGTTTATAGTCATAGTAGGTGGTGTCATCACAACGATGAAGTAGAAACCAAAGTGTCTTGTTAGCCCGTCAGTTGAATCGTAGACCAGATTCCTCATCCCAGAATAATTTAAATCCGCGACGATACCAATCTCATAGAAATAAACTGAAATCACGTTTGGGATTCTTTCCAATCATAGCGGGGTAAGTATTCTCCCACTGATCACATTTGTCATAGTGACAATTGGAGCACAGGTGCCCTCTAGGATGTGAGTCACACACCTCCTCAAGACATGAACTACATCCTTTAATTTGTACTGCATAGCCTCTATGTAATTTACAAGGATTACATAATTTACACTTTTCACTATAGTCATCAATAATTGTACAATTCTCACAGTTATTCCACCTGCCAAGAGTGTACATTCACAAGGTGCATATAGATAAAATTTTTCGGTTTCCTTTTTCAACTCTCTCACATCTAAAACGAGACTGATCGTCTTCGCTCGATAAATTCAATTTTGAAGACAGGGGAGAGGAGTAACACTGTAACGTTACCTCCGTTGAATGATGGGGGGGAGCCATCTACATTGAATCCAATGGCAATATTTTCAAAAGTATATCCACAATATGATTCTGTCTTGTTCCAATTAATATATCAATAAAATGACTATAAGCATTTGAGTCACATTTTAAAATTTTCATACAATAGTCCAATGGGGGAGAATCACTCCTCATTATATTGTCAAGTGTTCCCTGACATGAGAATATCCTGCGTTGAAGAGATAACTTGAGAAAATCATCATCCAAATTCAAATGTTTTTCCATAATCACTAGATTTGATCTAATTCTCTCTTTCTCAAATTTATTCATTTTTTAATCCTCTCACTCTGACTGCTGACTCTAGACTGTCCCTGATTCGTTAGGATACACGTGATCCTGTTTCCCGTTATCGGATCAATAAAATTCCCAATCGATTACGCAATCAAGTTCTCGGAAATCCACTTCCCCTTCGATTACGCAATCAATTTCTCGGAAATTCACTTCCCCCTCGAGTCCTAGATCAATAACATTGTTTCCCGTTAGAATTCAATGCGCATGTGCAACCTTCGTTCCCGAGCTATTACACATAGAAACATCAAATAAATCGACCTTGGAAAAAGAGGTCATTGACCCCATTACACAATCATTCTCCCTAGGGAGGCTATGCCCTTATTAGGACCATAAACCACGTGGTGATCGTGGGAGTTTTAAAAAAAAGTGTCCGGATCGGGATTCGAAGGGGTGGTGTAATCGTGGGACCTTCTGACCCCTCTCTACTATCTTTGTCGTAAAAACTTGAAAAAGGGCTCATTGGATTTGAAATTCAAAGGGCTAGTACCCTTTTTAATAGGCGAAAGTGATTTGAGGGCAACTAACCCCCTTCTCAAGCCCAACTTTTCCCCAAACACATCCAATCAAAATTTTTAGATAGCCATTTTATTCAACGTAGTTGAAAGTTTTAAAAATTAAGTCTTTAAGGATGACAACCCCTCCCGCCACAGCCCTCATGGCAATGGTTGTAAGTAATGGCTTGGGGGCATATTAATTTTTATTGAAAGCGTTGTCGTAGAAACTTCAAAAGGGCTCATACAATTGGAAATTGAAAGGGCTAGTGCCTTTTTAATAGTTGAAAGTGATTGGAGAGCGACTAACGCCCCTCTCACGCCCACCATTTTCCCAAACACATCGAATTAAAATTTTGAGATATCCATTTTGTTCAATGTAGTTTAACGTTATGGAAATTCGGTCTTTTAGGATGATACCCCCTCAGAGCCCTCAGTGCAAGGGTTGTAAGTTACGCCCTGGGGGCATATAAGGTTTATATAGAAAGTTGTTGCATAAATCATAGGTAAGTACGGGCCAAAACAAAATTGCCTTCCCAAGGCCAGAGCAAAATTTGCACTTTACTGAAAAAATATAAATTTTTTTACTTTTATAACTTTAATAAATCAAATAATATTAACATTTTGTTTACTAATTATCATTATATTTATATTAAACTGAAAATGTACATTCATTTGTAATTTTTTTAGTAACGCTCAATTTATGTGCGGGCCTTGGTAAGGCATAGGGGTGTTGCATCCAACTTATGTTAATTTTTGCTCCTTTTGAGTTTGACTCTATAGATAATTGTAATTTCTGTTCGTTTAGGGTTTCATTTATTTATCGATGCTGATTTGTGGTAGTTTTACACTTGGCAGATTATTTGATTTTATTTTTGCTCGTGTTTTGTTTAATGGAGAGTTCTTTTCTTTTCTTTGACAAACTTATTTTGTGGAAAAAGTTTTTTTAATTAATCATATAAAGTGACCAGAATACGATATATTCCGACCAAAAATGATGTACGATACAGAGCTTACAGCCTGAGGTACTAAACCATGTCAATAAATACTTATTACACAGAATGTATTCATCATTAGTACCTGCATGATACAGTTGCTATGAAATCATAGAAACCAATCATAGCAACCAGTATCAACATAAGGTCTTATTTTCAAGGTAATTCCTATTAGTAAGAGAATAGAATTCAGGGGGAGAACAGTTTGATTACAGTCTTTTATTTGACAAGATATATATTAGCAAAAATGAGTGCTTTGTTTAAATTTTCAGAAGTTGATAGTGGAGCTGGTAGCAGCAATGATACAAAGACGAGATTATCAAATGTAGCAGTAGAAATTAAAAGAGAATCTCGACTAAGCCTTGAATAGGATGATATGTATGCAAGATATGTGATGTCATTGAGCAAATTCAAATTGGAGGAGCAGTTATGCTTTGCAGAAAAACTTGACATAGTGCATATAAATAGACTTCAAGCTGCTTTAAATACAATAGTGAAATTTATTGAGGAGAATAAGTTGTTTCAGTAATTTAGTGATATATATTATTGATGGAATTACCTATAATAAAAATGTTTCTATATCGATAATGTTTTTCTTGCTAGATATTCTATAGTAGGTTACCGAATATTCTTCAAGTAGAAATATTAATAGTTGGTTAGTCTGAAGTCAGTTGTGAGAGTGTTAGGATTGAAAAAGGGATGGATTTGAGAAACAAAAATAATACGGAATCTTGTGATTATGGAAAAATGTTTGATTCTAGATGACGATTTCCTGGAGTTATCTTTTAAAAAGAAAACATTTTCTCAAAGAATACTTAACGATATAATGAGAAATGGTTCTCCGTCTTTGGACTATTGTATGAAACTTTTATATAGTGGTCCAAACGCATTTAAATAATTTGTTGACATATTAATTGAAACAAAACCAAATGATATTGTCGATTTGCTTCTGAACACTACCTTAGAAATTTAAGACCCAATAAAAATGATTTTTCGTGAGAATAATAAATCGAGAATTTATAAGATTAAGTTCAAACTGGTTTAAGATGTTATTCAATTACTCCTCTCTCTCTCTCAATTTATCGATGGTATGTCAGTTTCATTTTGGCGGTGAGAGTGTCAACATTGGAAATATTTTCTATACATTTCCACTATGCATGTATACACTGGGCAGCTGGTCATCATGTGACATTGAGTTACTTGACTTAAAGCTCTTGCTCGGCAGCGTCGCCAGCATAGAGGGAACCAGACGTCAGCGCCGTTAGTCGTCTTCAGAGTGGCCTGTTTGTGCCAGGGTAAGATTTTCACTGGGGTCAATGCCCCACGCCGTGAGACGATCGCGGATGATACCTACCCATTTCATAAGTGGTCTATCTCTGGGGCGTTTCCAGCCGTTTGCAGTTGGATCGAAATCAAATATAACTCGGGCAGGTGTTTCAGTAGGTAGGTGAAGTAAATGACCGTACCAACGCAGCGAGCGGGACTCAAGCTGTTCGGACAGGGGTAGTAATTTAAAGAATAAGAGAATATCCCTGTTCCGTACCCTGTCGAGCCACCTAACGTGTTCAATTTTGCGGAAATATTTTGTCTGGACAGTATCTACCTTCATGATCTGCGACTGCGTCAAAGGCCAAGTCTCTGACGAGTACAACACGACACTTACTACCGAGGCAGAGTAGATACGAGCTTTCGTGATGTGGGGTTTGTGGAATATTCATCATGTGAGAATTGTACAATTATTGATGAGTATGAATAAAAGTGTAAATTATGCAACCCGTGTAAATTGTATATAGGATATGCAGTACATATTAAAGATTATAATTCCTGTCTTGAAGATATTTGTGACTCTTACCCTAGAAGACATCTATGCTCAAATTTTCACTATAAAATGTGACCAGTGGGAGAATACCTATCCTGGTATGATTAGAAAGAAAACCAAACGAGATTTTAGTTTATTTCTAAGAGCCTGGTAACGTCGTAGTTTTAAATTGTTTTGGGAGGATGAATCAGGTCTACCATTCAACTGCTGGAATAGCAAAAGAATTTGGTTTCTACGTCATAGTAGTGAAGACACTAGCTACTATGATTATAAGCCTACTGATTTTTATTTTACTGTTACAGAATGTGATTCACCATTTGAAAACAATATAAGTTATATTGCTTCAAATAAGCAAATTGAAAAACATGCAATTTACATTATGCATGAAAATAGTATCATTGACTTCACAAAGAGATACTCCAAGAGTGAAGTTACAGTGTACTGTAGAAAATTCGACCCTGACTTTACAACACATCAAGATCAATATTTAGTGAATTCAGAAGATCTACCAGCAATGGTTGTTCTCGACAACTACCTATGTGTAGAAAAAGAAATCTAAAGAGGACAAAAAAGTTATTTCTTATGTATATAGATTATTTGTATTAATAAACAAATTTTCATAAATATTTAGAAAATTTTATTCACATGGCACTGAAATCCATATTATACAGGTATGAAAGTATATTTTCCACTATGAAGTCATTCAGACGGGAATTGTCTACATAAATACATTCTAAGACCACCCTGGCAATACATGACATATGAAACTAAGAAAGGAGGTCCTTGTCGCCCTAGAGCAGAGGTCCTTGTCGAAATATTTGCTTGTTCTTCGTCTTTATGTTTTGTCAATGGCTGACAAAACACTCGTTTCCTCACCTTTTTGGATTTTAATTTTCATTTATTATTTTCTGTCCTCTCTTAGTTTCATATGTCTACATAAATATTGAGAAAATCGTTGTAAGTACAGCCACAGCATCTGAAAACGAAATATAGTAGTGTATAAAAGTCAAACCTTTTAGTCGTTAAAACCAACACTCTCTTCTGGTTTTGAATAATAGTTTTCCTACTGCTTTCAATAAAAATGTTGATGCTTGGGATGTAGAATGTATATGGTAGGACAAGAGGATCAAAAATTATATATTCTTCACCGTTTGAAAGATGCTTAGCCAATGACCTGTCTTTACGCTCGAAGGACTTCTATTAACAATAGAACTTGGTATCGTTAACACTTTGAATTTTTTCAAGGAAGTCCGATGGTAGGATTTGTATTTGGACATGCATGGATCTATATTAAATAAACTGATTATTTGATTTGTGTTCATGGTGCGAGGTCTAGTAGAACACTGGCATCGGGAGGGATTTCCCAGTAAGTTTCAAAATGATTTAATGAGATTAATGCAATACTCTAAGCTAATAGCTCGGCAAATGTGCACTCTGATTATAAACTCCCCATTCGTACAATACTCGTATCTTGAGTGCCAGACAAGTCCAGTACAATGGTACCATGAGTTTTGGGAAACATTGTATCAATTAAACCATTTTGAAATAGTAGTGAATCTCGATCTAGGGATTGTATTGGCAACTCATACAGTGCCCTATAGGATTTATCAAAAGACACATTTTAAAGTGGGATTCCATTTGCTTTACACACAAGAGATGAAAGTCCAAACATTTCAAATTTATGTGGGCAGCTAGTCCATGACCCTTTTGCACCAGCATTTTTACAAATGAAAATACTAATTTTGATTGAATTTCACCATTTATGAGTGAAGAATAAATGGATGTGCATGAACCAGTCGCAATATAACGCTGATTGGTGGTTGTGTGAGGAAAAATAGTTTGATATTATTTCCAGTAGCTCTCAGTTTTTCCAGTGCCAAAGCAACAAAACTCATAACCTGTTGCTTTCATACATGGAGTATTTTCGAGGTGAGAGAGTGCTACATCGGGATTGACAGGAATTTTCTTTCGTAAAATGAAATTGTATGGAGCAAACGTTAATTTTATGTCAACTTTAATATTTGGTCGTTGCCATTGGGGTATATTAAACATCTCGTGATTTATTTTCCGAACTAAATGTGCTTCACTAGTTGTCGCCTTTTTAAGTGTATCTGCACTATCAGTGTCAGTAATGTATTCACATCCATTGGGTTATCCCCCAATTCCTTATGTGACATTGGTGTTATCAGCATGAACTGTAGGTAGCTCGTATAATTTGAGACATTGTTGCTAGTCCTCACCAACGTACCATTTATGTGTACACTGATTTGCCAAAATAAATTACCTAATATAAAATTTTCATAGGATATGCCATCAATAAGAATTGGCATTGTATTATCAGATTTCTGGACTACCACATGTAAATATATAAATGTAGAAGACATATTCACGAAGCAGTCTTCATTGGAACAAATTTGAAATTAGATATTATCAGAGAGTGGTTGTTGTAGATAGAATTGTTCATAGTAACGATGTTTTGCATTCACATATATATTTTCTGCATTGAATAGATTTAAAGATGAAGGGACTGACGGATGAGGTTAGATATGCCATTTCAGTCTAGGAAAAGAAGTCCTTTTTCAATCTAACAATTTTCTTCCTTGGTTTTTTCTCTTTTTTCTTCTTTGACAAGAGTTATGTCTTTCGTTTCTGACCTGAGTAGAGACTGATGAGTGATGCAGTGCTTCTCAAACTTTATAAACCTTTTCCATCTTGTCGAGATTTCAATCGCTCGCCAAGGATTCGTGCACTGGACCTAAGATTTTTCGAAACTTTTTTTAAAATCCATGCCAGAGCCCCAATTGTCTAGTATAGAAGATGCAAAATCTGCCGGAGGCGGTGAAATATATTTATTAGCCAAGGGTAGTGCAGAGCAAAACAGATTAACAAACCAACTGCGTAGACCATAGCCCAGCATTGATGAACAACCTTCGTAATAGTCCATTCCATGACCCATTTGTCTTGGACCAAGAGTAGCAACATAGCAATCAATATCCTGACAACCGAATGCCATTTTCTATAAGATATCTTGTTATTGATCGACGACGCGTCGAAAATTACATGTAATCATGGCCAAACCTGTTGTTATTACCGAAGTTTCACCTAATTCAGTTCATAGTGTTAACTGATAGATTTCAAATTGTAATGAAGAATGTGATCATAACTGGTTTTTCGTTCAGGAACTCGTAGATGAACATTGCTATTACCAACTCTGGTCACTCACGCTTTAAAATGGTGCACAGGCCAAAAGTTTTTGCAGAATTTTATCAGTTTGAGATTAGACTTTAGTAGGTTTATTTTGGTTGTTGCTTCTACATCGCATTACTTCATGTTTCATACTCCTTTTCCATTTCCATGAAGAACACTTGTGGCCAACAACGTTCCTTCTATAAAACTTGATTTTAATTTACCCCGTTTTCATTGGTTATCTATGCTTTGATCTACATCTTGGTAAATGCCGAAAAAACGATAAGGACGCCTGGGGACGGCCCAGGCATAGATAACAGAGATCATACCGGTTAGTTGTTCTATCTTTTGCACTTAAATAGTTTAATTTTTTAATTTGCTTAATACTTTTTCTATCATCATTTCATAAGTGTGCAAAAAAGAGTGCAAAGAGCAAATAATGGGCAAAAAGAGTGCAAATTCGGTCTGTGGTGTGAAAGAGTGCAATGAAAAAAAAGTGCATTTCACACGAAAAGTGTGCAAGTTGGAAACCCTGATGAGTATATGCTTTACCAAGTACCAACCCTGGGGACGAAAAAATACAGCATCTTTTTCAAAAATATTTCCTCAACTCTTCTTTAACAGGAAATACCAAAACAAATTTCCCGTACGTATTAACCTCACAACATCTTCCAACTACCGCAGTTTTGGGTTTCTATTTACTAACCCCAAGATATTAAACTTGGTTGACCCTCCAATTGAAATTTATTCAATGATTCTGGCAGGCGAGCCCTTGAGCAAGTAATGGAAAGAAACCAGGAAAAGTTTTACATCTCACCTGCTTTGGGGAATTTAGTCTTTAAAAATCTCTTACATCCACTGCTTCCCTTTGCAGGTGGTAAACAACTACTTTCAGACTGCAAACACACCTAGGCCTTGTTACGACCATTAACCTTGCATCATGTAGTCTTTATGCTGCTCATGGGGCTTCTGCCAGTTCGAAGTTGCAAAGATTTTCAGCAGATTGCCTATGTGTTTACAAAAAAAGCAAAATTGTCCCTCTGACTTCCTTTGCTTAATCGATCATAATAATTGTATACCTGATTCAATAGCTTTTTCTTCTGTCAGGATTGAAACTGTGGTGACTGACGGTGAAACTGTCTTTTATCTGGTTGACCAATAATGGCAAGAAAATCTATGTGACAGTCATAACCTAGCAGGATATATATCAGCCCCAGCTGCTTTTTATGAGTCAGTCCTGCTTCTGCAGAATGAAAATAAAATACCAGTTTGTCGCAAAAACGAAACATTACTTCCGTGCTTTCTGTATTTTAGATTTTGCACCACATTCCACTTAAAACTGTGATTTTACTTTCAAAAAATGTAGCCATAGCATGAATTTAACCACTGTCTGGAAATTTGAACATTGGATGCATAGGTTCCTGACTTTCAAAGAATTTTTACAAATTTCATGACTGCTGCTTCGAGGGTTCTCTGACTTATTTGATTTTTCCAAACCTGTAGAGGCATCTCTACGTATCAATTTTTAAAAAATGCCAAAATAAAAATGTGGAATGTTTCGTTTGAACAAGTTATCATTTGAAGTTATGTTTCGTTTGAACAAGAAACTCAACGTCTGAATAACTTACAAAAACGGACTAAAACGCTTGAATATTGTTTTACATGATGTAACACTACATTTTTTTTTTTTCATAATTCAAGTTTCCTGCAAAATTTGAATTGAAATCAAGTTGGTGGACTGTGATGGAAAAGTTAAGAGCCATGGCTAATTGGAGAAAAGGCCAAGACAGATAGTTGAATGAGAGGCAAAGCTGGCATAAGCCTTTTTCAGAATAGTATGTAAAAATGATGTGATTTCACTTGTTGGTAGATAGTCTATCATTCATCCATCCATCATAGGGCAGAACTAAGGTAGATAGTCATAGAATAAGGGTAATTTAAGTAGTCCATGAGTTTCTATGAACCCTTTGAAGTTTCTACTTGGGTTCAATGTACTTGTAATGTAGATACAAGTACATTACACTTTTGTATGAAAACACAATAAATTGTGTTTTCATTTTTATTTGAATGATTGAAAATGGTCAGGGAATTTTAGGTTACAAGAAAACAAAAAAGCATCTCAGAAGACACAATGACTAGGTCAATTTTAACATTTCTTGGGTTAGAATGCAAAAGTACTTTACCGGTTTTTGGCTTTATATAGTACTGTCAAAAAGTTAATCCCTAAAAATAGGGATTGATAAAAAAAAAATGACGAAACATTTTTTTGAACGATAAACAATAATCTATAAGCTAATATGACAGTACATTCCAAAACGCACTCAGTAACCTTCTTCATCTACAAGGACATAAGCAAATACTTGCACATTCGGGATAATCTTCCTCCAGCGGATTATTCCACGGAATCTGACAAATCAAAGAATCGTCCTTAGTTTTTATACCGCTTTTTTTTTCACAGATTCCGTCAAATTGGCTTTGAACATTCCCGATAGAAACCTTCTTATTTTTTAAAAACGTTAAAAGAAAAATCAGGAAGCAAGAAAGAAGGTTTATTTCATATCTCACCTTCTGACACAACTCAAACAGAGACACGACTGTTTCCTTAAAAACACAAAAAAAAAAAAAAAACGAAAAGAAAGGAGGACCCACTACTAAACAGAGGAGACGAGAGGGAAAAATATACTAGAAATAAAGACAAACAGTTAATATGGGAATATTAAACACAAAACTTCGCCCTTTTCTTAATTTCAAGATAAAAGGTAAAAGAACAACAAAAAATCTTTAGCAGTTTCGTGTCCCTCAATATACAATGAATGACTATTAAAAAAGCTAAAAAGTTGCACGGAATGTCCTCCTACAAGGTTAGTTGGATTTTAACTATTTTTTTTTTCATATTCGATCTTAAGCAGTTTTTTTTCTCGCACTAGATCCCAAATAAAAAAACAAATAAATAATCTATGGTTGTACAATCTTGCTCCAACTATAGAAATAAACAAAAATAAAACAGCCACTTTATTTGATAGATTCATCGCAACTGAAGAGACAGAGCCATATTTCTAGAACATTTCGGCAGCGTTATTTCAACTCCAAAATTAAAACAATGAACCAATCAAATAAGCCTCGCACCAACTATATAAAAAAAGAGAAAAAAGAAACAAGAAATGCCGGGTTAATTCAGTTGGTCAACACTACTATTTCACTTAGTCCATAAGTCATTTACACCCGAAAAAACTGCTTCCATTCAATATAAGATTTATTTAACGATTGGCGTTTTTCAACTGGTTGGAGAGCCAATCCAGACCTTCATAGAGACCATCTCCACTAGTAGCGCAAGTAGCCTGGATGTACCAGTTGCGATTGCGAAGTGAGTGCAGACCCAATTTATCTGTAATTTCAGCGGCATTCATCGCATTGGGTAAGTCCTGGAGAAAAAGACGCAATTATACAGTGAATATATCACACACGTTCTTCAAATGTAACACAACTCAAAGACACTGACGAAAACAGCACTCCCTTTTGAGACTCAAAATTTTGAAGCTCAAGAGGGGGCTTACCAAGACAGTGGACAAACGTCTGGATAAAATGGATACCAGACAGTCAATACATACCACGTATGGATACCATGGCAATGAAAACATATAATAGGTTGTTTTATACCAAGGTCACCTCTGATCAATTTTGTGCCCATGAACAAGCATCACTGGCTTAACTTTTAAAGAGTTGATTCGAAAATCCATCCTATTTTTGGTTGTTTGGGGATATTAATGGGAATTGTAATATTTAGACGCAAATTCGTAACATAGTTTGAACAAAAAAACATATTATGGCAGAAACAATTTGTTAATAGAAATATGGAAGAATATAGCCTTTTTTTGTTGCATAATAGCACATTAAAAAGGGACATTTATATCATGAAGCTTCAACAAAGTAAAAAATGTATATTACACACTAGCAAAATAAGTTATGAGCTAGCTTAAAAAAATATATGCAAGTCTTGGATTCAGTGCTGTTTAAGTTATTTTTTTCACTCTCTTTGATTTTTTCTGCATTCTTTGATCTGGCTTAAGTCTAATATTGGCGAGGAAAGATGTAAAACTATAAGAATTTTTGCTGTGCTATGGCTTGTCTAATCATGTTTAGAAGTTTTCGCTTTTAAGAAATTCTGAATTCCTCACGCACTATATACACCTTTTAAGCTACAGGAAGTGGACTGCCCACTCTACACATTAGGGGGGGGGGGGGGGGCTATTGTACATACAATTATACAGATGTAAATTCTTTGCACGATTCCAATCTTAATAAGAAGAAAACCATTATTTCTCTGAAGGTGTACCTATTGTGAATTGACAACTCGTACAATTTGGGGCACTTACCATTGGGACTGTGTGGGACTATACTTCCCACTATAGGCGTTGTTTTTACCGGATGAAAAAGCATGTCATGGGAGTGACTGGGGACATAAAAGGAATTCGCCCTTTTATTACTTTTAATTTCATTAAAAAGATGTTAAAACTTTCAACTTCCAATCAATGAGTCCAAGTTACTCTTCCAATCAATGAGTCCAAGTTACTTCAGCCATCCGTTCTATACGAAGCGGCTGGGTATAGTGCTCTTTAGCAAGCCAGCGTACAGTGATGGCTCTGAAAAGCATATTTAGATTTTAAAACGACATTATTAAAATGATAGATCGGCTTATATGTATATAAATAAGACAGAAAGATTGAGGAAGAGAGTGAAAGAAAGAAAAGGGAGAGAGAGAGAGAGAGAGAGAGAGAGAGAGAGAGAGAGAGAGAGAGAGAGAGAGAGAGAGAGAGAGAGAGAGAGAGAGAGAGAGAGAGAGAGAGAGATGAGGAGAGGATAGACCTTACTTGTTTGTTAGCAAAAATCAGAAGTACTGCATCACGAAGTTCATCCTCAGAAAGCATTCGCATCAATTCTTCTCGGGCTTCTCCAACTCGCTCCCTGTCATTACTGTCCACGACAAAAATGAGGCCCTTGAAAAAGAATCAAATGACAAAAAGAGATGACACCAATTCGAATAGGTTGGCTTATGTATGTCTATGGTGGCAAATTAGCCCATAACATAACAGTTTAATCAGAGAAAACTAGACAAAACTCGGGTATTAATAAGCAAATAGGCCGTTGTAATGATTATTTGGTATAAACACAGAGTAATACAAGGAAAACTCTAACGCAATACAATCTAAAATGCAACAGATTATTAAGGAAAAAAAATATCACGAAAACATTTTCTTGAAGGTACATTGTGACTGCAATATAAGCATAAAAATGAAGAATAATTTTCGATTATTGAAATAAACTGTCAGTAAAATAATTTTAAAATAAAAGAAAGAAAAAAAAGATCAAGATTAACCGGCAGTTAGTGCACGAATTTCCTACACTGGAACATTCAGGGACTTTATATAGGTGAATTATACACTATACTATACTGATTACGATAAGAACGTACGCTGGACTGTACCTACACACTTTTCACCAGCCTAAAAATGCCCCCTTTTATTATTAACCCCCCCCCCCGGATAAAAATCCTTGTCCTAACTATTAAATTTTTTCCCTACTTACTTTTAAGTACATCATGAAGTAGAAATTTGTGAACAGTTATGTCATCAAAAAAAGCCTGATTGCGAGCATTCTATGGAAATCAGAGGCGAGTAATAAGACCAGCTAGAGAAAATCATCATAAAGATTGACTGAAAAACAAGATTGGCTTGGCTTCCATTCACTTAATTGAATTATTTCAACAAATTGACATTTCTAATTGCTTTTCAGTCATGGTCACGTAATTGCTTTTCAGTCATGGTCACGAACTGTTTAGAGAAATATTATTTATTTCGCAAAGTTACAGATTTACAAAATGCAGGAACCGAGAATTCATAGGCTGTTTTAAGGCCATAACGGTAATAATCTCAATTTTGCTCTAAGAACTGTAAGAACCACTCGCCCAAGACACTTTCCTCCAGTGGCAGCGATCTGCTGTCAAGTCAATCCAATTCTCGCCAGCTTGCAAATATTGCTCAGGTAGCACAAATATCAATGGAAAGTCAAGCTAGCCGGAAAATATTGCCCAACAGTATCACCAAAAATGTATTAATTTTGAAATCATGCAATATTTTGAATCTTATGTAAGGAGGAAGAACTCTCTTTCTGTTTTTCAGCAGTTCAACCAAGGTGGCTCCACTTAAATTGTGCCACAATGGAAATTCATGTTTCTTTCCTGTTACCTGAATGCCAACTGACCAGCCCAATTTCACCCTCAAGAGGGGTTATAAACCACAGAGATGGGATTGATTGATATCCAATCCTTCCTCAAAAGCATTTTCTGATGACAGTCAGTCTAAATTGGCCTTCCTGGCTTTCATATAGTTTGACGTTAACCTAAAGTAAGGAAACCCTCATTCAGCCTTCCAGAAATTTCCCAGGCCCTCACCGATATTTATGATAAACCAATGCCCAATGCTTCACCTTAAGAAAAAAAACACACAAGTTTAAGCTTAAGTGACTCCAGAGGCAAAAGACATCAAATCTCGTTGTCCATCATTATCAAGAAGACATGGATGCTGTAGCCTCAAAATTATTCTCCAGTCTTCAGGAGTCTAACAGTCGATAACACACTAAAAAGACTTCTTAGATGAAGTATTGACATGGCTTAACCTTGTAACAAGGAATTTTTAGGGACTTTAGAGACCTTGTGACAGCCCTGATATATATATATATATATATATATATATATATATATATATATATATATATATATATATATATAATATATATATATATATATATATATATATATATATATATATATATATATATATATATATATATATAATTTCTGAGACCACACTGGCTAATCATGATAAACAAAAAATCGCGAAGAAAGGAAGAAAACGAGGACAATTAACAGCCAGTGAAAAAATTAAAAAATTATGCAAATATTTCGGTCAATACCTCTGCTTGACCGTCCTCAGTACAGAATAAAACTGATAAAAATATAAAAAACCAAACCTTAAAATAAAAACACCAAACTAAAATTGGACGACCCTTTCCTAGTAACGGTGAAAGGGTAACTGAAAAAAAAAAAACAAGTCTAAATGGCATTTCAGAATTTCATTTTGCGTAAAGCAGTTTTAAAGGCTGATCGCTTTCCAGTTTGATTGTTATCGGAGACTCTATTCGATTGCACAATATAACTTTGTGGATGTTTGTAAAAACGATCAGAATTAATAATTTTTTTTTCATAAATGGGACTTAGAAAAATTTCTCCAGTGTCTCTATTGAGAGCTACTTTTTGGTGAATGTGCTTTTTTATTTCAACTGCCTCCCTGAAAACTTGCGTGAGACCTTTAACGGGGGCAACGATAGAGGCCTCGTCAAACAAAATGAAATGGTGTGTATTCTCGTACACATGTTGCTCCAAGGCGGAATCAAAAACCTCAGGCCTTTGGCGTAACCTCATTGCCTTGTCGATTGAGGACTTGTGCTCAGAAAACCTCTCCCCCAATTGCTGTTGGGTTCTACCAACATAAAAACAGCCACAAGAACAAGGAATTCTATAAACACCACTACCCAGAATGGGGCTGGTTTTATCTTTGCCGTTGTTAAAAAAGTTCTGAGTAATATTTGAATTTTTAAAGGCGACGCTAAGTTTATGTTTTTTAAGGATTCTTTTCAATTTATCACTTAATTTTGGAATGTAGGGTAGAACAGTGAAAAGTTTCTTATCATCCACCAATGGGACGGTATCTGTTGGGGCTTGTGGACCTGATGCACTCCCCTCTGCCTTTTTTCGTCTTCTGTCTATAATGGTCTCAAGTAATTTTATAGGGTAGCCATTGCAAAATAAAATGTCCTTAATATAGTTCAATTCTGAGTCTATGTGAGGCTCTGAGCATATTCTTATTACTCGGTCAACCAAAGAAATAACAACTCCTCTTTTTATGCAGGGAGGACGGTTGGAGGAATGCAAATACCTATCGTTATGCGTAGGCTTTCTATAAATAGAAAATTCAAGGCCAGGAGACTTATTGAAAATTAAAACATCTAGGAAAGGAAGTTTGTGGTTATGTTTTAGTTCTAAAGTGAACTGAAGGTTAGAGTCCAAAGTGTTTAGATGAGTTAAGAAGGAGTTAAATGACTCTCCTCCATGCTCCCACAGAGAAATAACATCATCCACAAACCTACCCCAGAAACGGTGTTTCATCGGAAAATTTTCCAGAGCAGAGATTTCTATGAATTCCATATAAAAAGTTGCCGAAAATGGTGAAAGACTTGTACCCATGGGTAAACCCATAGTTTGGGTGAAAAATTGGTTATTGTATCGGAAATATGAGGAGGAACTATTGCAAAGACGGACGAGACGCATAATAGTTTCTATATCCAGTGTTTTGTAGTCTATTTGATCAATATTTTCTTCTAATTTCCTTTGAAGAGCTAGTTCACATTTTTTAATGTCGCAAGACGTATACATAGAAATGGCATCGAAAATTGCCAAAATTGTATCTTTTTTTATTTCAATGTCTTTTAATATTTCAACAAGGTGAACTGAGTTTCTTATGTATGAAGTTTGTGTTTGCATAAGGGGGCGAAAAAGTGTTGACAACCATTTCCCCAATCTGGCAGTCGGAGAGCTATAAGAAGCCACAATTGGGCGTAGAGGGACTCCATCTTTGTGGATTTTTGGCAGCCCGTAAAATTTAGGAGCTGAACAACCTTTAGGGTAAAATAATTTATGCATTTGTGGAGTAATAAGTCTTTCAGTTTGCAAAATTCCTAGTTCCTTTCGTACTAAACGGGTGAACTTATCGGTGGGGTCTAAATCTATGGGCTTGTAAGTATGGGTGTCAGATAAAATATCTGTAACTTTTGTATTATATGAAGTTTTATCAAGGATAACAATTTTATTTCCTTTATCAGCCCTGGTGATAATGATGTGTGGGTCTTTTTTTAAATTTTTGAGAATTTGTGTTTCCTGATTTTTTGACCTTGGGGAATATGGAATGAAATCAATAATATTCTTAACCACCTCTCCTCGAAGTAAATCTGGATTTTCCACAGCACCACGTGAACCAAACATACCCGCCTCCACATTGGAGACTATCTCTGCGAAATTCACTTGTGTTTGAGGTAGGCAAAATTTAGGTCCCTTGGGCAAAACATAGGTTTCTTCCGGAGTAAGAACTTTTGAAGATAGGTTCTCAATGGCAGGACCAGGACAAAATCTCGGAAGAAAATATCCGGAACTCTGAAATTTTTTGTACTCTAATTTTTCAAACTTTTCTGATAAACGAGCCTTAGCCCTGCAAAAGTCGTGGTGGAAAGTATTCTGAGCTATTCTAGATATCTGCTGAAAATCCATCGGTGAAAGGTTTTGCTGTAGAAAATGTCGAGTTTTTGAAATTGTATTTCTTAGGAAAAAACGTCGTTTTTTTTGGTGTTTTAAAATGTGAAACAAATACTGAAAAACAAACCTATACCTAAATTTCCTTTCGGATTGTGTACCTAGGCTTAGGCGGAAACGAAGAAAATTCTGAAGAACTCTCTTTACTCTACAATGCTGTAAAAATTCTTGTTGATTAATAAGGTTGGAGTGTGTTTTAGAAAAATCAAAATAATTAAGAACAGACCTGGTCAAAAGCTCCCCTTACGCCAGTCGTTAATAATTTCTGAGACCACACTGGCTAATTGAGGGCAACCGCGGTTGCCCTCAAATCTTTTTTTTTTTGGAAGATGGCGTTTAGAGCGCTCAAGTAGCAGCCTGAGCGTCGTCCAATTATAACTTGATTTGTGAATTTTCTCGTGGTTTTTCTGCTGTGATGGTGTAAGTAATCGAAAATTTGACTTTCCTAGTTTCCATTAGTGCACTAATGATGGTATTAAAGAACTGAAAAGCTGACTTATACGAACTGAATTCATCTCGCTGACAGTGGCGCCATCTATTTTGTAATTTGGAGTTTAATTGGAGATGGCGTTCCAGAGCGCTCAAATAGCAGCCTGAGCGTCGTACAAGTATAGCTTTATTTGTGAATTTTCTCATGGTTTCTTTTCTGCTGTGGTGGTATGAATAATTGAAAATTTGACTGTCATAGTTTCCATTAGTGCAATAACGATGGCATTAAAGTACGGAAAAGCTGATTTATACGAACTGAATTCATCTCGTCTGACAGTGGCGCCATTTATTTTCATTAACTTAAGGCTCTTTCGACTGTTGAGAAAGCCGCCAGATGTCAATCCAAGTCAACAGCGATCCAAGCGTAGCCACAGAGGGACAAGAGGAGGCCAAAGAAATAAAAATTGTGCTATCCCTGTTCTCGTTTCTAACAACAGAGCGAGGTCTCTCAGTACAGCAAGGGAACGTATTCTGACAGTAGTTAACTGCATCCCTCCTAGTGAAATCCCTCCTTCGCTTCGTCCGTGGTACGCTGACCCAGTATCGTCCCTGTCAAGTTCCCCACCCCCCCTAACACCTGAGTTTTTCTTGTCGAAGTGCAGACTTCCCAATATCCTCGTATGTAATGCCCGATCACTAAACAATAAAACCGACGAACTTGAAGTAGTTCTCAAACAGACGAGTTCCCCCATTGCTGTTATCACAGAATGTTGGGATATTAACGATGAAACCGGGCATATCAAGGGGTACAAGTGTTTTTTTAATACGAGACGCGACCGAGGGATTAACCGACGAGGCGGTGGGGTCGGACTGTACTTTCGGGAAGACTTACCTTGTAAATTACTAAGTCAGCCCAGTGAATCATGCCATGAAGTAATTTGGGTCGAATGTAAACCAAAGCGCCTATCAAAGCGATATTCGTGCTTGGTTGTAGCTGCAGTTTACTACCCCGAAAGTGCAAAGAACAGAAAAGAACTGATCCAGTATATCCAAAACTGCACTGATGACCTACGCCGCAGACACGCAGCGCCTGCTTTTGTAATCGCTGGTGATTTCAATCAGACTAATAAGGCATGGGTCTCCAGCATGCTTGACCTTAAGCAAGTTGTCTCAATCCCTACTCACGTCAGTGGTAGTATATTAGATCTTATTTTCACGAACATTCCCGATTATTACGAAGTACCCTTCTCTCTCGGTCCGTTGCATAACTCTGACCATAACACACTTCTTTGGAAGGCCAAAGTTGGCCTTCCAGCACCACGTAAAGTAAAAATTACCACTCGACCTATGACTAAAGAGGCAATTCGTTCCTTTGGACAGTGGATTGGGACGTTTGACTTTGATGAGATTTGCTCTATGACAGATATCGACCAGAAAGTTGATACTTTCAACTCTTTGCTGTCATGTAAATATCACGAACATTTCCCTGAGAAAAAAATAACTGTTAGTGATACTGACAAACCTTGGGTAACACCCGATCTAAAGAAGCTTATATTAACTCGCTGCCAGTTACATCGCAGTGGGGATATTGTTCAAGCAAACAAACTTCGTAACCGCATTGTTAAACTGTTACGAGCAGCGCAGAAAAGGTACGTTCATGACAAAGTCTCGCCTCTCCTTCAAGGTGAGCCCCGTAGGTGGCACTCTGAAGTCAAGCGTCTTACCGGTAAACGTACCACCAGTGAAATTAAGATACAGAAAGACGACAGAACGCTGATAAAATCAGCCGAAGTGAACGCCTTTTTCACTTCAATCTGTACTACTCACCCGTCCTTCACCGAAGCCGAAATCGAAGCCCTCATTGCTGACGTCTCTGAAGATACAATCGTTGAAGTATCCGAGTTCGCGGTGTATAAAGAACTTCAAAAGTTAAAAAGCAACTGTGCTTCTTACCCAGGAGAATTGCCAGTTAAACTTTTAAGAGAATATTCTATGTTTTTAGCAAAACCACTCTCATCAGTGATCAATCAGTCGTTCAAGGAGCACAAATTCCCGAGTGCTTGGAAAAAGCCTACGTCCGCGTCTTACCTAAAGTCAAAGACCCGAAGTCCTGCAATCAGCTTCGTCCGATTTCTATTACGCCTAATATGGCTAAAGTGACTGAATCTTTTATTTATAGAGAGCTCCTAGCCCAAGTTCAGCCAGCCCTAGATCCGTTTCAGTACGGCTGCTTGAAAGGGAGTAGTACGACGCATTATCTAGTACGTCTCTACCACCTGATTACCGAGTGGTTGGACAAAGGCAGTAGCCTCGTTGACCTGCTTTTAGTCGACTATCGTAAGGCTTTTGACTTGATCCGCCACTATACAGCAGCAAATAACCTCAAAAAGATGGGCGCTAGGAAGCATATTTTGCTCTTAGTTGTTGACTTCCTGCGTAACCGCTGTCAGTGTGTCTATGCTCTCTTCCCTAGTGACTTAAACTCTGAGTGGGCTGAACTAACGTGTGGCGCACCACAAGGCACTAAGCTGGCAGCTCTTTTGTTTTTAGCGGTAATTAACTACATTATCCTCGAGTTTGAAGACAGATTCAAATACGTGGACGATCTCTCCCTACTTCTGAAATATCTTGCTGAAAAGTCAGACGTGTATCCCCAGTTCAGCAGTGAGATCAGGAACTCCTTTCTCGAGGCGTGTAGCATTAACGACCTCCAGCTTAATATGAATAAAACAAAAGTCATGAGGTTTAATCCGCTTAAGCGTGACCTCTCATGCCCGGTTCCTTGGTACCCTACTACCTCAACCTCAGTGATTCTCGGGGTTACTTTCAGTGAAGACTGTTCATTTAGCGCGCACATCGCCGGCCTTGTAAAAAAAGGTAGGTGCGCAGGACAGTCGCTTAGTACCATTCGCCGTTGGGGGTTATCAACTATTAAGAAGAAGATGGGTTTAGTAACGGATTTGAGCCAAAACCTTTATAATTCGATTCCTGGTTGGGGCCCTCAAGCTCATAATATTGAACACCTAAGTGAAGATCTGGAAGCCATTCAAAAACGGGCAGTGAAAGTGATACTAGGCCCGAAATACAACTCTTATGAGGCTGCCCTTAGTACCTTACGACTGCCAACGTTGCGTGATAGGCGCTTACAGTTAATGTGCAATTTTGGGCAGTCCCTTCTTTCGTCCCAGAAACACCGTTCGTTGCTTCCCCCACCTGCACCTATCACCGCCAACACCCGCCATAAAAATCAACTAGTGCCGCCAAAGTGTCGAACAACCCGTCACAGCAATTCTTTCGTGCCTTTTTTTGTCAGTTATTTAAACCGCTAGTGACCAGTTTTATGCAATGTACTAAACAGCGCCATTTAGTCGGGGCTTCGGCCACGGCTACGATAGTTGTTTATAAATAAATGAGTCTATGAGTCTATAATCATGATAAACAAAAAATCGCTAAGAAAGGAAGAAAACGAGGACAATTAACAGCCAGTAAAAAAATTGAAAAAGTATGCAAATATTTTGGTCAAGACCACCGCTTGAACGTCCTCAGTGCAGAATAAAACTGATAAAAATATAAAAACCAAACCTTAAAATAAAAACACCAAACTAAAATTGGACGACCCTTTCCTAGTAACGGTGAAAGGGTAACTGAATAAAAAAAAACAAGTCTAAATGGCATTTCAGAATTTCATTTTGCGTAAAGCACTTTTAAAGGCTGATCGATTTCCAGTTTGATTGTAATCGGAGACTCTATTCGATTGCACAATATAACTTTGTGGATGTTTGTAAAAACGATCAGAATTAATAATTTTGTCATAAATGGGACTTAGAAAAATTTCTCCAGTGTCTCTATTGAGAGCTACTTTTTGGTGAATGTGCTTTTTTAGTAAATTCAGTAAATTCTGAGTAAATTCAAATATTACTCAGAACTTTTTTAACAACGGCAAAGATAAAACCAGCCCCATTCTGGGTAGCGGTGTTTATAGAATTCCTTGTTCTTGTGGCTGTTTTTATGTTGGTAGAACCCAACAGCAATTGGGGGAGAGGTTATCTGAGCACAAGTCCTGAATCGACAAGGCAATGAGGTTACGCCAAAGGCCTGAGGTTTTTGATTCCGCCTTGGCGCAACATGTGTACGAGATTCCACACCATTTCATTTTGTTTGACGAGGCCTCTATCGGTGCCCCCTTTAAAGGTCTCACGCAAGTTTTCAGTGAGGAAGTTGAAATAAAAAAGCACATTCACCAAAAAGAAGTTTTCAATAGAGACACTGGAGAAATTCTTCTAAGTCCCATTTATGACAAAATTATTAATTCTGATCGTTTTTACATACATCCACAAAGTTATATTGTACAATCGAATATTGTGCAATCGAATAGCTGTTAATTGTCCTCGTTTTCTTCCTTTCTTCGCGATGTTTTTGTTTATATATATATATATATATATATATATATATATATATATATATATATATATATATATATATATATATATACATATATATATATATATATATATATATATATATATATATATATATATATATATATATATATATATATATATATATATATGAATAAATAAAAATGAGAAGATACCTGAGTGTTCTGAAAATAATGTCTCCATAGAGGTCGAATTTTGTCCTGACCACCAACATCCCATACAGTGAAGCTAATATTTTTGTACTCCACTGTTTCTACATTGAATCCTAGGAAAGTTTTTACTGTTAGTATTTCTTTATAACCACAAATAAAATAAGTGAAATACTAGTTGAAAAACTAAAGGGCTATAGCATAATAATGACTAAATATAAAGAAATAGGAATTGGGTAATAGAAGCTTGGGCACCCACATAAATTTTACCAGAGGAGTGGGACAGGGGGGGGCAACATATAAATGACAAATTCAACTAAATAAACAAAACAAAAGGATTTCAACAGGGGTACACCCTAGGGAGATAGGTTGAAGGCCCTTCATCAGAGGTCTCGTTTAATATCTTTTTATGCTGGTCCATTCAAGTTTCTATTTTGAAATTTTTCCAGCAAGGTGAATCTTGAAAAAATAACCAATTTGCTTTATCAATTTATTGATTTATTTGAAAGCCTATGGATTGTTATTATTTCAACATTCAGCAAGGTAAATGTTGAAAAAATAACCAATTTGCTTTATCAATTTATTGATTGATTTGAAAGCCTATGGATTGTTATGGGAACCCAGCTGAGTAACCGTATTTCAAACAGTGGGATGTATGAAAAGCGTGGATCAATATCGCATTCTAAGGCCATAATGAGAGAAAGGTTGAGATGGCTAGGGCATGTTTTGCAGATGAAGGATGACAGATTGCCAAAGATTCGCCTTCCTGGCCAACCGTCTAGGGCTAAACAGAAAGCTGGTTGTCCTCAGTTGGGGTGGGAGGCTGAGAAAGATTTAATGGAAACATACTGGGAGGGTGTAAAGAGGGAGGCTATGAATAGATTGGGATAGAGGAGTGTGCATAGCTGTGTTGGCCTCAGGCGGCTTGGTGCTGTGGTGAGTTGTTAGTAGAGTAGTAGTATTGATTTGTTTACCACACTTATGACATACCCCTCCTCCTTTTTTATTTGATAGTAAAGGTTTTTTCATTACTTTAGTTACAGGTATACTGGACAAGCAGTACTTCATTATAGATTGGGTACAGCATTGCGTTTTCCTGTTACTATGGTTTTGCCATGGAGATTTTCATGGGGGAATTTAAATTGTTTCTTGGAGGCAAGTAATATGTTCACACTTATGATGAACAGAGCCAATTTAGTTCTAAATGTTAAACTAAAACCCAAGTAACACAATCCCAACATAAAACACTTGGAGAACCATATTAGTTAACTGCCATCATCATGACGCCAGTACTAAATTGCTTAGTAATTGTTGAGTAGATTGAAAATCCAAAAAAAAATCAACTATAAAAACATCAGAACTTGGCATGGATAGCTGGTTAGTAAAGTTGATGAGTCGGTGCTTTTCTCTTTGTTACTTCTTAACTGTCAGTTTTACTTTTCCTGGATAGAACTAGAAATCCTCATCTTTGATCTTACAACCATGGTTTGATTTTGTTGGCAAATAAAAAAAGTACCAATAAAAACCTTTAAAATATTGCTTGCCCTATGCAGGAAACTCCTCTCCCCCCTCAGAGAATTCTTCTTTTTAAAGGTTTGACATATTTTAATCCTGCATCATGAATACAAAACTACCAATATAAATACCACGTTGTTGCATCAACTTTCAAAAAATAAATGGTACTATTAATTCAGGTAGATGCAGAGTTTTAGAACAATGTAAACTTTCAACACATGCAAGTTAAAAAATATTACATGATAAACTAAACAGCCTACACATTAATATTTTCATGCAGAGTTAAAACCCTGTTTTGATTACAAAAAAGAGAAAAAAAAATCAACATAAGACATAATATTTTGATCCTTGAAAATGTAGTTTGATATGTGTCTTCCTGGAAAATTTCATACCACAGAGGGATTTTCCATTTAGAGGGTACAATACACAAAACCAGTTGACTATCATTTTTTTCCATAGGTGGAAATCTTGGACCCCTGAACTAGCCTACAAGGTGTCAAAGTAGTAGGTAACAGGAAGGAAAAAACATTACCTATTGTGGGAATTGTGGTTACAATTTCACCTAACTTTAACTTATATAAGATGGTGGTTTTTCCAGCTGCATCCAATCCTACCATCAGGATCCTCATCTCTTTTTTGCCAAAAAGGCCCTTAAAAAGGGTGGCAAACACATTACCCATTTTGTTGATATGAAGAGACCTGAAATATAAATATTATATTTCCAATAAGAAGAGAAATTCAGCTGCTTTCCCAATTTATAGAAAACCCATACTCCATGATAGAAGTTATCATTTCTTTTGCTAATAGGTCTTTTTTGAGTTTTTCCCATTTACACTGGTTTGGAACTTCTATACATGGGATATATTTTGTTTTGCAACCCTTATTTGACAACATATATTGATGATATAATAAAAAAAAAAACAATAGGATGTGTTTTAAATGAAACTGAAGAGCAACATTTTAACCTTAAAAAAAGAAGAAATTATCATATTTGATAGGGTGACAGCTATACTCTCTACATTTTAGTCTATATGCTGACATTTGGCATACCCCATACTGGCTCACATCAACATGCACTAAACGTTGGACAATCAAGGTTTTCTCTGCAAATTTTCCCCCATTAGATCTTAGCTGATTGAAATTCTAAACACAAGAGGCATTATACATCATGGCTCAAGACTAGAGTCCCAATTGCCAGTCATAGAGCCAGCCTCTTGCCCAATAAACAACTAATATATAAAGAATCACAGAGAATAACCTCCAACTTGAACCAACATATTTCCCAAGTAAATACTGCCTTTGCTAATCATCCTGCCAAAGAGCCTCTGAGCAGCAGTGAAAAATATTTCAAGTATCTGGTCTATCTGTTTCCCAGCTTCTGGCTTTTTCACCACACTGAATGTCTAAATAGACAGAAAGTCACAACCCACTGAACAGGAGCGGGTTTCTGTCTAAGTACCCTAATGAGTATGATTGAGTATATGCTTTACCAAGTACCAACCCTGCAGACAAAAAGTTACAGTCTCTTTTTCAAAAATATTCCCTCAACTCTTCTTTAACAGCAAATCCCAAAACAAATTTCCCGTAAGTAACAAGATTAACTTCACAACATCTTACAACTACTGAGTTTTGGATTTCTGTTTACTAACTCCAAGATATTAAACTCATTTGACCTGCAATTGAAATTTATTCAGTGACTCTGTCAGGCAAGCCCTTGAGCAAGTTACAGAAGGAAATCAGGAAAAGTTTTACATCTCACACTTGTTTTGGTTTTTCTTTTTACCAAAAAGGCCCTTAAAAAGGGTGGCAAACACATTACCCATTTTTTGATATGAACAGACCTGAAATATAAACAAGAAGATAAGCAAATCCAATAAGAAGAGAAATTCAGCTGCTTTCCCAATTTATAGAAAACCTATACTCTATGATAGAAGTTACCATTTCTTTTACTAATAGGTCTTTTTTGAGTTTTTCCCAATTACACTGGTTTGGAACTTCTATACATGAGATACATTTTGTTTTGCAGCCCTTATTCAACAACATATATTGATGATATAATATTAAAAAAAAAAAAAAAAAAAAAATATTAGGATGTGTTTTAAATGAAACTGAAGAGTAACATTTTGACCTTAAAACAAGCAGAATTATAAAAAAAAAAACAACCATATTTAATAGGGTGACAGCTATATTCTCAACATTTTAGTCTATATGCTGAAGTTATATTAGTACTTTATTTAAAAAAATTTTTTTTGTTTCAATATATACAAAGCCAAATGCTATTTACAATTGTTTCATTTACTGATTATCTTTCAAAACATTTAAATTATAGATTTGATTATTTGAAGCAGAGGAAAGCAAATCATAGGGTTTCATACTTGTAGCAATTTAATAAAATATCTTTTTGTTGCCTTTTGTCATAACAGTCTTTTGTTAGTGAATTCCATTCTTGAAGCACGGAGAAAGTCACTTTAGCACCAAGGGTGAGAGGCTGATAGGGTAGCACCCCCTCTATTATAACGGCTAATTTCTTATCAATTCAAGTATCAACATTGCTCTTTGTTATGAAGTACATATTATTGTTAGTGTTGTGAAGCAGAATCGTTCTGCTTTAGAACATTAGCCTTAGATTGAATATATGCATGATAAAGTATACCTACAATTTAGATACTTTATGCTAAGTTTAAGACTATATGTCAAAAATTGGGTAATACTTTCCAGGTTGAGGCTGAAGCTTAATGTGTGTTTTGTGATTAGGCTCAACTCTTGACAATCAGTACATTTAAATTGTTTCTGTTGTATATGGCTAAAATAGACAAGCTAACCAAATACTTTAAATGATTTAGACAAAGGCAAAATGATCCATTAATAGGTGGCAAAATAGAGATTTTACAGTGTGCTACTTTAGCTGTTGACCACTTCTAAAGGAAACTTATTAATAAAATGAAATTAATGTCATTAGATTCCTTACTTTATGCAATTTCAAAATATTATGGTTGATTTCCTAACAATGCACCCTAGACCCCTAATGGTCCCAGATGTAGTCATAAAATATGTTTTTTGTTGTTGTTTGTCATCTTGTGACATGTCATATCTTATTTGTTAAAATTGGTTTGAGGTCCTCTTGACCCATAAATTTGTAAGTGATTTCATCTTGCCTTAAATTCCATTATGCAGGTATAAAATGGCATAGATTTCATTAGAATTCTGGGTATAATATGTAAAACAAGGAGACCATTTCATTGCTTACAAAGGGTCAACAAGAACACTACTTGATGTCTTTTTATGCTGTTACCAAATATTTTAGGCCGAATAATCATTTAACTTGCAAATCTAAAACTGGACCCAAAGTGAAAATATAATTATAGCAATTTTATTGAAATTAATTGGTCAGAGTGGCTTTCACAAGTTTTGTGAAATCAATTGAGTAAAACCATGTTAACACAGAATACACAGTGCATCATGAGGTAACAAACAACAACAAAATATATTATCTAGGACAATATTTGGGAACATGATGGCAATGGGAATAATCAATTTTACAAAATGGCCAGTCATTTTAATCTGTTGATGTGGGTGATATTATTATTAACATTACTTCATTTTTATACAAACTAAGACTAATCTTCTTCTGTATTGATTTTACATCATTTATTTCTGTTAGCCTATTTACCTATAAAAAAAAATTGGCTGATAATGCTAGGGAGATGCCCTCTCCCCTTATATGCAACTGCTTGGCCATTCGTTAGATTTTTTTGAGGGGAGGATGTTAAAGCAATGGGCTCTTTTCACATGATCTTCAACTCAGCTTGGTGAGCCTACCCAAAGAAGAAAAATAATGGAAATATTTTTTGACTTCAACTTGAGTTTTCTAGCTCATAAGCTGGATGTTGAAAAACTAGCGCACTATCATAGGCCAAGGTAAACGCTATTGATTTGAGAGCACAGGCCAGTAAAAAATCAGCCTGCAAAATGTGACAAGATCTTTGAAAACTTTTTCTACGTAATAACAAATAATTTCAGGGTAAATTTTCAGTGGTTCAACTCTCAATAAGGAAGTACTATACAGTGAACAAGTGGCAGGAAAATAAAATCATACTATTTAAATACAAAAAGTATACTTAATTTGGGGCACAGTTTATAGAATTAGCAGTATGATCATTCTCTATCTCTCCCATTATAAAAACCCGGACAGGGGTGCGAGTGCTCCGGAGAACGTTTTTGCAGATAGAAACATAGGCGTTATCAGATCTTTTCGCGGGTAGACAAGTCAGATTTCTCTTGGACACGAAACAAATGGAAACCCGCTATTACGAATAATGCACTTGGTAACCATTTCTCAGTGATTGACGATAACAGACTAATCCGCTAAGGCAGAAACAAGTGGGAGGAGCTTTTTGTTCGCACCGAGACCGAAGACCAGAAATTATCTGCGATAAGCTTACTGTCTATAAACTGTGATTTGGGGCATAGATTTGGATAAATTTACAGTTTACAACATAATTTAGCTAGGATGAAAGTGAATATACAACTTGATGCCTTTTTTATGCTCTTTAAGAATTCAATAATTGCTTTTGAGGCAAGTTGCATCATGAGTGCCTAAAGGGGCCCAAAAGGCATCTTGTTTTTGTAACCGCACCAACAAATTATCAGTAGTAGTAAAGGTTTTGAAAAGTAGTTGAAAACATACCATTAGTTTATAGATAAATTGCTCAAAAGTAATTGAATTTGTCTTTATTTTTGAATTAATTAAAAAAAAAAAAAAAAAACAATACATAAATATTTAACAAAATCCGCAGTATTTTACAAACAAAAATGACAAAATCCTTTAAATTAGTCTCCCCTGTAAGGCTATAAGGCAAAAAAAAAAGAAAAAAAAGGCAGAAACAAAACCAAAAAATTAAACAAACACATTCATCAAAAATTTTTAAAATAATACACTCACAACACCAACCTAAACAATCTGTAAGGAACTGTCTGAATTTGGTCTGTCACCAAGTTTATTTTTTGATCCACAGCAACGACAATGCTGTTTTTCAATGCAGAAAATGCTTTCACTTCAAATCAAGATTATCTGGATTTTTCTAATAGCTTGTTTACTGAAATACCTAAAACCTTACCCAGTACCCACTATTATCCTACAACTATACTTTACAAATAATACCATTAGTAGGATTAATTATACAGGGTCATTACCACAACTTACAGAGTTTGACTTTTGTTTTAATGATATAAAATTCATAGAGGTCCCATTGACATAACCCTCATAATACATTTTTGCATATCCCCTAGAAGCCTAAAATTTCCCTGCAAACTTATTGAAAACAGTTTTGATTTGACAATTCATGATTATGGCTTCAATATTTCTCTATCATCAAGCTATTACATGGCTAATTAATTGCTGGGTATTAGCTTGCTAAAGTTAACAATAAATGATTACAACCTTCAAAATCTAAGGGTACCTTCTGAACTAGTATATTTATTACTGATAAGATTTTCACTTTATATAGAGACCACCCCTTCATAAATTCTATAGAAGATTTATCCTTAACTGGTTGGATGGGATATAAAATTACCCCAAATACTTTTATTCTTACGATTTCTCAATAACCCTTGGGGCTGTGATATTGTGGTTCCATGTAATCTCTGAACACCACACAAAGAATCTTTGGTGAGCCTGTTAACTTCTGGCATATCCAGTAAGGAGGTAAGGGGAGTCTGGAGTAGTTTTTTACCCCACCCAACCACTAACATACCAAAAATACAAAAACTGTCAGGGCTAATTATTTTGAAAAATGGTTGTTAGAGGTTCAGAAGGGCTAACATTTGATAGGGATACTATAGCTGTACTACTGTCATAGTTCATCTTTTCTTATACACAGATACTGATGGTCTTTCAACCTTTTTAGCAGGAAATACAGCATTCCTACTGGTCCAAAAGTAATTGTTACCAAGAAGTTGGATATTTTACCCTCCTTTGCCTTTCTATTTTACTTCTTACTTTTTTTAGGAAGTCTAAATGAGTAGCCACAAGAAACTAACTGACGAAGAAGTGATGGAGCTTCTTGAAACCTATATACAGCAGCAACATTTTAAAAAAAATATAAAATAAATTTCTTGTGAACTATTATCTCAATTAATCAGTAGTTGTACTAAACCAATCCTGCTCAAATCATCCTCAGGGCCATACTGTGGTGTTTCTTTTGATCCTGAAACTTTCCCCATAGTAGAGTGCAATCGGTTTTTTGTCTTTGTATTGTCCTTTCTTGTTTTAGTTTTTTTTAGTTTAAAGCTTTTTTTAACAGACAATGATTAGAAGTCATCCAAAAAAAAAATCCCCCCAGATTACACCCCAAGTACCAATGAAACTAATACTCATACTGGCTGTTCGAGCTCACTATCACAAAGTTCACAAGATAGCTCCAATTCTGAGAATAGGACACTGATCAGTGTAGGGGTTAATGTCACTATAAATGGTGATAATGGGTTTCAAGAGGTCCTTTCTAAAAGCTCTAAAAAAAGAAAAAAAATCTCCCCAATCAAAAGCATTTCCCCTCTCCCCAATCAAAAGCATTACTGCAATAAGAATTGCAATTTTCAAATTGCTAAAATCAATATTCTCTCTTAATATTCACCGTGATGGATCTCTGCTAATAGCTGTCCAAGATCAGAAATCAGCAGACACAATAATTAACCTAAAATCCTTTCTGAATACCCCAATTAATGCATTTAAATGGAACCCAAAACAATCCCCAACAATAATAGTAGTTTATAATGTTCCCCCAGAAATACCCATTCAGGATTTAAAATAATGGCTCTCAGATAGGTGTTGAAACATGATCCCAGTTGAATAAACCAGATAACTTTGCAAATCCAACTCCAATGGCCTAAAAAAAAGTAGATCCTTATTATTTGAATTGAAGGAAAAAATCAATGTCACTGAAAATGTATTCCTATTTAGGAAAATCAAACTGCACAAGGAATACAAACCAAAGCCTATCCAGTGTCAGAAGTGTCTCAAACTGGGACACACAACGAACGAATGCAATGAAATTCTCCTAGAGTGTAGTAATTGTAAAGCATTCCATACTAAAGAGTTGACAACTTGCAACAACACTCAGCCTACATGTATCAATGCAAAGGCCCACATAAATCTACCAATAAATCACTATGCCCTGCATATAAGAAAAGAGCACTAACACTCCAAATAGCAACAGAGAAGGCCATCTCATACCCCTTTGCAGCAATGGAAGCAAATGCTGCCCAACAATACCAAATAAAGCCCGTAATGAAACCAACCAAAACCCCTAAGTCAAACGCCCCCCATGCATCCCCTATCCCATCTACAACACCATCTTCTAAGTCACCTAGCTCACATCATTATCAGAAGGAATCACCAAGTCAACAAGCGTCCTTGCCCGGTGAGATGAGGTCAGCCTGCCCCCCCCCCCTCCCAAGAAGAAACAAACCAGAAACACTACCAGGAATTAATCCCTTAACTGACAAACAGGATGCACAACCAAACATGCAATCCCAAATATATGCTTATTCATTCTAAACTGTAATGCAGTTCAGGCCATGAACATACATCAACTACAGAAAACCAAAATCATTGCAGAATTGGCAAAAATCTACATCCCTAATGACATGCTCATTCAAGCAAAAAAAGATCTTGCTTTACTATTAACCAAACTGAACATTGATACACAGTCATATGAAAAATAAATTAACAACACAACACATATCAATACTCCAGTGGAACGTAAGATCACTCACAGAAAATAAGCTAAATGAACTAATATTTTTAATGAATAATAATGCCATTAATATTGCTTGCATCCAGAAAAATCAATTAAACCAAAATCTACAATTTAAGTATCTGAGAAATACTATCCGGTAAAAGAATAGATCATCAAATAGAAAAGGAGGTGGAGTAGCTTTGTTAGTTAAGGCTAATTGAAAATTTTTTGGCATCAATTTTCTAAATTTTACAAACGATGTTGATGCAATGCGTATCAGTTTTTGGTTGAATAATACAGAAATCTACACAATAAACTTTTATAACCCTAATGGCCAAACTACAGCTGCCATGGATTTCTTTAATTATATAAATAATTCTAATATGTTAAAAAATATATCATTATTTGTGGAGATTTCAATGCCCACAGCCTTTTGTGGGGGAATAAACCAGCAAATAAAGCTGGTAAATTGATTGAGCATATGACTTCAAATAATAATGAATTAGCTGTTGCTACCCCTCCAAACCTGAATACATATTTCAACCCCAAAAGTGGCAGATTCTCCACAATTGACCTACAAATTGTGTCATTAAATATTTTGAATAAAATTTATATAAATAAAATTGATAGTCTATGTACTGACCACTTTGCTATAGTTTGCTCCCTATATGACCCTGCTGAAACTCTATCACATACCTCCAAATATATCAACACTAAAGCAAATTGGTCTATGTTCCAAAATAAGGTAAATGATGAAATTGCAAGTTTCACCCAAAATTCATGCATTTCAAACACAACAGTTAACACACATGCTAAAGTTTTGGCATCTTTACTAATAAATACAGCTAATCATGCTATTCTCAGGACAACACCCAAGAAAACCTTCCCTAAACACATTCCCAAAGCATGGTGGACAAATGAGTGCCAAAATAACTGGAGAACAAAAAAGGCAGCTAGGAGAACATTCATAAAAAAAAACATCTCCTACTACATATTTAAAAAAATACAAGCAGAATCTAATCTAAAAAAGATTATAATAAATGCTAAATATAACTACTGGAATAATTGTGCAAATAGTCTCTCCAGAAAAACACATGAGCCAATTATACATAAAGTAATAAGCCACATATGCGGGAAAAAGACTCCCCCCAACCCACTCCTCTATGAGCTTATACATAATAATAACCATTATGACAATGATAAGGAAAAAGCTAAGCTATTTGCAACCCTTTTTGTTAATAAGCTAACATCAAATAATCCCCAATTCCTATGAACCCAAGTTACCAACCACGCCCAGGATCCGAGTATATAACTATTCCATTTTCAATCCAGGAAATGAATAATGAAATACATCATATTAGGACCAAAACTAGCGGCAACTAATAAACAAGTTATCAGTAGTAGTAAAGGTTTTGAAAAGTAGTTAAAAACATACCATTAGTTTATAGATAAATTGCTCAAAAGTAATTGAATTTGACTTTATTTTTGAATTAATTAAAAAAAAAAACAATATATAAATATTTAACAAAATCCACAGTATTTTACATACAAAAATGACAAAATCCTTTAACTTAGTCTCCCCTGTAAGGCTCTAAGGCCAAAAAAAAGAAAAAATAAGGAGAAACAAAACCAAACAATTAAACAAACACATTCATCAAAAATTTTTTTTAAATAATACACTCACAAAACCAACCTAAACAATCTGTAAGGAACTGTCTGAATTTGATCTGTCACCAAGTTTATTTTTTTATCCACAGCATTGTTCTTCAATGCAGAAAATGCTTTCACTTCAAATCAAGATTATCTGGATGTTTCTAATAGCTTGTTTACTGAAATACCTAAAACCTTATCCACTATTATCCTACAACTATACTTTACAAATAATACCATTAGTAGGATTAATTATACAGGGTTATTACCACAACTTACAGAGTTTGACTTTTGTTTTAATGATATAAAATCCATAGAGGTCCCATTGACATAACCCTCATAATACATTTTTGCATATCCCCTAGAAGTCTAAAATTTCCTTGCAAACTTATTGAAAACAGTTCTGATTTGACAATACATGGTTATGGCTTCAATATTTCTCTATCATCAAGCTATTACATGGTAATTAATTGCTGGGTATTAGCTTGCTAAAGTTAACAATAAATGATTACAACCTTCAAAATCTAAGGGTACCTTCTGAACTAGTATATTTATTACTGATAAGAGTTTCACTTTATATAGAGACCACCCCTTAATAAATTCTATGGAAGATTTATCCTTAACTGGTTGGATGGGATATAACATTACCCCAAATACTTTTATTCTTAAGATTTCTCAATAACCCTTGGGGCTGTGCTATTGTGGTTCCATGTAATCTCTGAACACCACACAAAGAATCTTTGGTGAGCCTGTTAACTTCTGGCATATCCAGTAAGGAGGTAAGGGGAGTCTGGAGTAGTTTTTTACCCCACCCAACAACTAACATACCAAAAATACAAAAACTGTCAGGGCTAATTATATTGAAAAATGGTTGTTAGAGGTTCAGAAGGGCTAACATTTGATAGGGATACTATAGCTGTACTACTGTCATAGTTCACCTTTTCTTATACATAGATACTGATGGTCTTTCAACCTTTTTAGCAGGAAATACAGCATTCCTACTGGTCCAAAAGTAATTGTTACCAAGAAGTTGAATATTTTACCCTCCTTTGCCTTTCTATTTTACTTCTTACTTTTTTTAGGAAGTCTAAATGAGTAGCCACAAGAAACTAACTGACGAAGAAGTGATGGAGCTTCTTGAAACCTATATACAGCAGCAACATTTTAAAAAAAATATAAAATAAATTTCTTGTGAACTATTATCTCAATTAATCAGTAGTTGTACCAAACCAATCCTGCTCAAATCATCCTCAGGGCCATACTGTGGTGTTTCTTTTGATCCTGAAATTTTCCCCATAGTAGAGTGCAGACGGTTTTTTGTCATTGTATTATCATTTCTTGTTTTAGTTTAAAGCTTTTTCCAATAGGCAATGATTAGAAGTCCTCCAAAAAAAAGTGCCCCCAGATCCAACCCCAAATACCAGTGAAACTGATACCCACCTTGGCTGGTCAAGCTCACTATCTCAAAGTTCACATGGTAGCTCCAATTCTGAGAATACGATAATGATCAGTGTAGGGGCTAATGTCACTATAAATGATGATAATGAGTTTCAAGAGGTCCTTTCTAAAAGCTCTAAAAAAAGAAAAAAAATCTCCCCAATCAAAAGCATTTCCCCTCTCCCCAATCAAAAGCATTACTGCAATAAGAGTTGCAATTTTAAAATTGCTAAAATCAATGTTCTCTCTAAATACTCACCGTGATGGATCTCTGCTAATAGCTGTCCAAGATCAGAAATCAGCAGACACAATAATTAACCTAAAATCCCTTCTGAATACCCCGATTAATGCATTTAAATGGAACCCAAAACAATCCCCAACAAAAATAGCAGTTTATAATGTTCCCCCAGAAATATCCATTCAGGAGTTAAAAAAAGGGCTCTCAGATAGGGCTGGCAACACAATCCCAGTTGAAGATGTTACCCAACTTGGCAAACCAAACTCTAATGGCCTAAAAACAAGTAGATCCTTCTTATTTACACCAAGTCACTAAGGAATCACCAAGTCAACAAGCCTCCTTGACCGGTGAGATGAGGTCAGCCGGCCCCCCCCCCCTCCCAAGAAGAAACAAACCAGAAACACTACCAGGAATTAATCCCTTAACTGACAAACAGGATGCAAAACCAAACATGCAATCCCCAAATATATGCTTATTCATTCTAAACTGTATTGCAGTTCAGGCCATGAACATATATAAACTACAGAAAACAAAAATCATTGCAGAATTGGCAAAAATCTACATCCCTAATGACATGCTCATTCAAGCAAAAAAAGATCTTGCTTTACTATTAAACAAGCTGAACATTGATACACAGTCATATGAAAAATAAATTAACAACACAACACATATCAATACTCCAGTGGAACGTAAGATCACTCACAGAAAATAAGCTAAATGAACTAATATCTTTTATGAATAATAATTCCATTAATATTGCTTGCCTCCAGGAAACTCATTTAACACAAAATCATTAAATTAAGTCTCTGGGATATACTATCCTGAGAAAGGATAGATCATTAGAGAGAAAAGGAGGTGGAGTAGCTTTATTAGTTAAAAATAATATAAAATTCTGTGGCATCAACTTTCCAGATTTTGCAAATGATGTTGATGCAATTGGTATCAGTGTTTGGCTGAATAATACAAAGACCTACATAATAAGCTTTTATAAGCCTAATGGCCAAACTACAGATGCCATGGATTTCTTTAATTATATAAATAATTCTAATATGTTAAAAAATATATCATTATTTGTGGAGATTTCAATACCCACAGCCTTTTGTGGGGGAATAAACCAGCAAATATAGCTGGTAAATTGATTGAGCATATGACTTCAAATAATAATGAATTAGCTGTTGCTACCCCTCCAAACCTGAATACATATTTCAACCCCAAAAGTGGCAGATTCTCCACAATTGACCTACAAATTGTGTCATTAAATAATTTGAATAAGATTTATATAAATAAAATTGATAGTCTATGAACTGACCACTTTGCTATAGTTTGCTCCCTAAATGAACCTGCTGAAACTATCACATACCTCTAAATATATCAACACTACAGCAAATTGGTCTATGTTCCAAAATAAGTTAAATGATGAAATTACAAGTTTCACCCAAAATTCATGCATTTCAAACACAGCAGTTGACACACATGCTGAAGTCTTGGCATCTTTACTAATAAATACAGCTAATCATGCTATCCCCAGGACAACACCCAAAAAAACCTTCCCTAAACACATTCCCAAAGTATGGTGGGCAAATGAGTGCCAAAATAAATGGAGAACAAAAAAGGCAGCTAGGAGAGCATTCATAAAAAAACCTCACCTACTACATATTTAAAAAAAATACAAGCAGAATCTAATCTAAAAAGGACTATAATAGATGCTAAATATAAATACTGGAATAATTTTGCAAATAATCTCTCCATAAAGAACCCTGAGCAAATTATACATTAATTCATAAGCCAAATCTGTTAAGAAAAAATTTCACCCAACCCCCTCATGCTTGAGCGCAAACATAATAATACTCATTATACCAATGATAATTCAAAACCTAAGCCAATTGCCAATCTTTTTGTTAATAAACTAACATCAAATAGTCCCCAATTCCTATGAACCCAAGTTACCAACCACGCCCAGGATCCGAGTATATAACTATTCCATTTTCAATCCAGGAAATGAATAATGCAATGCATCATATTAGGACCAAAACTAGCGGCAGCTAATAAACAAGTTATCAGTAGTAGTAAAGGTTTTGAAAAGTAGTTAAACACATACCATTAGTTTATAGATAAATTGCTCAAAAGTAATTGAATTTGACTTTATTTTTGAATTAATAAAAAAAAAACAATATATAAATATTTAACAAAATCCACAGTATTTTACATACAAAAATGACAAAATCCTTTAACTTAGTCTCCCCTGTAAGGCTCTAAGGCCAAAAAAAAGAAAAAATAAGGAGAAACAAAACCAAACAATTAAACAAACACATTCATCAAAATTTTTTTTAAATAATACACTCACAAAACTAACCTAAACAATCTGTAAGGAACTGTCTGAATTTGATCTGTCACCAAGTTTATTTTTTTATCCACAGCATTGTTCTTCAATGCAGAAAATGCTTTCACTTCAAATCAAGATTATCTGGATGTTTCTAATAGCTTGTTTACTGAAATACCTAAAACCTTACCCACTATTATCCTACAACTATACTTTACAAATAATACCATTAGTAGGATTAATTATACAGGGTTATTACCACAACTTACAGAGTTTGACTTTTGTTTTAATGATATAAAATCCATAGAGGTCCCATTGACATAACCCTCATAATACATTTTTGCATATCCCCTAGAAGTCTAAAATTTCCCTGCAAACTTATTGAAAACAGTTCTGATTTGACAATACATGGTTATGGCTTCAATATTTCTCTATCATCAAGCTATTACATGGTAATTAATTGCTGGGTATTAGCTTGCTAAAGTTAACAATAAATGATTACAACCTTCAAAATCTAAGGGTACCTTCTGAACTAGTATATTTATTACTGATAAGAGTTTCACTTTATATAGAGACCACCCCTTAATAAATTCTATGGAAGATTTATCCTTAACTGGTTGGATGGAATATAACATTACCCCAAATACTTTTATTCTTAAGATTTCTCAATAACCCTTGGGGCTGTGCTATTGTGGTTCCATGTAATCTCTGAACACCACACAAAGAATCTTTGGTGAGCCTGTTAACTTCTGGCATATCCAGTAAGGAGGTAAGGGGAGTCTGGAGTAGTTTTTTACCCCACCCAACCACTAACATACCAAAAATACAAAAACTGTCAGGGCTAATTATTTTGAAAAATGGTTGTTAGAGGTTCAGAAGGGCTAACATTTGATAGGAATACTATAGCTGTACTACTGTCATAGTTCATCTTTTCTTATACATAGATACTGATGGTCTTTCAACCTTTTTAGCAGGAAATACAGCATTCCTACTGGTCCGAAAGTAATTGTTACCAAGAAGTTGAATATTTTACCCTCCTTTGCCTTTCTATTTTACTTCTTACTTTTTTTAGGAAGTCTAAATGAGTAGCCACAAGAAACTAACTGACGAAGAAGTGATGGAGCTTCTTGAAACCTATATACAGCAGCAACATTTTAAGAAATTTAAAATAAATTTCTTGTGAACTATTATATCAATTAATCAGTAGTTGTACCAAACCAATCCTGCTCAAATCATCCTCAGGGCCATACTGTGGTGTTTCTTTTGATCCTGAAATTTTCCCCATAGTAGAGTGCAGACGGTTTGTTATCATTGTATCATCCCTTCTTGTTTTAGTTTAAAGCTTTTTCCAATAGGCAATGATTAGAAGTCCTCCAAAAAAAAAGTGCCCCCAGATCCAACCCCAAATACCAGTGAAACTGATACCCATCTTGGCTGGTCAAGCTCACTATCTCAAAGTTCACATGATAGCTCCAATTCTGAGAATAGGACAATGATCAGTGTAGGGGCTAATGTCACTATAAATGATGATAATGAGTTTCAAGAGGTCCTTTCTAAAAGCTCTAAAAAAAGAAAAAAAATCTCCCCAATCAAAAGCATTTCCCCTCTCCCCAATCAAAAGCATTACTGCAATAAGAGTTGCTATTTTCAAATTGCTAAAATCAATGTTCTCTATTAATATTCACCATGATGGATCCCTGCTAATAGCAGTCTAAGATCAGTAATCAGCAGACACAATATTCAGCCTAAAATCCCTTCTGAATACCCCAATTAATGCATCTAAATGGAACCCAAAACAGTCACCAACAAAAATAGTATTGTATAAGTGGCTCTCATAAATATCCATTCAGGAGTTAAAAGAAGGGCTCTAACATAGGGCTGGCAACATAATCCCAGTTTAAAATTATACACAACTTGGCAAACCTAACTCCAATGGTTTAAAAACATGTAGGTCCTTCTTATTTACACTAAGTCACTAAGGAATCACCAAGTCAACAAGCGTCCTTGTCTGGTGAGATAAGGTCATCATGCCCCCCCCCTCCCCAGAAGAAACCCACCCGAAACCCGACTCGGCAATAATACCTTAGACGACAAACGCGATGCACACCCAAATAAGTATTTCCCAATTATATACTTATTAATTCTAAACTATAATTCAGTTCAGGCCATGAACATACATCAACTACAGAAAAAAAAAAATCATTGCAGAATTGACAAAAATCTACATCCCTAATGACATGCTCATTCAAGCAAAAAAAAGATCTTGCTTTACTATTAACCAAACTGAACATTGATACACAGTCATATGAAAAATAAATTAACAACCCAACACATCTCAATACTCCAGTGGAACGTAAGATCCCTCACAGAAAATAAGCTAAATGAACTAATATCTTTTATGAATAATAATTCCATTAATATTGCTTGCCTCCAGGAAACTCATTTAAACCAAAATCAATAAATTAAGTCTCTGGGATATACTATCCTGAGAAAGGATAGATCATTAGAGAGAAAAGGAGGTGGAGTAGCTTTATTAGTTAAAAATAATATAAAAGTAAGTGGCATCAATTTTCTAGATTTTGTAAATAATGTTGATGTAATTGGTATCAGTGTTTGGCTGAATAATACAAAAACCTACATATTAAGCTTTTATAACCCTATTGGCGAAAATACACCTGACATGGATTTCTTTAATTATATAAATAATTCTAATATGTTAAAAAATATATCATTATTTGTGGAGATTTCAATACCCACAGCCTTCTGTGGGGAAACAAACCTGCAAATAAAGCTGGTAAATTGACTGAGCATATGACATCAGATAATAATGAAATAGCTGCTGCTACTCCTCCAAATATGAATACATAATTCGATACTATAAGTGGCAGATTCTCCGTAATTGACCTTCAAATTGTGTCATTAAATAATTTGAATAAAATTTATATAAATGAAATTGATAGTCTATGTACTGACCACTTTGCTATAGTTTACTCCCTAAATGAACCTGCTGAAACTCTATCACATACCTCCAAATATATCAACACTAAAGCAAATTGGTCTATATTCCAAAATTAGCTAAATGATGAAATTACAAGTTTCACCCAAAATTCATGGATTTCAAACACAACAGTTGACACACATGCTGAAGTCTTGGCATCTTTACTAATAAATACAGCTAATCATGCTATCCCCAGGACAACACCCAAGAAAACCTTCCCTAAACACATTCCCAAAGTATGGTGGGCAAATGAGTGCCAAAATAAATGGAGAACAAAAAAGGCAGCTAGGAGAGCATTTATAAAAAAAACATCACCTACTACATATTTAAAAAAATTACAAGCAGAATCTAATCTAAAAAGGACTATAATAGATGCTAAATATAAATACTGGAATAATTTTGCAAATAATCTCTCCATAAAAACACATGAGCCAATTAAACATAAAGTCATAAGCCACATCTGTGGGAACAAGACTTCCCCCAACCCACTCCTGTATGAGCTTATACATTATAATACACATTATGACAATGATAATGAAAAAGCTAAGCTATTTGCAACTCTTTTTGTTAATAAGCTAACATCAAATAGTCCCCAATTCCTATGAACCCAAGTTACCAACCACGCCCAGGATCCGAGTATATAACTATTCCATTTTCAATCCAGGAAATGAATAATGCAATACATCATATTGGGACCAAAACTAGTGGCAGCTAATAAACAAGTTATCAGTAGTAGTAAAGGTTTTGAAAAGTAGTTAAAAACATACCATTAGTTTATAGATAAATTGCTCAAAAGTAATTGAATTTGACTTTATTTTTGAATTAATAAAAAAAAAAAAAAAACAATATATAAATATTTAACAAAATCCACAGTATTTTACATACAAAAATGACAAAATCCTTTAACTTAGTCTCCCCTGTAAGGCTCTAAGGCAAAAAAAGAGAAAAAATAAGGAGAAACAAAACCAAACAATTAAACAAACACATTCATCAAAAATTTTTTTAAAATAATACACTCACAAAACCAACCAAAACAATCTGTAAGGAACTGTCTGAATTTGATCTGTCACCAAGTTTATTTTTTTATCCACAGCATTGTTCTTCAATTCAGAAAATGCTTTCACTTCAAATCAAGATTATCTGGATGTTTCTAATAGCTTGTTTACTGAAATACCTAAAACCTTACCCACTATTATCCTACAACTATACTTTACAAATAATACCATTAGTAGGATTAATTATACAGGGTTATTACCACAACTTACAGAGTTTGACTTTTGTTTTAATGATATAAAATCCATAGAGGTCCCATTGACATAACCCTCATAATATATTTTTGCATATCCCCTAGAAGTCTAAAATTTCCCTGCATCCTTATTGAAAACAGTTCTGATTTGACAATACATGGTTATGGCTTCAATATTTCTCTATCATCAAGCTATTACATGGTAATTAATTGCTGGGTATTAGCTTGCTAAAGTTAACAATAAATGATTACAACCTTCAAAATCTAAGGGTACCTTCTGAACTAGTATATTTATTACTGATAAGAGTTTCACTTTATACAGAGACCACCCCTTAATAAATTCTATGGAAGATTTATCCTTAACTGGTTGGATGGGATATAACATTACCCCAAATACTTTTATTCTTAAGATTTCTCAATAACCCTTGGGGCTGTACTATTGTGGTTCCATGTAATCTCTGAACACCAAACAAAGAATCTTTGGTGAGCCTGTTAACTTCTGGCATATCCAGTAAGGAGGTAAGGGGAGTCTGGAGTAGTTTTTTACCCCACCCAACCACTAACATACCAAAAATACAAAAACTGTCAGGGCTAATTATTTTGAAAAATGGTTGTTAGAGGTTCAGAAGGGCTAACATTTGATAGGAATACTATAGCTGTACTACTGTCATAGTTCATCTTTTCTTATACATAGATACTGATGGTCTTTCAACCTTTTTAGCAGGAAATACAGCATTCCTACTGGTCCAAAAGTAATTGTTACCAAGAAGTTGAATATTTTACCCTCCTTTGCCTTTCTATTTTACTTCTTACTTTTTTTAGGAAGTCTAAATGAGTAGCCACAAGAAACTAACTGACAAAGAAGTGATGGAGCTTCTTGAAACCTATATACAGCAGCAACATTTTAAGAAATTTAAAATAAATTTCTGGTGAACTATTATCTCAATTAATCAGTATTTGTACCGAACCAATCCTGCTCAAATCATCCTCAGGGCCATACTGTGGTGTTTCTTTTGATCCTGAAATTTTCCCCAGAGTACAGTGCAGATGGTTTTTTGTCTTTGTATCATCCCTTTTTGTTTTAGTTTTAAGCTTTTTCCAATAGGCAATGATTAGAAGTCCTCCAAAAAAAAAAGTGCCCCCAGATCCAACCCCAAATACCAGTGAAACTGATACCCACCTTGGCTGGTCAAGCTCACTACCATATCTCGAAGTTCACATGATAGCTCCAATTCTGAGAATAGGACAATGATCAGTGTAGGGGCTACTGTCACTATAAATGATGATAATGGGTTTCAAGAGGTCCTTTCTAGAAGCTCTAAAATAAAGAAAAAAATCTCCCCATTCAAAAGCATTTCCCCTACCCACCCCAAATCCTCCCAACCAAAACTTTGGAATTCACCTGAAATTTACTCCTATTACCCCCTTTGAAATAAAAAAGATTACTGCCGTAAAATTTGCAATTTCCAAATTGCTAAAATCAATGTTCTCTCTTAATATTCACCATGATGGATCTCTGCTAATAGCAGTCCAAGATCAGTAATCAGCAGACACAATAATTAACCTAAAATCCTTTCTGAATCAATTAATGCATCTAAATGGAACCCAAAACAATCCCCAACAAAAATAGTAGTTTATAATGTTCCCCAGAAATATTCATTCAAGAGTTAAAACAAGGGCTCTCAGATAGGGCTGGAAACATAATCCCAGTTGAAGATGTTACCCAACTTGGTAAACCTAACTCCACTAGTCTAAAAACAAGTAGATTCTTCTTATTCACACTGAAGGAAAGAATCAATATCCCGGAAAAAGTATTCCTATTTGGGCAAATCAAACTGCACAAGGAATACAAACCAAAGCCTATCCAGTGTCAGAAGTGTCTCAAACTGGGACACACAACGAACGAATGCAATGAAATTCTCCTTGAGTGTAGCAATTGAAAAGCATTCCATCCTAAAGAGTTGACAGCTTTCAACAACACTCAGCCTACATGTATCAATTGCAAAGGCCCACATGAATCTACCAATAAATCACTATGCCCTGCATATAAGAAAAGAGCACAAACACTCCAAATAGCAACAGAGAAGGCCATCCCATACTCCTTTGCAGCAATGGAAGCAAATGCTGCCCAACAATACCAAATAAAGCCTGTAATGAAACCAACCAAAACCCCCACGTCAAACGCCCCCAATGCATCAAGTACCCTGTATAAAACACCATCCTCTAAGCCCCCTAGCTCACATCCTTATCAGAAGGAATCACCAAATCAACAAGCCTCCTTGCCCAGGGAGATGAGGTCAGCCTGCCCCCCCCCCTCCCAAGACGAAAACAAACCAGAAACACCAGATTTTGCAAATGATGTTGATGCAATTGGTATCCGTGTTTGGCTAAATAATACAAAAACCTACAAAATAAGCTTTTATAACCTTAATGGCCAAACTACAGATGCCATGGATTTCTTTAATTATATAAATAATTCTAATATGTAAAAAAATATATCATCATTTGTGGAGATTTCAATGCCCACAGCCTTTTGTGGGGGAATAAACCAGCATATAAAGATGGTAAATTGATTGAGCATATGACTTCAAATAATAATGAATTAGCTGTTGCTACCCCTCCAAACTTGAATACATATTTCAACCCCAAAACTGGCAGATTCTCCACAATTGACCTACAAATTGTGTCATTAAATAATTTGAATAAAATTTATAGTCTATGTACTGACCCCTTTGCTACAGTTTGCTCCCTATATGAACCTGCTGAAACTCTATCACATACCTCCAAATATATCAACACTAAAGCAAATTGGTCTATGTTCCAAAACAAGCTAAATGATGAAATTACAAGTTTCACCCAAAATTCATGCATTTCAAACACAACAGTTAACACAAACTAAAGTTTTGGCATCTTTATTAATAAATACAGTTAATCCAGCTATCCCCAGGGCAATATCCAAAAAAACTTTCCCTAAACACATTCCTAAAGCATGGTGGACAAATGAGGGCCCAAAAAAATGAATAACAAAATAGGAAGTTAGGAGAATATTCGTAAGAAAACCATCACCTACTACATATTTAAAAAAAAATACAAGCAGAATCTAATCTAAAAAGGACTATAATAGATGCTAAATATAAATACTGGAATAATTTTGCATACAATCTCTCCATAAAAACACATGAGCCAATTATACATAAAGTCATAAGCCACATCTATGGGAAAAAGACTTCCCCCAACCCACTCCTGTATGAGCTTATACATAATAATACCCATTATGACAATGATAATGAAAAAGCTAAGCTATTTGCAACTCTTTTTGTTAATAAGCTAACATCAAATAATCGAAGCAAAATGTCCCCAATTCCTATGAACCCAAGTTACCAACCATGCCCAGGATCTGAGTATATAACTAGTCCATTTTCAATCCAGGAAATGAATAATGCAATACATCATATTAGGACCAAAACTAGCGGCAGCTATGACAATATACACCCTACATGGATAAAGAATCTCACCCCTTTTTACAAACAAGAACTGCTAAATTGTTATAATCACGCTTGGGCATCTTCTATGTTCCCTAATATATGGAAATGTTCGCCCCTCCTACCAATCCTAAAGAAAAATAAACCCAAAGATAACCCTGAATTTAATATGTCCATAATGACTACCCTAGTAATGAAGGAAATAATGGAGAAAAGTGTATAACTCAGACTCCTCGGATTCGCTGAAAAAAATAATATGATCCCTCGAACTCTAAACAAGTTCAGGACACACAACTCCCCGGCATATTATTTTATCTTGCTAACAAATACAATAAATGAATCATTCTCAAAAAATAATGTCCTAGTTGCAGCTTTCCTAGATTTTAAGGGGCATATGACAATGTGAACCACCAAATCCTTTTAAACAAACTTGCAAATCTTAGACTACCCCCCAAGCTAGTATCTTTTATAAAATCTTTCATAGAAGTGCGAAGTTTCATTGTTTGTGTTGGTTCAGCCTCTTCACCCCAAAAGACAATAACCAAAGGCCTACCCCAGGGAGCAGTCCTCAGTTGCCTCCTCTTTGCCCTATATCTCTGGGACATGAACCTACCCTACACAAATCTACAATATGCTGAAGATCTGGTGCTATGGTCATCTGGCAAGACCTTTGAGGTAGCACAGTCAAATCTGCAAAAATCTGCAAAAGTTGTGTTGGTTCAGCCTCTTCACCCCAAAAGACAATAACCAAAGGCCTACCTCAGGGAGCAGTCCTCAGTTGCCTCCTCTTTGCCCTATATCTCTGGGACATGAACCTACCCTACACAAATCTACAATATGCTGAAGATCTGGTGCTATGGTCATCTGGCAAGACCTTTGAGGTAGCACAGTCAAATCTGCAAAAGTCACTTTTCCAATTTGAAAAATTCTCTCAACATTCAGATTTACCCATTGCACCTACCAAGTCAAAAATAATCCAATTTCACTGAAAGCAAAACCATGTTAATGCAAAAGTAACGCTAAATAAAACAACTATTCCAGAAGATAATCATATTAATTACCTAGGTCTCATGCTTGACCAAAAACTTAATTTCCACCTCCACATTTCAAACACAATAAAAAAATGCTATAGAAGCATGAATATACTAAAAAGACTTCATTCCACACCCTGGGACTGTAAGGAGAAAACCTTACTCCAGTTTTATAAATCACATATAAGACCCCATATTGACTATGGGCTCATTGTCTATGGTGCATGTGCAAAGACCCAAACGCCAAAAATTGAAACAACACAAAATGATATAATAGGTCTCATATTTGGTCTTAGGAAACCCACAAGCACCAAGTTTCTGCTTATGGAGAGTGGATTAACAACAATAAGGGAGAGATGTAGCTTTCTCTTGACAAAACATCTTACAAAAATTGAATCAAATAGCTCACACACCCTACATAATTGGTTAAGAAATCCAGCCATGTATAGAGGCATTGCAGATGAGTATGCCAATATTCAGAAGGAGTTCCCTGTACCAGCAAAGTCTATTGCACCCACTTTCCCCCAATCCCCTCCATGGAATTGGTCAATTCCCATAATAAATACTGATTTCTCAAAAGTGAAATAAAGATTTAACCCCCATTGCTTTTGTCCAGAAAAAATTTGCTGAACTTAATACAATTACCTATAAAAATCACTTCCAAATATTTGTTGATGGGTCAAAAATTAATGAGAAGGTAGCAAGTGGTGCTTTCCTTCCTCACCTGAAAATTGCAATGGGTGAGAGATTATATAATAATGTATCTATAATGTCTGCTGAGTTAAATGCCATAATCATGGCATTAGAGCACCTTAAGGAAAACTAACCTTTGATTGCAAATCCAAATAATATTATTGTATACTCCGACTCTTTATCAAGCCTTGAGTTGCTGGCCTCAGCTCCACAGTAATAAGTGTCAATGTTCAACTTAGGACATTGACACTTATCATTGTATAAGTATTATAGATAAAATTGCTTCAAGTGGCATAAGAACTTATTTTCAGTATATTCCTAGCCACTCTGATATAAGTGGTAATCATCAAGTTGATAAAATAGCACGAATTGCTATAAATATTGACCAGCCAAGTGGGAGACCAATCCCAATTAGAGATATTTACCGATGGAGGCTATCAGATATTAATTTTAATAAGATTAACCCTATCCTTTCCCAATAAGTATCTTTCTAAAATTTATCATAGAATTTGTTCTGGAACAAATGGACTAAATTTTCTTGCATTTTTGTATAAGTTTTCTAATTCAAGTGGTTCAATTCCCCTCTTTGCAGGCATTGTAATATGAATAATGAAACAATTGACCATTGCCAATTTGAATGTAATATGCTGACGTCTGCACAACATACCTTGCTTTGTAAACTGTTAAAAAGCTTCAAACACCACAAAATCTCACTATCAGCCAAGAGCTTAGCCAACTATACCTGCACACAGAGCATAGAAATCGACATCTATCATCTCATAATTGAACTCCTAGAGTCAAAAGATCTACTGAAATATATCTGAAAATATCTAATAAATATGAGGCAATCAAGCCAGTAGCTCTGTAGCCCACAGAGTGAAGCAAAAGGAAAAGGGCTAAATAGTATTACTGAAAAGCCCTGATCAAATCTAACAGATGAAGATTGCAATAGGAACCCTAATTTTCAGGCTGAAGAGGACATCAAAGAAGATGTCATAGAAGTTGCTAACAGAGAGGAGGAGGTAGACACCTGTCAAACTTGTTCTTCAGATGTATAGTAGCCCCAGACATCAAGTATATTGAACAAAGATGATGTTCCTTTTGTAAGGCAGTGGAAGAAGCCCATGAGTATATTTATTGGTAAAGATGGCAGAACAAAACAGTCAAAGCAGCCATGTCCAACTTCACATACTTGCTCTTCCAGGGTAGTGGGAACCCTCAGCAAGAACATGCACAAGCTCTCAGCAGCATTTCTTCCACAAAGGTATTATGAGCCTAGTTTTGCTAAGAACACTATTGTATTGTATGGGTCTAGGAAGAACAATATAGTAACTAAATGCATGACCCAAACACAATAGATGTAAACTCAGGCAAGCTGAAGATAGTCAAATTGGTTTAATATTGTGTTGTTCATATTATTGACCTACAAATAAATTAAACATACCACTAGATGACATTTTATGCTCTTTCTGAATATAATAATTGCTTTTCTTGCAAAATCAATTTTAAGCCATTTTAGGACCCTTGAAAATAATAATTTCTATCTATATTTATTTTTTTGTATAAAAATTGGTTGTAATATTTGTTTCAAACTTACTATTTCATTATAAATCCATTTTCTAAAAGTTGTATAATTCATAAGCATTGATTTGTCAAGATAAAGTTGATTAAAAAAAAATTCAAAACAAATATGCCATGTTTTCTTCTTGTTTTGTTAGGCTGCTTAAAAACTGCCATTTCACCTGTATATCAAAAATATCAAAGCTGACAGAAGAAACATGGCAGATAGAAAAATGGAGAAATTGTTTTGAATATTTTATCTCCACATATAAAATTTAGTTGGCAAAGAGAAAGCAAGCCATAAGAAGAATTTTGTATAGGAATTCTGGCAAACTCCTCCATTATAAGATTTCCCCTGAAAACTTCTATGCTGAATCCAATGGTGTCATTTTTATTAAGATTCTATGTCTTTTATGGGTTGTTTCCCCTGTTTTTTTTTTCAAAAATCTGGCAAATTTTCTCAGGCTTGCAGCCTTTGATGGGATAAATAAAAAAATCAGCCATGTTTTATTCTTGTTCTTTTAGGCCACATGAAAACAGCCATATTACTTATATCAAAAAAAAAAAAAAAAAAAAATAAAAGCTGACAGAAGAAACATTGAGGACAGAAAAATAGAGAAATTTTTTTGAATATTTTATCAAACTTAATCCTGATAAATCAATGCTTGTGGATTATATAACTTTAAAAAATTGATTTATAATCAAATAGTAAATTTGAAAGCATAGTTTAAGCCTTCCTTATACCCAAAAACTAAAAATTTTTTAGTCATTTTCAATGACAAAAAAATTGTCAAGATTGATAAAAAAAAACTGTCATTTCACCTGTATGTCAAAAATATCAAAGCTGACAGAAGAAACATGGCAGATAGAAAAATGGAGAAATTGTTTTGAATATTTTATCTCCACATATAAAATTGAGTTGGCAAAGAGAAAGCAAGCCATAAGAAGAATTTTGTATAGGAATTCTGGCAAATTCCTCCAGTGTAAGATTTCCCCTGAAAACCTCTATGCTGAATCCAATGGTGTCATTTTTATTAAGAATCTATGTCTTTTATGGGTTGTTTCCCCTATTTTTTTTTCAAAAATTTGGCAAATTTTCTCAGGCTTGCAGCCTTTGATGGGATAAATAAACAAATCAGCCATGTTTTCTTCTTGTTCTGTTAGGCCCCATGAAAACAGCCATATTACTTGTATAAAAAAAAAAAATCAAAGCTGACAGAAGAAACATTGAGGACAGAAAAATAGAAATTTTTTTTTGAATATTTTATCAAACTTAATCCTGATAAATCAATGCTTGTGGATTATGTAACTTTAAAAAATTGATTTATAATCAAATAGTAAATTTGAAAGCATAGTTTAAGCTTTCTTTATACCCAAAAACTAAAAAAAATTTGGTCATTTTCAATGACAAAAAAATTTGTCTTAAATTTGAATTTACAAGAAAAGCAATTATTATATTCATAAAGAGCATAAAAAAAGGCATTGAGTGGTATATTTGCTATATTCATAAGTCAATAATAAGAACAGAAAAAATATTTATCATCAGATTTTACAATGTAAATAAATCTGGCCTTGACAGTTTGAACAGACATATGCTGACTACTATCTCAGATGTCCTTGTCAGCCCTGGCCACTTGACATCTTCTTTATAATGCTAGATAGTGTAGCATAAATACAGAAGTAATTGTCAACACAACAAGAAGTCAAGAAAATATATTTCAATATCAACAGCTCCTCTTGCAGTTAGGACTATCCCTTAGGAACTGTATTTGATGGATATAGTCTCAATTAACTCCTTTCCTTAAGAACTTTGAAAACTAGTATCTACTATTGTTAGAATTGAGTCTATAAGTAGTTAATACACTGAACTTTCATATTATGGCCACAAAAATTAGAAATGTAATCTCTGTCCTTGTTCAACTACCAGAAGAGGACTAGGATTTGTTCATACACAAAAAGTGATACTGCAGGGACCATCTCAACAAACTATGACCAGAATAGCCTATATTTAGGGGGTTCACATTTATGACAAACTCAAAAACTGAACACTATGCCATTGTTTTCTGACCCTTCTTTTGTTCATGTCTAATCTTATACAATAGCAGCTTTTTCAGTTTGCACAGAAGATAAGCACCATTTCTACCAATGGCAGAAAATGTTTATTTCTTGAAATTTGATTTTTGTGGAATTTATTGTTATAAAATTTTACTTTTGACCTTTAATATATAGATTTTGAAAAATTTATTTATAAACTAATAGTATGTCTTTAACCACTTTCCAAACTTTTACTAGGCCTAGCCTAGTGTTGACAACTTTTTTGTGGTTACAAAAATAAAATACTTTTGAGGCCCCTTCAAGGGGTTCAAGATGTAATTTGGGTCAATATATACCAAATCATATTATTGAGATTCAAATAAAGTGGATACACCATTCGATGCTTTTTTTTAGGCTTATTATAAACATAATACTCATTTAAATCGCAATTTGTTCTCAGCCCCCCTCCCTATATAGGCTATACCTAACCTAACCCTGAATTGCCATATATAGGGGGGGAGACGGTAATTCATTTCCAATATGGAAGCTTATTACATTCGTAAACGGACTTAAAAAAGGCAATGAATGGTTTATTCACTTAATCCTTAACTCAATAATATGATTTGGTATATATTGACTGTAATTTGCCCTATAAGCAATTATTGAATTATGGAAGAGAATAAAAAAGGCCTACAAACTCTTTTCTAGTTGAGGTGCGGTTCTCTAAAAGCCAGTAACATTTAAGCAACCTTTCTCAGTTCAGAAAATATTTCAAATTATAGTGCAAAAACAGGCGCTACAATTTAATGTTCAACTATGTAGTTGAGCCGCATTTACCACAAATATAAATTGAAAAGCCTAGCACAATTAGACACGTCAAGGCCAAACCAGAATCTGCAATTTAAGGAAAAGAAGAAATTTAGTGATGATAACGATGAAAATGAAACAGTGCGTTCGGACTAGAGATTGTAAAATAGTAAGATAATTGATTGCTTGAAAACAATTAATTTACACTACAATAACATTAATGCCAGGGGTGGATCTAGAGAAAAATCTTGGGGGTGGGGGCAATTTGAAAAGGGTGCCAATGGGCAAAATTTTGGGAGTCCAATGTGACAAAGGGGCCAATAATTGACAAATTAATTCTAAAACAAAGTGAAAAAAGAAAAAAAAAACACGGAAAGGAGGGTGCCAAAAAAATATTGGGGGGAGGGGCTGGGGTCCTCCGTCCCCCTGAATCTGCCAGTGAATAATGCTGAAATTTCTCTGTAGGTGCCAGGTACTCTGGATCTCTACTTTCATGAGCTATAACCATTTTTATTTTCACGGATTATTTTAAGTAAAAATTTGGCCAACCCAAAGTACGGCAAGGATGACTTGGGAAAATTTTGGAAGCGAAAGTAGCAGTGCTTCAACGCCGAAAAAATGAAAAATCTGTCGTCGTCGGTCAGAAATCATGAAAGAATCCTGTCGTAACAGCAAAGAATCTGAGAATTTTCCTGGCAAGCCCAAGCTACTTAGTTTTGGTTTTCTGGTAACATATACTCGATTTTCATTTTCGGTTGACCTCTGGAAAAAGCAAGTTTTTTCAATTGAAAGTAAGGAGCAAAATTAAAACTTAAAACGAACAGAAATTATTGCAAATATGAGGGGGTTGCTCCTCCTCAACACCTCATTCTTTACGCTAAAGTTTTTTAGTAATTAAAAAAAACGTCTTATTGTTCTAATTAAACAAAGCTTGTGTTTCAAGAGTCGTTCTTAACGAAATGGGACACAATTCAATCTTTAGCATAACTAAATAAAAAAAGTTTTTTATAACTGAAAGAAAGGAGCGACATTAAAACTTAAAACGAACAGAAATTATTCCGCATATGAAAGGGCTGTCCATTCCTTAACGCCTCACTCTTTACGCCAAAGTTTGACTCTTTGTCACAACTCTAAATTTTAAAACAATAAAAACTTTATCCTAAAGAGCGAAGCGTTGAGGAGTGGACAGCCCCTTTCATATACGGAATAATTTCTGTTCGTTTTAAGTTTTAATGTCACTCCTTACTCTCAGTTAAAAAAAACTTTCTTTTTCTATTTAATTTTTGAACGTTTGTCAACTAATGCAGGTTCGAGTTTGGCTAACCGTACATGGAAAATTAAAACACAATTTGGATATTAATTTTGACAGATTTATTCCATCTATGAAGGGTTGCTCCCTCCTCAATACCTTGCTCTAAAACTTTAAGCACTTTTGAAAAAGCTTCCTGTTCTAATTAAACGACCCCGTGTTTCAGTAGACGCTCTTAAAAAGTTGGGAAAAACAGTTAAACTTTAACATAAAGAGATAGGTATTGAGGAGGGGGCAACCCGTCAGAGGAAACGTACCCCTCCCCTCAAGGAAAAATCCTTCGTGGAAATTTCATCCAACGTAAAGTGCACCCCCTTCAAATTCCCTCCAGAGAGTTTCATCCTCGCTGAAAAAATTCTTACATTCCTGTAAAAATGCTTGCGAACGATTCAACCTGAAAAATTCTCCTTAACATTCTTTCATTTGAATAAGACTTTAATATCTAATCGGCTTCTCGATCACTCCAGAATGCCCCTTTCCATGGAAATTATTTCCAAAAAATCGAAACAAGCGGAGAAAAGCCCCTGGATGATTCCCCCGGAACATCTCCATATTAAAAAATTTGGCAAAGAGAATCTATGACAATTAAAAAGAATTTCGTATAATAATTCAGTCAACCCCCCCCCCCCCCCCATAGTGACAAATTTCCCTTGGAATAATTGCCCCCCGGAGATTCCCCTCCCCAAGGAAGGTTCTCCCAGTAGAAACCCCCCCCCCCCCCCCAGATGCAGACTGGGCAGGGGGCAAGGGGCAATTGCCCCCGGGCCGGTCAGTTTTTTGGCCGCTTGGTACCGGTTGTTTAGTTTTTTCTAAGTACAAAAGTGCAGTCGACATAATGTTCAACAAAAAATTGTGCTTGACAATTTTTCGGCTTTGTTATTAAAGGCTTACCTACAGATTTAGCGTAGATAACATCATCCTGCCTTAGGAACGGACGGACCCTTTTTCGCATGATTGTCACTGTCGATTACATAGGGGCAGATCTTTATATTAAAGAGCCTCTCAGTCTATTGAGGCTGCGTTCAATATACCATTTATATTTGCACGATTATTGGTCAAATTATTTTCTTAGATGACCACAGCTCGGACAGAGCACCGCCCATTTGAGGTCCATTGAGTTGACCCTATAAGTTATTGTTGCCTCAGTTTAACTTTCGTGTTTTTATAGTGTTTCTTTCCAGTCGCGGGACTCGCAGTCTCGCTTTCAGAAAATCAAAGGTCAATGATGGGATTGGAGTTTTTCACAGTCCTTGAACTTTGGAAATATCCAATCCGATCATTAAACCTTGATAAAACCTTTTTTTGTTGGTGGATGGTCGAACAGTGAATTTAAACCAAGATTTAACGTCCTGGTAGCTGTCGTACCTGTCCAAATTTCCAGTGACAAGGGTATGAACGAACTTTTATAAGCCTAGATAAAAGAGCAAGGACTTAATTCTTTTATGAAGGGCAAATTTAATGCACTTTGTTCTCACATTAAAAACTACATTCCAGATTTGGTTTATATCTGGTGCTACAGCCACGTTCTAAACCTTTGCGCCATTGATTGTAGCACTGCAACAGACGCGAGGAATCCTGGATTTCATTAACAAATCACATTTCCTTTTGTAAACAGACTTTAAACGCGAGTAAAATACTACATACAGAGGCTGAAGCCTATGTGATGTATTGACACAGTAACAATCCCTTTCTCCCTACAAATATCATATGCTTCAGATGAGCAATGAGTGGAATGGTTGTCCAGAATAAGAAGCATTTTGTTGTCATTACTAGCATGAGTAAACTCAGCAAAGTGTTTTAACCAAACAACGAACATTTATTCGTTGATCCAGCCTGTCTTAGAGTATGAGTAAACTGATCCAGCTGGCCCATTTTTTCTAAGAGTGGGGACACACGAGCTCGAGGAAATATGAACACTGGTCGAGCATAAAGCCCTCCCCAACTCATTGCACACACAATTGTAATGTTTTTTCCCCTTTCCCAATTTGTTATAGAACCCACACGCTTTTTTCCCCGTTCTGCCAGTATTAGACCAGGGTCCTGCACAGTGGTGATCCATGTTTCATCTAATTTCCAATAATTGGTATCTTTAAACTTGTATTTACCCATAGTCTGTTCTAAATTTTGGAAACAACGATTTACTTCCTCTTTGTTAAACCTCTTCCGATGCTTGTGGCTTCAGGTTTGCGCACACTAATTTTATTTCTGTCCATGAATACGTACATCCAATCCAAGCCAGCCATTTTTGTTTCTTTATCAACTCTATGGCTTAATAGGTTTCTTTCCGCATATTCAAATGCAATTTTTCTTAATTTCAGTGCAGTGATGCCGTAGAAAATCTTTGATAAAGTTTTTACATGGTCAGCTAAAGCTGCTTAGTGAACATGAGGGAATACACACTTCCTGCCTAAGCTTGGATCAGAATCAATCCCACTCTTCATTCGTTCTTGCAAAGTGCTGAATGGTATTTTGAATTGATCAGCAGCCTTTCGAATCGATAATCCTCTACAAATGGCTGTCTTTGCTTTCTTTAAGTCCTCCGCAGTCCATGCAGCTTTATCTGTTTTGCTTATGTATTTTCTGGGCATCTGAAACATAGAAAAAAAATGAGTACTAATGGGATAATGCTGGTCATGACTGCCATTACCCCTAGCGCGGTGACCACCATTACCCCAACCGTATGGTTGTTATTTAACGGTTAAAGATCAGAATATCAGTGCTTAAACCTTAATAAAATGCTAAATGATACAACGATATGACTTACCTTGTTATTGCGAGATAAGTCTCGTTTCGTGAAATGTAAACAGAAAGACCTGATAGTGGATTAAACTATTGTCTGTCTTATAAGGTGGAACGTCAAAACAGTCTTTCTTACACAACAGACAAACTAAGGCTGGCAAGATGCCGAGCACTCTAGTAGTATTTCTATTAACTGTCTCGAGATGGCAGCACCCATCGGTGTAAAGCTGCGTTATCCACTTTACGAGAAATCATAGTGACCGCCATTACTCGCTGACCGCCATTACCCCAGTCTCCCCGTTTCAAATGGCCTTTACTTTTCTTTGAAAAACTTATTTTTCTGAAAGTTTTTTTTTTGAATTAATTTTTGTTCGTTTTTGATTGCAACAAATTTCAAGTTTTTAAAAATTCCTGATTTCAAAATTAAACTTTAAAAAAGAAATCAAATATTCATCAAAGTATCAAAACTGATATCAAAGTAAAAAAAATGGGTTTGTGTCATTCTCGGAGTTTTTATTATCTGGTGTTTGAACTAATTTTAACAAAATTGCTATCTCAAAATCTTTAACGGATGAGTTTGGGGGAAAAGGGCGTGGGGGGACTAGATTAAGCTTCGGTCTCTTTTGACTCATTAAAAGTGAACTAGAACTTTCTATTTTCAATCAAATGACCCCTTTCTGAAGTTTATACGAGTATCCCTTCTATAAGAGCAATATATACCCCCAGAGTATAATTTACAACACCTATCCGTGGGCCCTGGGGGGTTGTGTCGACCCTGGAGTTTTAATATCTGATGGTTGAACTATTTTTAACAAAATGGTCACTTGCAATTTTTATCGGATGGGTTTATCCATCCGTTACATCCAAAGGTGTGGAGGGCAGGAGGGGCTAGTTACCCTCTAATCTTTTTTCACTCAGAGAAAATGAACTACAACTTTTAATTTCCATTCAATTGAACCCTCTCTGAAGTTTATACGAGCATACCTTCCTTAAAAACCATGTTTGTCCCCAGAGTAATACCTACAACGCCTGCTCCGGCTCTGGGGGGGGGGGGGGGGCTGTCGACACAGGAGTTTTTCTTATCTGATCTTTGAACTATTGTTAGCGAAATAACCATACGTAAAGTTTTTTGTTATATGATCTTTGAACTATTTTTAACAGGATGGCTACCTCAAATTTTTTATCAGATGTACTTGGGGAATCAGGGCTTGGGGGGCCAACTGCCCTCTTATCACTTTTTACTCATAAAAAGGCCTCTAGAACTCTCGATTTTCAATCGAGTGAGCCCCCTTTGAAGTTTATACGACGACTCCTTCTGTATGAAGTGTATCTGGGAAAAAATAAATGGAGTGTAGGGGGAGGCTGGCTGCCCTTCGATCACTTTTGACTCTTAAAAACTGAATTACAACTTTCAATTTCCAATGAAATGAACCCTTTAGGAATTTTATACGAGCATCCCTTCCATAACAACCATATATGGCCCCAGGGCGTAACTTACAACGCCTACCGCCATGCCCTGGGGGGCTGTGTCAACAACGGAGTTTTTTTGTTATCAGAACTTTTAAATATTTTTAACAAAATGTCTATCTCAAAATTTTTATCTGATGCATTTAGGGCGTGGAGGAGGGGGGGGGACTAGTTGCCCTCCTGTCTCTTTTGACTCTTAAATAGATAACAAGAACTTTCAATTTCAAATCAAATGAGCCCTCTCCGAAGTTTATACGAGCATCGCTTCCAAAAGAACTATATATGTCCCTAGACCATTACTCATAAGGCCTGCTCCGGGCCCTGGAGGGTTCCGTCGACACAGGATTTTTTCTTATCTGACATTTGAATTATTTTTAATGAAACGGCTATTATAAAAATTATATCGGATGGGCTTGGGGAAAAAGGATGTGCGTGTGTGAGGGGGGGGCTATTTGCCCTCGAATATATTTTTACTCTTAAAAATTGAACTAGAAATTACAATTTCCAATTAAATGAGCCCTCTCTGAAGTTTATACGAGCATCCCTTTCATAAGAACCATATTCGCCCCCAGGACAACACTTACAACGCCTATCCCCCGGGCTCTGGATGGCGTTTTTGTTATCTAATTTTTGAACAATTTCCAAAGAACTTGCTTTCTCAAAATTTGTAGCGGACGGGTTTGGGGAAAAAGAGCGTGAGGGGGGGCCAGTTTAACTCTCTTGACTCTTAAAAAGTGAACTAGAACTTTCAACTTCCAATCAAATGAGCCCTCTATGAAGTTGATACGAGCATCCCTTTCATAAGAACCATACAAGCCCTTAGGGCATAACCTAGAACGCCTTCCCTTGTGACCTGGGGGGGGAGGTCAATTGACACTGGAATTTTTCTTATCCGACCTTTGAACTATTTCTAACAAGATGTCTATCTCAAAATTTTCATCAGATGGGCTTTGAAAAAGAAGGCGTGGGGGCGATAGCTGCCCTCGGATCTCTTTTAACTATTAAAAAGTGAGCTCGAACTTTCAATATCCAATCAAATGAGTCCTCTCTGAAATTTATACGAGCATCTCTTTCATACGAACAATATATGCCCAGGGCATAACTTACAACGTCTGCCCCTGGGTCCTGGGGGGTTGTGACGACACCTAAGTTTTTGTTATCTGACTTTTGAGAAATTTTTAACTTAATGGCTATCTCAAAATTTTTATTGGATACATTTGGGGAAAATGGGGCGGGGGGGGGAGTTGCCGTCCAATCTCTTTTGACTCTAAAAACTTAACTAGAACTTTCAATTTCCAGTCAAATGAGCCATCTCTGAATTTTTTACGAGCACCCTTTCAATAAGAACCATATATGCCCCCAGGGCATAGCTTAAAACACCTGCCCACAGGCCCTGGGGGGCTGTGTTAACCCCTGAGTTTTCGTTATATGGTCTTTGTACTGTTTTAAAAAAAACTATCTCAAAATTCTTATCGGATTTGTTTGAGGAAAAAAGGGCATGAAGGAGGGGTGGGGGCTAGATACCCTCCAGTCTCTTGTGACTCTTAAAAAGTGAGCAAGAACTTTCAATTTCCAATCAAATGATCCCTCTTTGAGGTTAATACGAGCATCCCTTCACTAAGACCTATATGAGCTCCCAGGGCATAACTTACAACGTCTGCCCCAGGGCCCTGGTGGGTTGTGTCGACACCGGAATTTTTGTTCTATGATCTTTGAACGATTCTTAACAAAATAGCTATCTTGAAATTTGTTATTGGACGCATTTTGGAAAAAAGAGTTTGGGGGAGAAAGCTGGTTACCCTCCAATATATTTTGACGCTTAAAAAATGAACTAGAACTTTCAATTTCCAATCAAATGAGCACTCTCTGAAGTTTATACGAGCATTCCTTCCATAAGAACCATACATGCCCCCAGGGCACAACTTATAACCCTTTCCCCTGAAGACTGTGGCGGGAGTGTCCTGCTCAAACACATAATTTCCAGAACTTTCGACTACGTTGAACAAAATGGCTATATCTACATCTTTATTGGATGTGTTTGGGGAAATGGTGGGCATGGAAAAGGTGTCAGTTTCCTTAGAATCACTTTCGACTATTAAAAAGGGAACTAGCCATTTAAATTTCCAATCGAATGAGCCTTTTCTGAAGTTTCATTGCACACAACGTGGTCTTTACAAAACCTTATATGCCCCCAGGGCATAAATTACAACCCGTGCCCTAGGGGCTGTGGAGGAGTTGTCATCCTCAAAGACCTAATTTCCAGAACTTAAACCTACGTTTAATAAAATGGCTGTCTCAAAATTTTGATTGGATGTGTTTGGGGAAACGGTGGGCGTGAGAGGGGGATTAGTTGCCGTCAAATCACTTTCCGCTATTAAAAAGGGCACTAGCCCTTTGATTTTCCAATCAAATGAACCTTTTTTGAAGTTTCTACGACAACGCCTTCTATAAAAACCTTATATGCCCCCAGGGTATAACTTAAAACCCTTGCCTTGAGGGTTGTGAGGGAGTGTCCTCCTCAAAAATATATTTTCTCTCTGGAAAACAACTACGCTGAACAAAAGGGCTATCCCAAAATTTTGTTTGGATGTGTTGGGGGGAATGATGGGCGGGGGGGGGGGCTAGTTGCCCTCCAATCACTTTCTACTATTAAAAAGGGCACTAGAACTCTCGATTTCTAACCGAATGAGCCCCTTTTGAAGTTTCTACGACGATCCCTTTCATATGAAGTGCCTCTGGGAAAAAATTAAATGAATAAACAAATACATAATAATAATAACACATTGGAGCCGTATTGCCTTTACTATAGACAACGCTATAGCGTTGCCTCTGATCTAAAATGGTTAAAAGTGATCTAAAAGGTTTATAAGTGATATAAAACGTTTATAGGAGATCTAACGCTTTTATAAGCAATATAATTGTTTATTAGTGACTTATAGTATCTATAACTGATCAAAAGCTCTTATAAGCAATCTAAAGCACACATGATTGATATAAAGAGTGGTATATATAGATATATCGCTCTTTGAATGATATATACAGGTGACACAAAGTATTTAAAAGTGATCTAACAAGTTTATAAGTAAGAAAACGAATGCAAATTATATTGAGCGTTTAGATGTGTTCTAAAGTGCTTAAAATTGTTGTACAAACCTACATAACTGATCTAAAGAGTTTGTACGCGATCTAAACCGTTTATAAGTTTACAGCACGTTTGTAAGTGATATAAAACATTTATAAGTGAACTATAGCGTATAGTTAGGCATAGCGCTTATTAGTGATGGAAAGTCGACATACGTTCTGAGGATGTTATAATGTATAAATGTTTATTTCCCAAAAATATATCAAGATATGTAGTAGCCTTATGATTGAACCTTGGAAACCCCACATTCTTTTTTACTTTCTTGCAACTCCTTGACTTTTCTTTCTATTAATGCTTTAGGTCACATGTTAATGTTTATGCATCACTCACCTAAGCACTTATAACTTATCCAAATCACTTATAAGCGAAATAAAGCGTTTATAAATGTCCTAAAGCATTTATAAGAGATCTAAAGAGTATTTAAGTCATCTAAAGCATTTACAGGTGTTCTCGAGCGTTTAAAAGGGCAATAAAGCTTTTTTGTGGTTTCTTTCGTGAGATTGGTCTGAGTACAAATCCCGAGACAAACTTGAAAACAAGGCTCTGAGAGGGGTTATCATCCTCAAAAACCTAATTTCTAAAACTTTCAACTACTTTGAACAAAATAGCTATCTAAAAGTTTTGAGTGGGTGTGTTTGGGGATAAGGTAGGCGTGAGAGGGGGTTAGTTGCCCTCCAATCATTTTCGGCTATTAAAACGGGCACCAGCCCTTTGAATTTCCAATCGAATGAGTCCTTTTTCAAGTTTCTTCGATACAGCTTTCGATAAGAGCATTATATGCCCCCAGGGTATAACTTACGACCCTTACCCTGAGAGCTGTGGGGGGAGTTTCCTGCTTAAAGATATAATTTTCGGACCTTTTAACTACGTGGAACAAAATTGCTATCTCAAAATTTGAATTGGATGGGAAAATGGTGGGCGTGAGAGGGGGGTTAGTTACCCAGAGATTGGTCTGAGTACAACATGGCTATC